>NC_088867.1:20335140-20707819 GCF_032884065.1 Artemia franciscana | reverse complement strand
TTATTATTTTTATAATTTTTTAGAATATTCGGAAATATATTTTCAATCAATTCATTTTTGGACGTCACTAAATTACAGAAATCAGCAGGTAGTTGTATACGTCCTGAAATTGAGTCTACTGGGAGCTTTCCGTTTCCCATTGCTAGCAATTGATCTGAAAATGTTTGACCAGAGTCATCGTTTTGCAATCGGACACGCATATTTGTAGTTAATTTTAATGTTTTTACGTGTGCCCATAAATTAGAATTTTTCAGGCAAGCATTCATTTCGTCTGCAGGAGTTGATCTAGGTATTATAGGTAATGTTTGCCTGAAATCTCCTGCAAGCAATATTAATGTGCTGCCAAAGGGTTTCGAATTCCCTCTTAAATCTTTCAAGCATTGATCCAGAGCCTCGAGCGATTTTTTGTGTGCCATTGTGCACTCATCCCAAATAATAAGTTTGCATTGCTGCAATACTTTACCCATCCCAGATGATTTGGAAATATTGCACGTGGGAGTTTCTGTAGAATGCAAGTTCAGAGGCAATTTCAAAGCGGAATGAGCAGTTCTTCCACCAGGCAGCAATGTTGCGGCTATTCCGGACGACGCAATTGCCAACGCTATATCATTTTTAGATCGAATTGATGCCAGAATCAGTTTTATCACAAACGTTTTACCAGTACCTCCTGGCGCATCCAAAAAGAAAATTTCTCCAACGTTGTTATCGACACAATGCATTATCGTATCATAAATGTCTTTTTGTTCCGACGTTAACTTGGAAATGTTATTTTGTACATACGACAATAGATCACTCGTACTGTAACTTTGTTCACGATCCAATTCTACACATGTCGAAACAGCAGCGATACGGTTAGGTGAAGGCATTCCCAAACCCTGAAGAGGTTTGTTTGCCATACTTATGCAAATATCTTCTATAACAACTAAAGTGTAGTTATAAATTTCTGGTGTAAAATCAAAAGTCATGTCTGACGTCTCTAACTGTTTTCGATGAAGTATATCTTCGGACATTTTTGACTTATATTTTTCCCATAACTCTGTAGGAGCTGATGGAGAGCAAGTTGTTAAAATGATGCCAAACAATGCACGAATTTGACTTGGGGTTGACGTTTCGCACGCGTCATTGATGCAGTTATCCCAGTGTTGGTCATTCTCCAATAAATTCAGAGCTTGGCATGCACTACGGTAAGTGTCATGTATAGTACCATTTACAGTCCTCAAATACTCAAAGGATGTCGGACCGGGTACATTCACCAAAAGCAGGCGTAGAAAGAAGCATTCATGTTGATTGGGGTGAACGGTGTAGAGTCTTCCTATCGTGGTATCTTTGAAGATGGTAGGTTGGCCGTCGACTGACTTACCCTGTTTTCGACGTTCAAATACTTTATTTTTAGTATTCCACGTGTAATACGAAGGCACTTCAGTATACAGCAGTTTTTTCGCAAAAGAATCATTTTTGCAAAGCGAAAAAAAAGCTGTTAATGTTGTATCCGGTGGATTCAGGACTCTTTGTTGCACGTTGGTTTCCGTGAAATAAACACGTTGACCATTCTGTAAATGTACCGCTAAGTGAACAACAGCTGGACTACGTTCATGTATCGGAAATGAAAGAATTCGCCAAACAGCTTCATTACTGCTTATGTATCTTCCAGCCTGATATTCTACGATTTCATCGAAATCTTTGATTTCGGACTGCAAGCCAAAAACTGCCATGTCACTGCCTTTGTTGACGTATTTACATATATATTTTATTGCCTTTACGGAGTTACAGTATTCAACGTTTATATGTGCATTAAATGTTTTGGATAATAAAGGGGAATATGGAACAACCCACTGGTTATCTACTTCGATGGTGGTACCGTTACGCTTCTTTATTATTGCTGTTTTACCGCCATCTTCAGTAGATCTTCTTCTATATTGTGGGTAACCATCATTGCCAGTAATTGTTGTGGGTACTAAAAGTCGAGGATATTGCTTTGTGCACCTTCCTTTGGCCATGCATGGTGAATTTTCGTTCAGTGCACCGCAAGGTCCATGTATCATATTTTTTACAATAATATCATGTAACCCCTTATCGACATTTTTATCAGGTATTTCAGCGGAAATCACATCATCAATTTCGTTTGAAGTAATTTTTTTATGTAGCCAGATTAGTATATGTGCGTGTGGCAAACCTCGTTTTTGCCATTCCACTGAGTACATCCAGCATCGCACTGACCCAAACACTTCATGTTTTACAAGGTAGTTTATCAGTGATTTCAACTTTTGCCGGAAGACACGTGCCGTAATGTCATGCCTATGAACCGCCGATTGTCCTTGAAGTAAAAGCTGCAGTATCTCGTCCCAAGATTGATTACATGTAAATGTAATAAATAAATCTGGACGACCATAGAGACGAACATACGCAATAGCATCTTGAGCATATTCATGCATATGACGTGGACTGCCAGCATATGACGAAGGTAAAATTGTTAATCTTCCAACGTTTGTGGTATTACCGTCATTTATAACTGCATCTCGCAAATGAATGTATTGTTCAGAGCGGAGCTTGGTCTGATTCAGGCGGATATATAGCAAACGTTCTGATTCAATTTTTGCATACATATCCACGACAAATTGGTGAAACAATTCACGGCATTTTAAAATATAATTTTCTTCATCCTGCCGAATCATTAGTCTATAGGAATAATAATGCATTGCACTGCATTTCTTATTCATTTCTTTGTTAGTGGCTGGATTCATCAATTTAATATTAAAGTGATAGCCGTCGGCTCCATCCCAAAAAATGATAGGATATTGTAGGGCATCGTAGCATCGATGAGTTTCAGCAATTCTTAACAACTGGGCGTTTCGCTTATGTAGAATAATATCTCGAGGTAAAAACTGATCACCGACCATAACGATTGCCACTTCGTCGATAGTCGGAGCATTGTATCTACGCACATGTTGGCCAGGAGGCGTTTTGTCAGCGGAAATAACAATTTTATGAGTATCAGTAGGCATCAAATCGATGGCTGTTTTGAACAGACGCACTAAATTATTATTTTCGTGGAAAAGATGTTGCAATTGGGAAACGATTGTCCTTTCAACGTTGGGAGAAATTTCGCAACGTGCATTCAATTCAGAATTTCTATCACTGATGAAGTACAATTGTAAAAATTTATGATTCTCGCCTAATAATGGTAGAAGGGACCCTGCTTTATGATAAATTTGCCCTTTTACTTTAAAAGTAGACATAAATTGATCTGGATTTTCGATTTGGGCTCCAAACGACGTCATTTGGAAACATGAGTTGTATTGTCTGATTTTTGACAAAAAACGCTTAGATTCTGACGTAGTTCCAGTAAGGAAAGTCTTCAATGGCTCTGGTGGTGCAGCCAATAGAGGAAGTTTAACTTTTCCTGAGGCGCAACACATTCCCATTGTTTCACCATTGAATTTCAAGGCCTTGCAATAGGGACAAATTTTGGACATTGTCCCGATTTGAACACAGCTACTCAAGCTATAATCATCGACTGGGTTGTACCTGAATGCCAGGCGATAACTTTCAGATTGCTCTGATTCCTCGGCACGCTTTCTTTTCTTACTTTCTCTATCAGCAGCAAGCCTGATTTCCTGCTGGTCTTTTGATTCCTCGGCACGCTTTCTTTTCTTACTTTCTCTATCAGCAGCAAGCCTGATTTCTTGCTGTTCTTGTAATTCCTCGGCCCGCCTTCTTTTTTCACATTCTGTTTTAGCAGCAAGTCTGCTTCTGCGTTGCTCTGGTAGTTCCTCGGCATGCTTTCTTTTTTCACTTTCTCTTTTAGCAGCAAGTCTGCTTCTGCGTTGCTCTGGTAGTTCCTCGGCATGCTTTCTTTTTTCACATTCTCTTTTAGCAGCAAGTCTGCTTCTGCGTTGCTCTGGTAGTTCCTCGGCATGCTTTCTTTTTTCACTTTCTCTTTTAGCAGCAAGTCTGCTTTCGCGTTGCTCTGGTAGTTCCTCGGCATGCTTTCTTTTTTCACATTCTCTTTTAGCAGCAAGTCTGCTTCTGCGTTGCTCTGGTAGTTCCTCGGCATGCTTTCTTTTTTCACATTCTCTTTTAGCAGCAAGTCTGCTTCTGCGTTGTTCTGGTAGTTCCTCGGCATGCTTTCTTTTTTCACTTTCTCTTTTAGCAGCAAGTCTGCTTTCGCGTTGCTCTGGTAGTTCCTCGGCACGCTTTCTTTTCTGACTTTCTCTATCACCAGCAAGTTTTCTGGCATAGACTCTTTGAGCATCTTCATCAGTCATTATAAACTTAAGCATTAATAGAATTCTACACGAACATCCGTCTTATATAACTTGAATGACGTCACGCCTTCAAAGCAAAAATGATGCCTTCAAAGCAAAAATGATGGCAGCTAATTTCATGACGTCAGCCGAAACATGACGGCGAACATATGTCTTATATAACTTGAATGACGTCACCTTCAAAGCAAAAATGACGGCAACTAATTTCATGACGTCAGCCGAAACATGACGTCACCTGACACATCCATCCACACATCCACAGACAGACAACTTATTTTTATATATATAGATATATATCTATCTATATTCACAGGTGGGACATAGGGACACAACTACAATGGCGCGTAACTATTATGGCGCGTAACGACTTACGCGCGCAGGGGGGCTTGGGGGGGCGCGAAGCGCCCCCACCAACTAGGTGTTGGGGTGGCGCGAAGCGCCACCCCAACAGCTAGTATATATATATATATACTAGCTGTTGGGGTGGCGCTTCGCGCCACCCCAACACCTAGTTGGTGGGGCGCTTCGCGCCCCCCCGCGCGCGTAAGTCGTTACGCGCCATATTAGTTACGCGCCATTGTAGTTGTGTCCCTGTGTCCCACCTGTGAATATAGATAGATTTATATATGTGTTTCAAACTACGTAAAAATTGCGAATATACAACATTCTTGGCTTTCCCATTGTCTGTCCATATACAAAGCCGTATGTACTAATAACGACGTCATATGCAAACGCTCTTTTTACAAACAAACAAACATGCATACACACAACTCGTTTTTATATAGATAGATAGATACAATACAAATTAACTACGTAAAACTTGTGAATATACAACAGTCTTCGCTGTCCCATTGTCTGTGCGTATAAATAGATTGTCAGGTTTACCGACCCTCAAAGATGCAACATACAATTGTACATTGGTAAAGCAATCTGTATTAAGATCTATACCGCATTTTTCTAGTGATTGCCCTTGAGCTTTGTTGATGGTGGTTGCAAATGCTAATCGAATTGGGAATTGCAATCTTTTAAATTGAAAAAGCAGATCCGTTGGAATCATGGGAATGCGAGGAATAAGAACAGCCTCACCCTCATAAGGCCCTGTCAAGATTGTGGCCTCTATTAGGTTTTCCATTGTTTTTTTTTTACGGCAAGTCGCGTGCCATTGCAAAGCTTTGGTGGGTTGATATTTCTTAAAAGTATTATTGGTATGCCTATTTTTAGTTGTAGCACGTGTGGTGGAAACCCTGAAGGATCTATGGAATTTAAAAATTCAGATGGATAATTAACCGCTTCATTTGGTTCCAAAATACAAATTAATTGCGTAAAACTTGCGAATATACAACATTCTTCGCTGTCCAATTGTCGCTGCATATAAATAGATTGTCAGGTTTACCGACCCTCGAACATGCAGCGTACAATTGTCCATGGGAAAAACAATCAGTATTAAGATCAATACCACATTTTTCTAATGATTGACCTTGAGCTTTGTTAATGGTGATTGCAAATGCTAATCGAATTGGGAATTGCAATCTTTTAAATTGAAAAGGCAGATACGTTGGAATCATGGGAATGCGAGGAATAAGAACAGCCTCACCCTCAAAAGGCCCTGTCAAGGTTGTGGCCTCTATTAGGTTTTCCATTGTTTTTTTTACGGCAAGTCGAGTGCCATTGCAAAGCTTTGGTGGGTTTACATTTCTTAAAAGTATTATTGGTACGCCTATTTTTAGTTGTAGCACGTGTGGTGGAAACCCTGAAAGATCTATGGAATTTAAAAATTCAGATGGATAATTAACCGCTTCATTTGGTTCCAAAACTGTGTCGACTGACTTGTAAAGGACTGCCTGGTCTTGAATCTTGGTCAAAACAATATTGTTGATTTCGTGGACGTCTATATTTTTGGGTGCGAGAATCGCTCTTTCACTTAGCCATTTATTATTTTTATAATTTTTTAGAATATTCGGAAATACTTTTTCAATCAATTCATTTTTGGACGTCACTAAATTACAGAAATCAGCAGGTAGTTGTATACGTCCTGAAATTGAGTCTACTGGGAGCTTTCCGTTTCCCATTGCCAGCAATTGATCTGAAAATGTTTGACCAGAGTCATCGTTTTGCAATCGGACACGCATATTTGTAGTTAATTTTAATGTTTTTACGTGTGCCCATAAATTAGAATTTTTCAGGCAAGCATTCATTTCGTCTGCAGGAGTTGATCTAGGTATTATAGGTAATGTTTGCCTGAAATCTCCCGCAAGCAATATTAAGGTGCTGCCAAAGGGTTTCGACTTCCCTCGCAAATCTTTCAAGCATTGATCCAGAGCCTCGAGCGATTTTTTGTGTGCCATTGTGCACTCATCCCAAATAATAAGTTTGCATTGCTGCAATACTTTACCCATCCCAGATGATTTGGAAATATTGCACGTGGGAGTTTCTGTAGAATGCAAGTTCAGAGGCAATTTCAAAGCGGAATGAGCAGTTCTTCCACCAGGCAGCAATGTTGCGGCTATTCCGGACGACGCAATTGCCAACGCTATATCATTTTTTGATCGAATTGATGCCAGAATCAGTTTTATCACAAACGTTTTACCAGTACCTCCTGGCGCATCCAAAAAGAAAATTTCTCCAACGTTGTTATCGACAGAATGCATTATCGTATCATAAATGTCTTTTTGTTCCGACGTTAACTTGGAAATGTTACTTTGTACTTACGACAATAGATCACTCGTACTGTAACTTTGTTCACGATCCAATTCTACACATGTCGAAACAGCAGCGATACGGTTAGGTGAAGGCATTCTCAAATCCTGAAGAGGTTTGTTTGCCATACTTACGCACAAATCTTCTATAACAACTAAAGTGTAGTTATAAATTTCTGATGTAAAATCAAAAGTCATATCTGACGTCTCTAACTGTTTTCGATGAAGTATATCTTCGGACATTTTTGACTTATATTTTTCCCATAACTCTGTAGGAGCTGATGGAGAGCAAGTTGTTAAAATGATGCCAAACAATGTACGAATTTGACTTGGGGTTGACGTTTCGCACGCGTCATTGATGCAGTTATCCCAGTGTTGGTCATTCTCCAATAAATTCAGAGCTTGGCATGCACTACGGTAAGTGTCATGTATAGTACCATTTACAGTCCTCAAATACTCAAAGGATGTCGGACCGGGTACATTCACCAAAGCAGGCGTAGAAAGAAGCATTCATGTTGATTGGGGTGAACGGTGTAGAGTCTTCCTATCGTGGTATCTTTGAAGATGGTAGGTTGGCCGTCGACTGACTTACCCTGTTTTCGACGTTCAACTACTTTATTTTTAGTATTCCACGTGTAATACGAAGGCACTTCAGTATACAGCAGTTTTTTTGCAAAAGAATCATTTTTGCAAAGCGAAAAAAAAGCTGTTAATGTTGTATCCGGTGGATTCAGGACTCTTTGTTGCACGTTGGTTTCCGTGAAATAAACACGTTGACCATTCTGTAAATGTACCGCTAAGTGAACAACAGCTGGACTACGTTCATGTATCGGAAATGAAAGAATTCGCCAAACAGCTTCATTACTGCTTATGTATCTTCCAGCCTGATATTCTACGATTTCATCGAAATCTTTGATTTCGGACTGCAAGCCAAAAACTGCCATGTCACTGCCTTTGTTGACGTATTTACATATGTATTTGATTGCCTTTACGGAGTTACAGTATTCAACGTTTATGTGTGCATTAAATGTTTTTGATAATAATGGGGAACATGGAACAACCCACTGGTTATCTACTTCGATGGTGGTACCGTTACGCTTCTTTATTATTGCTGTTTTACCGCCATCTTCAGTAGATCTTCTTCTATATTGTGGGTAACCACCATTGCCAGTAATTGTTTTGGGTACTAAAAGTCGAGGATATTGCTTTGTGCACCTTCCTTTGGCCATGCATGGTGAATTTTCGTTCAGTGCACCGCAAGGTCCATGTATCATATTTTTTACAATAATATCATGTAACCCCTTATCGACATTTTTATCAGGTATTTCAGCGGAAATCACATCATCAATTTCGTTCGAAGTAATTTTTTTATGTAGCCAGATTAGTATATGTGCGTGTGGCAAACCTCGTTTTTGCCATTCCACTGAGTACATCCAGCATCGCACTGACCCAAACACTTCATGTTTTACAAGGTAGTTTATCAGTGATTTCAACTTTTGCCGGAAGACACGTGCCGTAATGTCATGCCTATGAACCGCCGATTGTCCTTGAAGTAAAAGCTGCAGTATCTCGTCCCAAGATTGATTACATGTAAATGTAATAAATAAATCTGGACGACCATAGAGACGAACATACGCAATAGCATCTTGAGCATATTCATGCATATGACGGGGACTGCCAGCATATGACGAAGGTAAAATTGTTAATCTTCCAACGTTTGTGGTATTACCGTCATTTATAACTGCATCTCGCAAATGAATGTATTGTTCAGAGCGGAGCTTGGTCTGATTCAGGGGGATATATAGCAAACGTTCTGATTCAATTTTAGCATACATATCCACGACGAATTGGTGAAACAATTCACGGCATTTTAAAATATAATTTTCTTCATCCTGCCGAATCATTAGTCTATAGGAATAATAATGCATTGCACTGCATTTCTTATTCATTTCTTTGTTAGTGGCTGGATTCATCAATTTAATATTAAAGTGATAGCCGTCCTTTCAACGTTGGGAGAAATTTCGCAACGTGCATTCAATTCAGAATTTCTATCACTGATGAAGTACAATTGTAAAAATTTATGATTCTCGCCTGAGAATGGTAGAAGGGACCCTGCTTTATGATAAATTTGCCCTTTTACTTTGAAAGTAGACATAAATTGATCTGGATTTTCGATTTGGGCTCCAAACGACGTCATTTGGAAACATGAGTTGTATTGTCTGATTTTTGACAAAAAACGCTTAGATTCTGACGTAGTTCCAGTAAGGAAAGTCTTCAATGGCTCTGGTGGTGCAGCCAATAGAGGAAGTTTAACTTTTCCTGAGGCGCAACACATTCCCATTGTTTCACCATTGAATTTCAAGGCCTTGCAATAGGGACAAATTTTAGACATTGTCCCGATTTGAACACATCTACTCAAGCTATAATCATCGACTGGGTTGTACCTGAATGCCAGGCGATAACTTTCAGGTTGCTCTGATTCCTCGGCACGCTTTCTTTTCTTACTTTCTCTATCAGCAGCAAGCCTGATTTCTTGCTGTTCTTGTGATTCCTCGGCACGCTTTCTTTTCTTACTTTCTCTATCAGCAGCAAGCCTGATTTCTTGCTGTTCTTGTAATTCCTTGGCACGCCTTCTTTTTTCACATTCTCTTTTAGCAGCAAGTCTGCTTTGGCGTTGCTCTGGTAGTTCCTCGGCATGCTTTCTGTTCTTTCTTTCTCTATCAGCCTCAAGCCTGTTTCCCTGCTGTTCTTTTGATTCCTCGGCACGCCTTCTTTTTTCACTTTCTCTTTTAGCAGCAAGTCTGCTTTCGCGTTGCTCTGGTAGTTCCTCGGCACGCTTTCTTTTCTGACTTTCTCTATCAGCAGCAAGTTTTTTGGCATAGACTCTTCGAGCATCTTCATCAGTCATTGTAAACTTAAACATTAATAGATTTCTACGTGAACATATGTCTTACATAACTTGAATGACGTCACCGTCAAAGCAAAAATGACGACAACAAATTTCACGACGTCAGCCGACACAAAAACATGACGTCACCTGACAACTAATTTCATGACGTCAGCCGACACAGAATCATGACGTCACCTGATCCACAGATCCACAGACAGACAACTTATTTTTATATATATATATTTATATATATATATATATATATATATATATATATATATAAATAAGTTGTCTGTCTGTCTGTCTGCATATGTCTGAATTATTTCATCATATACCAATTCAAAAACGGATGTATTCAAGGCTGAAGTAGCTGAGTTGGTAACACGTTATGTTCCAGGTTCTAGGTCCGAGAAGTTCCAGGTTCAAACCTTAGCTAGGTAAAAACTACAAAAAAAAACTAAAAAAGCTAAAAAACTAAAAAAAGGTCAAAAGCCCGAATCCAAGCCCAAAGTAGCTGAGCTGGTAAAGCGTTATGTTCCAGGTTCTAGGTCCGAGAGGTTCCAGGTTCGAATCTTGGCTTTAGCATTAATACAAAAGAAGAAAAAACTAAAAAAGGTAAAAACTACAAAAAAAAACTAAAAAGAAAAAACTAAAATATATAAATGACCACGGGGACACAGGGAATGTTCAATTAGCAATCACCATCAACAAAGCTCAAGAGCAATCATTAGAATCATGAGGTATAACTAAAAAGAACTAAAAAAAAAGGTTAAAAACTAAAAACTAAAAAAACAAGAGCTAAGAGCTCATATGGCACTTGTGACGAGGCAAGAAGAGCTAAGAGCCAAGAGATCATATGGTATGAGCTCTAGCAAAATTCTATAAATCAATGGATTGATTTAAAAAGGAAAATAAGAGGCTTAATGCCGGTCAAGATTTAAAATAAGAGCTCTGAGTCACAAAGTCCTTCTAAATATCAAAATTCATTAAGATCCGATCACCCACTCGTAAGTTATAAATACCTAATTTTTTCTAATTTTTCCTCTCCCTTTTGCCACCCAGATGGTCGAATCTGGGAAAACGACTGTATCAAGTCAAATTGTGAAGCTCCCTGACACGCCTACCAATTTTCATCGTTTTAGCACGTCCAGAAGCACCAAACAAGCCAAATCACTGAACCCCTCCCCTCAACTCCCCCAAAGAGAGCGAATCCAGTATGGTTCAGTCAATCACATATCAAGGACATTTGTTTATTCTATCCACCAAGCTTCATCCCGATTCCTACACTCCAAGTGTTTTTTCCAAGATTTCCCCCATCCAACTCCCCCCAATGTCAAAAGATCTGGTCGGGATTTGAAATAAGAGCTCTGAGACATGAATTACTTCTAAATATCAAATTTCATTACGATCCGATCACCTGTTCGTAAAATAAAAATACCCCAATTTTCACGTTTTCCAAGAATTCCGGTTTCCCCCTCCAACTCCCCCGAATGTCACAGGATCTGATCGGAATTTAAAATAAGAGCTTTAAAGCACAGGATCCTTCTAAATATCAAATTTGATTAAGATCTGGTCACCCTTTCGTAAGTTACAAATGCCTCAATTTTCAAAATTACCCCCCCCCCCCCCCAACTCCGCCAAAGAGAGCAGATCCGGTCCAGTTATGTCAGTCACGTATCTTAGACAAATTTTGATTCTTCCCATCCAGTGTCATCCTGATCTCACCTCTTAAATATTTTCTAAGATTTCTGGTTCCCCTCAACTGCCCCCCCTCCAATTACGCTGGATCCGGTTGAGATTTAAAATAAGAGATCTGACTTACGAGATCCTTCTAAATATGAAGTTTCATGAAGATCCGATCACTCCTTCGTAAGTTAAAAATACGTCATTTTTTCGTATTTTTCAGAATTAACCCCCCCCCCCGCAATTGAGCGGATCCGTTCCAACTATTTAAATCACGTATGCAAGACTTCTGCTTATTTTTCCAACCAAGTTTCATCCCAATCCCTCCAATCTAAGCGTTTTCCATCATTTTAGGTTTCCCCACCCCAAACTTCCCCCTATGTCACCAGATCCGGTCAGGATTTAAAATAAGAGCTTTGAGACACGATATCCTTCTAATATCAAATTTCATGGAGATCCAATCACCCGTTCGTAAGTTAAATATACCTCCTTTTTTCTAATTTTTCAGAATTACCCCCCCCCCCCCTCCCCAACTACCCCAAAGAGAGCGGATCCGTTCTGGTTATGTCAATCAAGTATCTAGGACTCGTGTTTTTCCCCACCAAGTTTCATCCGGATCCCTCCACTCTAAGTGTTTTCCAAGTTTTAGGCTTCCCCCTCCCAACCCCCCCCCCCCCAATGTCACCAGATCCGGTCGGGTTTGAAATAAGAGCTCTGAGCCACGATATCCTTCTAAATATCAAATTTCATTGAGATCCGATCACCCGTTCGTTAGTTAAAAATACCTCATTTTTTTAATTTTTCAGAAATACCCCCCCCCCCAAAGAGAGCGGATCCGTTTCGTTTATGTCAATCATCTATCTAGGACTTACCCATTCGTAAGTTGAAAATACCTCATTTTTCTAATTTTTAAGAATTACTCCCCCCCCCCAAACTACCCCAAAGAGAACGAATCAGTTCCGATTATGTCAATCATGTATCTGGGACTTGCGCTTATTTTTCCCATCAAGTTTCATCCCGATCCCTCCACTCTAACTGTTTTCCAAGATTTTAGGTTTCCCCCCTCTAACTCCCCCCAATGTCATCAGACCCGGTCGGGATTTAAAATAAGAGCTCTGAGACACAATATCATTCTAAACATCAAATTTCATTAAGATCCAATCACCCGCTCATAAGTTAAAAATACTTATTTTTTCTATTTTTTCCGAATTAACCGCCCCCCCCCCCAGATGGTCGAATCGCAAAAACGATTTAATCAGTTTGCTATTTCTAATTTAATCAGGTACGGTCCCTGATACGCTTGCCAAATTTTATTGTCCTAGCTTACCTGGAAGTGCCTAAAGTAGCAAAACTGGGACTTTAGGTTTTCCCCCTCCAACTCCCCCCAATGTCATCAGATCCTGTCGGGATTTGAAATAATAGCTCTGAGACACAATATCATTCCAAACATCAAATTTCATTAAGATCCAATCACCCGCTCATAAGTTAAAAATACTTCATTTTTTCTATTTTTTGCGAATTAACCGGGCCCCCACTCCCCCCCAGATGGTCAAATCGGGGAAACGACTATTTCTAATTTAATCTGGTCCGGTCCCTGATACGCTTGCCAAATTTCATCGTCCTAGCTTACCTGGAACTGCCTGAAGTAGTACAAAATACCAAGTGCCATAAAAAACAAAAAAAAGGTAAAAACTACAAAAAAAAAACTAAAAAGAAAATATATACTAAACTAAAAGAACAAACTAAAAAGAAATATATATATATATATATATATATATATATATATATATATATATATATATATATATATATATATATATATATATATATATATATATTTTTCTTTTTAGTTTTATTCCAACTCATAATATTGCTTTGGACAAGAGATTGCACAATAAAGTGTCTGTAATGTCTGCTGAGTTAAACTCCATAATCATGGCATTAGAGTTCCTCACAGATAATGAATTTATGATTTTATTTTTCTAAATGTCATAATTTATCCTGACTCTTTATCAAGCCTAGAGCTGGTTTCTTCAGCTTTTCAGTATAAGATGGATATTGACACATTTCATTGTCTTAGGATTATTGATAATCTTGCTTCAAGAGGTATAAGAACTTATCTCCAGTATATTCCAAGCCACTCAGGTATAATTGGTAACCATGAGGCAGATGAAATTGCAAAAAAATGCTTTAAATATTGACCAGCTAAGTGGGAGATCAATCCCCATTAGAGATATTTACTGCTGGAGACTACCAGAGGTACTGTTAAATAAGAATAATCCAACCATATCACATTTCCCCAATAAGCACCATTCTAAGATTTATCATAGAATTTGGTCTGGCTCAAATGGGCTACATTTTTTCATGTGTTTTCATATCAGTTTCCTAATTCAAGTGGAGAAGTTCCCTCTTCCCCCCTTTGCAGGTCTTCCAATTTAAAAATGAGATGATTGACCATTTCCTATTTGAATGACAAGTTTCAAAAATACTAAAATGCTTATCATACTTATATTATACGCCCTCTAGCTAATATTCTTCTAGGTTTTTTCTCTGATGCTCAATTCTAATGAAATAAGGGGTTTACAATAAAATTACCAACCTAACTAATATTATTTTGCAAAGTGAAAAGTATTAGAGTTCAGTAGAGTGAAGTGACAGGGAGTCTAAAGTGAAGAGCTTTTAAGAAAGATATAAATAAGTATTTTAGGAATGTTAAAAGTTATTTTCAGGATCTTATAGGGTTTCCTTCTCAATTGCTTGAACTGTACAATAATACCAAGCATTGATTACAAAGAGCATAAAGATACTCTGAGTGATGTGTCAATTGTGTCTGTAGGCTACATAAGATTGCCCCTCTTTCCACCAATCCACCTCTTAATTCATCAAAGAGCCTGGCAATACGTTTTTTTATTGTTTTTTTTTTAATACCACTTGCTTTGATAAAAGTTTAGTTTCTCTACTTTTTGCTATCTTAAAAAGGGGTTAGGTTAGGAAAATGAAACTTCCAAGCTCCATGTTAGCCCTCTTTTGATTTCTAAGTCTTTGAAATTTGCCCAATTGACAGGTATATACCTATTAAATTTTGACAAAACAACATTTTACCTTCATTTTCAGTTATCAGTTTCCCATTCTCTTGATTTAGTTCTGAAAATGAAACTCCTGCTAAATGAATTGAATTACAAGCTATATCACTGGTTGTTTTCTAAATTTAAGAATGTATCTACAGATATTTGATACCTCATAAATTGGAATAGAGCAAGGTTGTGAAGCTAAAAACATTTTTTTTTTTTTGGTACTTCAATTAAGCAGAATATTTGTTTGCAAGGTTTCAAAAGTGTTATTTAACCCACAGGGGCTGATTTCCCACGATTAATCTGGATGAATTAAAATCTATCTTACCTTTTGACAGCACCAAAACGAGATCAATTTGTTGTTGGTGTAGTTGAATGGAACTTTCTTCTTATTGTTTCTCTACAAATTGAATGGAACTTTCTTCTAATTTCTTCTCTATGCTCCTGGCTGGGGGTGCGTTTGTTTACTTGTCCAATGGGATTTTTACTAATCGAGGTTTAACCCCTAAAAGATAGCAACAAATACTTGTCTGGCCACGTGTCACTTAAAACGGCAAGATTAATTGCAAATAATAACAACATTGGTCACGTGTAATTATTGTTTTAATGCTATGTGAAGTTTTGACAAGGAAGAGGCTAGGACTTTGGGCCTGCTTCAAATTTTACAGGCAAATACAGCTTCAGCAATTATTTCAGAGCTGGGTAGCCTAATACAATTTGTGTGGCCAGAAGTTTAATTGTAAGATTTCAAATTGTGGTTGTCATTTGCCTTTTTAAGTCATTCCATTCAAGATGCTTTGGATATTTTTTATTGTGATAAATTGTCTTAATGCTCTGAAAAGGGAAAATTATTTCAATTGCATAGGATAGGAAAATTTTGGTAGGCTAATTAATTCAAAGTCCTAAATTAGCCAGGGAAGTGTTGTTTTTTTTCACTAAAAAATCACCGTTCTTTGAACTCCAATTATATAGCCCTGTTTTTGGCCCCCTTGATCCAGTTCCTGATTGTCATTTACACTAAATTTCACTTTTTCTGTTACCTATTTATGTTTGCACCAGTTTTACCATTTGGTAAAACTGGTACAAACAGTACTACTGGCTTTCATATAAAGTGAATATACCACTTGATGCCTTTTGTAATGCTGTTTACAAATATAATAATCGCTTCTACCGCAAGTTCAGATTTAAGCACTTTTTGACCTCTTAAAAATGACCTATAGGCCTATATGGGGTCATTACAAATCTGTAATAGTTTAGAAACAAATTTGGGCTATATATTTGCACATCAGGGGGTGGGGGTAAAGTGTAGCATATATTAAATATGTAAACTAACCATTGCTTGAATTTTTTTATGTGTGTGCTGTTGCACTGGTGATTTCTCTTTTCATTAAAATTTGATGTGCACAAACACATTAAAAAAAAACAGCAATGGTTAGTTTACATATATAATATATGCTATGCTTTACCCCCACCCCCCTGATGTGCAAATATATAGCCCAAATTTGTTTCTAAACTATTATAGATTTGTAATGACTCCATTTATAGGTCATTTTTAAGAGGTCAAGAGGTGAAAAAGTGCTTAAATCTGAATTTGCAGTAGAAGAAATTATTATATTTGTAAAGAGCATATAAGAAGGCATCAAGTGGTATATTCACTTTATATGAAAGCCAATAATACTGTTTGCACCAGTTTTACCCTTGTTTCTTGTTAATATTACTAAGGGGTCATAGTTAAGCACTAGAGAAGTCATTGTTAAATAACATGTGCTTATGTATATAGGCCTATAGCTTTTTGCTACTTATTCTTCTTTGGTTATATAATGCTTGATGTGGTATAAGCCAAGAGAAGGACCTGTAGACCTATAGAAGAAAACCTGTTAAAAAAGATGATTCTTTGTAATTTACATAATAATTATAGCTTTCTACATGCAGCCCTGCTCTACTTAAGCCCCAACCCTCATAATATGGAAATCTATAGCTGAAATTACATATTTTCTATTGATTCTGCCAATCTATCCCTCAACCCTTGTACGTGTTAATTGAGGCAACTGTGGATAAACAAGAACTGGAAAAACAAGTAACAGGTGGCAGAAAACATTGGAAATATATAATTTCGGCTATATGTTTGCAAATTAGGCATGTTAGAGGTGAATTTCTTGTTGTTCATATTTGGATTTACAAATAAAGTGAATATACCACTTGATGCCTTTTTGTATATTCTTTACAAATATAATAATTGCCTATTTTGCTAGTTCAAGTTTAAGCACTTTTTGACCTTACTTAACCTAACAAATTTTGGCAGTGAAAAACATACATTATTTTGTCAAAAATGACCAAAAACACATACCTTAATGGAAAATTTGGCATCAAAGAAGAAGAAATACAGCATATTATTGTAAAATTTATTAATCCAACTTAATTGTGGAAAATCAGTGCTCATAGATTATACAACATGTAAAAAATGGATTAATAATGAAACAGTAAGTTTGAGACCAATGTTTTAAGCTTTCTTATACCCAAAAACTATTTGAGTATACTTTGGTCATTTTCAAGAGCTCAAAAACTTGTACTTGAAGCACTTATTATGTTTGTAAAAAATAAAAAAGGGCATCAAGGAGTATGTTCACTTTATTTGTAAATCAAACATATGAACAACAAAAAATTTACCAATTATTAGTATAGCTGCACAATTTTCCCCTGGGTATGTAGGCTTAGTGGAAGGTCACTTATACCTGATCATGTCCCTACTGTTTTTTCTTGGTTGAAAAAAAAATCCAAAGAAAGTTCCTATTGAAAAGGAAAGAGATCAAAAGTGAGATTGAATTTGTCATAGCTTGGAGGTTTGTCCCTTCAGTCTGTTTAAAGAAAACAGATTCATAATTGAAGCTTTGTTCATTTCAATCTTAGGGATAATCTACATTTGTTACACTTAATTAAATGGTTGTAAAGGGATACTTTTATTTATTTGTCTTGTTTGTTTTCTACATAATTTTTTAATCTTTAAATTGATAGGTTTTGACCTACTTACAAAGTAGGTTTTGACCTACTTTGTAACCCTGGTCTCAAAATTGCATATAAATTTATTGATGCTAGGAAACATAGAACTCCTCTCTGTTTAAAAGAAAATGGATGGACATAGATAGGTTTTAATACACTAAAGTCCTAGGGCCATGGAAATTAAAAACAAACAATGAAGATTAACTTTAAAATTCTGGACATGACATAAATATAACATTCACAAAGAAAAACCATTCACAAAATTTTACTTTTGTGCTCAGTTGCCAACCTGAGCAATTGCCCTAAATTTTTAAACCTTGCAAAACATTCACCAGCCAATTCACCAGCCAATACTGTTGTCTGTACATCAAAAATTCATTGAAAAGGAAGGACCACCTTACTGGCATTTCTTCCTTTGTACTTATATTTAATGGGTTTAAAAGAAAGCTCCTATGGCTAAGTCAGAAGCCTAGTAAAGGACCAGGTAATCCTTTAGACAGGAAGTGCAATAGGAAGCTAGGGGCCAGTCATCCTATGCTTTTGCATGTCCTTCCTGCTTACTGACCCCAGATTTCTCTAGGTAACCTGTTAAGTTTGGGCCAATTCTGGCTGAACTTACAGAGTTAAATCACTGACTTTTGTCCCAAACCAAATAAACTGCTAATGCCAGAAATTAAACCTGTGCCCTTTGGATAAAAGATTCTCAACCTAGAGTGCCAGCCACTTAGGAAGGAACACAAATGTCACCAGAGAACAAAAATTATTTGGAAAAAAGAAAATATTGAAAAAAAAAAATAACTCAAGTCATAGTTGCTCATTGCTGTCCCACAAACAATATGTATTTCATTAAGACAAATAAATTTTTAAACAGGTATCAACAAAACTCCATCAGGAATTGTATTTACTTAAGGTACAACCAGCAATATTAATGCTTAGTTTTGTGATATTCTGGTTTTGAAATAATAAAAAAAGAGAAATTATATGTTCTACTTGTTTTCCACAAGCCCATTTGAGAAAAATCATTTGTGACAACAATATACTCATGGTTGGCTCAGAATCTCTCTAAAATTCTTTAAACAGAAGGAATTAAAAAAAAAAATTATACTCATCAGCAAGAAAAATATTAACATAACTCTCTAAACTTGGCACTTTTTAAGACAATTTTTAGCAAAGCAAATGCAAAACTTTAATGGTGTCCTATGTCATCTAAAAAAAACAACATTAAAATGTGTCAAATGAATTTTGATGTAAGATGCCTCAAATACTTTCAGTTGAATCTGTGAAATGAAGGGCCAGGTATTCCTTTACATTTTATACAATATATAAAAAGAAAAACAGTTCAAATTTTTTCACAAAAGAAGAAGCTTGATGTAAAAAAATAAATGTATTTTTAACAGAAAGCAACTGACATCAATGAAATCAAATAAAACAAAAATTCATGGAGAATAAATAATATAAGCCATATATTTAACCTATAATGAGGTGGCATAAAAGATTATTTCTAGAATTAGAAAAAAACAGTGTTATGGCTTAAAGTTCTGCTCAATCAACAGGAGTTGTCTAAGGCCAGAATAATTAAGAACTAAGGCCAGAGAAAAAGAAACTAATAACCAAAAAATAAGGCACCCAAAAATTTCAGGACCCTTTAGAGGGAAAAGAAGTAGAAGTAGGTACTTCAAAATACCTTCCTGGGACATACTTTAGCCTGTAGACACATACCTGAAAGTTTCATTTTCCTAGCCTAACCTCTTTCAAAGATAGCCAAAAGTAGCTAAAGTAAAATTTTACCCCTACTGTATCTTAAAAATCAAGTTTAAATAGCAATCTCAACAAATATAGACTATATAAAAGGCTATAGGTATTGGCCTAATCATTCTAAATTTTTTCCAACTAATAATTATAGGATGGTTTAGAAACTAGGCCTGTTTGATATAATAACATTTGACTAACTCACCAATGTGATAGCTGCCTCCCTAAGAATCAACCTTTTTAATAACAAAAAAACTTTTCTTCTGACTCCTTATGAAGCTTAGCCTATGCAAGACAGGCCTAGAACACCAAAAACCCTTTAGATACTAAGGAATATGCATAATATTACTTACAGGTCACTAAAAAGCTAAGATTATTTCTATTATTTACAGTTTCCTTGTCTTTTCTCTAGACTTAACGATTTCACATGTTTATCCATTTAAAAAAATATATAGCATTGACGTCACAATCCTCAAATAATCTTTTTATTTGGGGGTTATAAAGTGCCAGCCCACGGACAAGTAATCCTGAGCGTTTGTGGGGATAATCCGACTAACCTCTGACGTCAAATGTGTCTCAAAAAACGCTTGGATTCATCAGATTAGTAATCGGACAAGTAAACAAACGCACCCTCTTCCACTCTCGAATCTCAAAATTCGGGGACAAGTTTAAAAATTCGGGTAGTTTTCGGGGACAAGTCTTCAAGATTCGGGGAATTTTCGGGGGCAAGTTCAAAATGGAATTTTGTTACAAAATTCGGAAGCAAAAATTAGTTATAGCTTCGTTTTCAGGCTCAAGTAGGGCTTGGATCCACGTACTAAATCAAGTTTTTAGCAGAGTAGGTTCTAGAGCTAGAGTATAGGATTGGAACCCATAGCTAAAAACGATTTTTGCTGGCATTGCAGACAAAACCTCAGAACTATTTTTAAATAAATTAAAAAAAATAGGCTGAATGACACTCTGGAGCTTTTTTGCTTTAGGTTCTATATTACCTTTGCTGCTTTATTCCCATAGCCCGAAAACGAGATTTTTATGTCATTTATTTTCAGAAAGACGATGAAAATAAAGTAGCCTATAGAAAGGCAATAATCTCATACAAAGCAATAATATGTGCAATGATATCTTGAAATTAATGAATATTCTTCGGCAAGCAAACATGAACTTACACCAGAAATTTAATTTTATAAAACACCTGAAAGCAAGGAACATAATTAAAAATTAAAACGAATAGAAACGATAACATAGTAAGAGGACTGTCCCCTTTTAAACGCCCAACTATTCATTCTGAAATGTTTTAGTACTTAAGCCTCTCATTTTCAATTGTTTTGGGAGTTGTTCTTACAGATTCGGACTTAATTTTAATCTTTCGGACTTATCTTAATATTAATTTTTAATTTAATTTTTAATCTTAATTTTAACAGATTCGGACTTAATCATAATATTTTTTCTCTGATTGGTTGAAAATATATACAGGTTTTATTTTCTTGACTGGTGTTTCAATAGCCTTCATATATATAATATTTTCTGTTCATCTTAACGTTGCTCCTTGGGCGTACTTTAGGACGGAAAAAATCTTATTTTATTTCAAACAGTTTTTTAAAAATGCCAGGAAATCCAGCTCCATCTCCACAGAAAAATTGTTCCTCTCCCCGGAAAAATCGTCTAGACAATTCAATACCGTTAAAAATTTATCCCGGACAAAAACCATAAAGGTCTCCACGCGTAAGATTCGGTTTACAAAGATAAACTTACAATAAATAAAAAGAATTTTGTTTAGGAATCCTGGCCAATCCGTTTTTTCTCTGATTGGTTGAAAATATATACAGGTTTTATTTTCTTGACTGGTGTTTCAAAAGCCATTTTGGTCCGGCGGTTCTATCTAGCTTCAAACACTTAGGCCTGTTTAAATCCTAGAGTGGAAATCAGCTTTTTCAATTTCTTCTGCACCAAAAAGGCAGTATATTGGGATGGGAAAGCCAAAAGAATTTTTCGAATGATCTAACATGTATTTGCAACAAACCTTGTTTTTACTATACTGTGCAGGAAAAAATAAAGCCTTTAAGTTTCAATTATATTCAATTACAAAAAAAAATATGTCATTGAAAATTGCCACGAAGAGGCTCAATATCAGCTAAATCAAGCATACTACCTACGACCTATGGAGCCACAAAACCAGAAATAAGCGTAGCTGCTTCTTCAGCAGTTGTAGAAGCCTTAATATTTGGCAGAAGCTTCGTCATTTCACGGTCAAGGACAAGAGAAGAGGAACTGAGAATGAATCTCTTCGTTCCCACTTTGGTCTGAAGACTACACGCAACCGATATTGTCACCAAACAGTTTCGTTTATCTGTTTTCAAAGCTTTGAGGGCACTGCACAAGCGTTCTGCTGTAACGTTAGAAAATGGTAGTGCACACATGTAATTATTATTATTATTAATTTATGACCCGTCAAAAACGGAAAAGACGCAGTATATAAAAGAAAAAGAAAGAAAAGCAAAAAATTTAAATGCACTTCCACTACACATATTATAAAATAGCACTAGTCCAGACTGGTTGGCTCTTAAAACATTGGTACTGAATTTTGAGATTCTTCTCTCTATGGACATGGAAGGGTTGGTGACCTTATATTTCCTGGAGATGTCGCCATTGCTGTGCCACAAAGGGAGACGCAGGAGAAACTTAGCATATCTGTAAAATGCGCTGCAAATGGTTTACTTTTCGGTAGCTGTGAATATTTTCCAGAAGGGAACCAGAGAAAGCAGATGGGGGGTAGTAAAAGCATTGTATAGTCGGGCAAGGAGAGGACGGTTGAAACGATACTTATTGGCAACAAGTAATCCGTAAGACGCTCGTAGACGGGAACAGAGGTGGTTTCCTTCAATGTAGAAGAAATAGGAAGGCCATGATACGTAAGGGACTCACAAGGCTTAATCAGAGTTTTGCCAATTTTAACGGAGAGGTTAATAGAAAACTCATTTTTTGAACCATTGAAGAACAGAAGTTCTGTTTTAGATTCGTTGAATGAAAGTCCGTTCTGCTTGTATGCCGCTGCAAGTGAGTCGTAATTTTGTTGAAATAAAGATATCGAACGAGAAACATGAAGAATGTCATCAGCAAAGTTCAGCAGCGAAAGATTAATCCCACGGAAAAAGCACGACGGCTTTATTACTTGCTGTGCTTCGATAATAGCGTTATTAAACAGTGATGGAGAATTTTCACCACCTTGACGTACACCTTTCTTGACACTCAGTGTTTCTTTTTTTAGAAGGGAAAATGCCGGACGGAGAGGGGATCAGCATGACAGCCGAGAGCTTGTTGTACATACTGTAAACAGTGGAAAGGATGCAAGAGGAAACACCTCGCTGAAGGGCTTTGAGCAGGATATGGCCATGAATGCCAGAATCGAAGGCTCTACTAACATCAAGTGCTCCGAAGACGAGAAGATCACCGTTTTTATCTGCATCAATAAGAAGATTTACAAGAACGCTGTGAACATGTTCCCGTCCTGAGTGTTTTTTGAACCCGAACTGGTCGTCCGGAGTAGTACATCGAAGTGCAATTTCCTCAAAATAAGGGATTCAAATAGCTTACAAAAAGTAGTTGAAACAATGATCGAACGATATGAAGCACACTGGTCAGCTGGTTTACCTTTTTTGAGAATAGGATGGACTAATCCAACACCAAAGCTGTCTGGAACGATGCCAGTAACGAAAATCATTTGAAATAGCAGAGAAAGGTGCTTTAGGAGAAGATTGCTGGCAAAGCTTAAATGAGTACCAGATATACCATCGATGCCCTTAGATTTTTTTTTTTTAGCTTATCAATTTGGGAATGCATCAAGGACGGAGTGACCAGGACACCAATATCCTTAACTGTAAACTGAAGCTCCTTATCGAGGGCCTGGCAAAAGGTGTTATCTAAGTAGGAATTAGGGGCTGAAAATTGGTCTCTGAATTAGTCGCACCAATCTTTTTCTGGCATGCAGGGTGGGCCATTGGAAGATTTGTTCTTAGCTCGAAGATGCCATAAAGCAGGAGGCAAATTATCGACAATCTCGCTGGTACGGGCAATTTCGTTATCCTTATGCTGTGCGATGGCTTTGGAAAATTTACATTTCGTGTAAATACGAACAGCGTTGACTACTCTGGAGCGTGGCTTCCCACAATAGGCCCATAATTGTAGCCAGAATTTTGCTGAATCACATGCGGCCAGGAGATTAGGATTATTCCACCAGTTACGCACTTCCCTGCCGTGGCGAATTTTGCGGACTGAAACTGCAGTTTTCTCAGCTGTATGGATAGCATGCCTTATCTCAGAACAGTAGATGCTTAGTAGGATTTTTTTGCTGAGTCTGCTGTCATGTTTGGACAACAGAGAAGTGCGAAAGGAATTCGGATCTTCGTCAGTATGTAGTCACATAAACTCTGGTACGAATCGATGTTAGCAGCTTCCCAGTTGAGGCTGAACAACCATTTAGGTGGGGAATTTGTGGGTGAAATTTGCGGCAAGGGCTTTATTTGAAAAGAAGTACAGATAGGCATGTGGTCGGATATGGAGTAAAAAAAGGACCGTAGTATTAGAGGTGGGTTTGATCATAGAAGAACAATAGAAATAGTCCAACTGAGACACGGAGCCAGATTGATGGATGTACGTAAAATCACGATCATTTCCAACATAGGTGAGACTTGGACAAGCATGGAGCAAGATCTGAGATCTATTGTCTTCAGGGTCAGACAGTTCACAGTTAAAGTCACCAAACAGGAGACAACTTAGGCCTTCATCTTCATATTTTGGTACTAGCTTGGCAATAGATGTACGTGTGAGAGAGAACTTCCTCTCAGACATATAATTACAGTAATTATTAAGAAAATAAACGACGAATATGACCACATTCGAAACTTCAGCCACAAGGGAACTGTCAGACTTAGCAACTAGATTACCAAGTAGCTCTTTACATATCATCAGGGCCAAACAACCTGAAGGCCTACCGCAAGTGGACTTAGCATGGTGGAAAAACAGATTATGAGAAGACGTGAACTCCAACAGTTGACGACTATCGCTTGACAAGAAGTGTTCCTGAAGACCCACCACGTCAAACCGCAAGCAAAGTTCAGACAGTAGGTAATGTTTCGGTAGAACTTTCCCATTGATGTTCCACGATACAATTTTTAAGGTTTCTTCAGGCATTGGAATTCTTTAGAAGAGACTGAGTGACAGGACATTTAAAAGTGTAACATGGGTGGTCGGAGGAATTGCAAAGAGCACACTTAAGTGCCTTGGTACAAGGATTATCTTTCGTTGTGGAGTGGCCAGCCTCACCACACCTGGAACGTTTTCGGGTACCTGAGCACGCAGACGTAAAATGATCATATGACTTGCAAGAAAAGCAATGGAGTGGCAAGCGTTGAAATATACTAATGGGGAGTCTTCCGTACCCTATGATGTGTGGAAAGCGAACAGAAGACTCAAGGTCCTCTTTAGACTAAAAAAGAAACTTAAACGAACGGGTGTTTCGGATTTGAGTTGCTTTCAAAAAGTTGGCAATCAGATCACATAGGCTATTTTAATTCAGATCTTCAGGAACATAACGGATAATACCGAAAAGAGAGGGGCATTGGAGTTTAGGCTCGACTTCAGGGTTATTCCCGGTTATGCGTGACATAATAGATTCGGCACCACTTTTACCCTTTGTGACTACTTTCCAGGCGTGTCTACTGGGACGAAACTCGATTATATTCCCACTAGCTTCTCTACAAACATGCTCCAGATAAGCTTTACGGGAGTCAGGCTTTTTAAGGTCTAAGGGGGACTTCTTGAGAATAACTGCATAGGAAGGCTTGGCCGGTGGAGTGACTAATTGATTCATGGATGTAGCAAGTTTCTCAGCTGCATGGGCTTTTTTCTCACTTTCAATAAGGTCCTTCAAATTATTGGATATTTCTGTCACTTTTTGAGGAACAATAGCACTCAATTCACCAGGCGTAGTTGGGACCTCCGTAGGATTAAAAATTACGAATTTCGGCAATTTGATCCAGTTAGTCTCACATAACTGGATCGGTTTTGGCATATCTAACACATTATCGGCAATCTTTTGGCGAGCAACGTTGCGACTCGAAGTATTTGAATAGTGTCAAAGTGTATCCTAAGCTTTTATAATCGTATCCTTGTCATAAGATCCCATTGCCTTTTCGCAAATTTCATCAGTCTTATTTGCTTGAGCGCTCGCAATAAATAATTTAGCAAAGCATTATGCACAAGTCTTTCTATCTCATTCGACATTATGCTAATTTAGAAGTCCAGACACACTCAATAGGAAAAAATAACTGGTTACTTTTTGCACGCGACAAGAGCTCATTAATAATTTAGTACTATAGTCAATAATCTAGTAATCAGTACTAAAATCAGTAATCTAAAACCTTTCTTAGGTTTTCAAACCTCGGCTTTCTACATGGGTATGTCTGCTTACAGATAAACTTCCAATAATCCTCCACAGATATCGTACATATGTCTAAACCCACCAAAGAAACAGTGCTCTGTTCGCGCCATTCCCTGTCAATTAGTGCCTTGTTCCACGAAGGCAACCCACGACTTCTTAGAAAATTTTCTAAGCTAGGTGGGTTCAAGTTTTGAGCATTGACAGGATCAAGTAGACTTGTGAACTCATAAACGTCACATTCAAACGTAAAGCGTCTCTGTATCTGGATAATGGCCTCCTTGTAAAAGTCTCTTGCTGTTCTGTAGACCTTCCTCACCTCCAACTGTGAGATATCTGGACTAGACGAGACCAAGGATGCCAACTCCTCTTCTGCAGTATACCCAAGATAGACCTTCTGAACGTCAATATAATGGCTCTCGTATTTTACGTCAAGAGCCAAAAGATCAGTACAGTTTCTGACGTAGGTTCCATCCATATAGTTTATAGCCAAGGTTGCAATAAGCTTAAGTATTTCCGTCTTCAGCTTATAGAAAATTGGTGACTTCGACTGAAACAATACATTAAAGTCGTTCAAAAGGCCTAGAGCGTAGTCAAAAAACATCATTAGAACCTTCATAAAAGGATTTTTCAGAGCACTAAGGCCAAGTTCATTGCCGTGGGTAGGGTCATCAAAATTAGCACTAGTGAAATGGAGGGACAATGCGCTCCACTGTTCAAGAATTCTTCGCACACATGCATGGAGGGACAGCCACCGGGTTTTTCCAGGGGCTAGAATTTTGTGACCTGGTGTAGCCGAGAAATCTTGAAATTCTTTAAGTACTGTAATTCGCTTAGCGCTCATAAAGAAATGACTATAAACGTGGCGATATAAGCCTTTCAGAGATTTGGGAAACTTCTTGCAGGCATACGAAGCACAAAGATGAATGGAGTGGCAGCTACACTTGACAACTACCACCCACAGATAATTGTCACTGATCAGCTTTCCTACCGCGTTATGACATCCCATCATTGAGTTTGTTGTGTCGGCACAGAAACCAGTCCAATTTCGCAGAGGCACTTGATTTGCTATTGTTTTCAATGGGCACTGGTTTGATTGGTGTTTCTCTGAGCACCTCAAACAGACTGACTGACTCTTTAGCTCTGCATTCTTTTTGAGTGTGTTCATATTCCTGGGACTTATAATACTGAATGACTCTGCAATAGTACTGATATACAATATACCTCCCTCTTTCTTCCAAAGCAACAAAAATTTGGTGCTTGCGTATATATTGTTGCACTTTGTCCTTTAGGGAGGATTCCAAATAGAGGTTGAGAGTAGGGGGGATGGAAATTTTGGGTGGGACCAGGAAGACCCTTGTTAGGTAACTGAAGCATTCAGCTGCAATCACAATTGTCTAAAGTGTAAGTATGGTAAAATAATCAAGGAAATACGAAGAATCACCAATACTCACGAGATAATTATAACTTGAAGCAGAAGATATTATATCCAACCGGTTAATTTTGAACTTTCCAATGCTTAGAAGATTGGAGTTTCCAAACTATTGAAGCTCAATTCCGTTTTAAATTTTTCATTATCATACGTTCGCCAGCGTACCATAGTATAAAGGTACAAAACAATATTAGAATTGTGGAGCCAACAGTGAGCCTTCCACTAACTCTATTTCGGGTAGATCATGGGAGATGAAAGATTTTCGGGGAGTTTTTGGGGATTCGGGGAAAGACATTTTTTTTCGGGGATTTTTCTCGATTTTCGGGGAAATCCCCGAAAATTCGGGGACAATGGAAGCACTGGCTCCTGGTGATCAATGATTCCAAAATGGTGGTGTAATGGGTGACAGTGTTTCCACTTTTTTTATTTTTTTAATCCCTATTAAAGAACTAAAAAAAACCTCTCGACATTGACATTTGAAAATGGAAGGGTCAAAATAAATAATACCACCGGTTTCAGGTTAGGATACAAATTCTGTTCTTGTAGTATTTTTGTTTTTTGCCAATACCAAACACCAGTATGTCACAGCATCCATTGTTTTGACGTTTTCAATATCGATGAGGCTCTGTCTCGTCCATTCCTGCTCGGTTTTAGTTCCATCCCATGGGACCTGTCCATACTTCCTAATAAAAGGTAGCAGAGAGGCAGGCTGAAGTGATTGGGGTGACACTGGGTCAACCATTTCAGCATATTTGTAAATGTGGTCTTCAAAACGGAAACTTTTCTGTATCTGCTCTACTGATTTGATATTGAACACTCGTGCAGCTTTGAGAAATTTTTCGATTGAATCAGGAGGGACGGTGGTATCTGACCTTAACGTTGAGTAAGAGTTGTGTCCGTTTTAACCCAAGAAAACGCTCTCAAGAGGAAGTTAAAACTTCCGATTGTTCACATCGATTTCAAAAACACTAGTTGATTCCACATAGTCCTTCTGCAGGAAGTTCAGAGACAACTCTTTGATCAGGGACTAAGTCTCTTGGTTAAGGCGATAAAACAGTGGTTTGTCAGCCTGAAAAACTGCATTGAAGTCCATCAACAAGCCCAATGCAAATGCAAAAAACTCAAATCAGGAGGGACGGTGGTATCTGACCTTAACGTTGAGTAAGAGTTGTGTCCGTTTTAACCCAAGAAAACGCTCCCAAGAGGAAGTTAAAACTTCCGATTGTTCACATCGATTTCAAAAACACTAATTGATTCCACATAGTCCTTCTACAGGAAGTTCAGAGACAACTCTTTGATCAGGGACTAAGTCTCTTGGTTAAGGCGATAAAACAGTGGTTTGTCAGCCTGAAAAACTGCATTGAAGTCCATCAACAAGCCCAATGCAAATGCAAAAAACTCAAATCAGGTGGGACGGTGGTATCTGACCTTAACGTTGAGTTAGAGTTGTGTCCGTTTTAACCCAAGTAAACGCTTTCGAGAGGAAGTTAAAACTTCCGATTGTTCATATCGATTTCAAAAACACTAATTGATTCCACAAAGTCCTTCTGCAGGAAGTTCAGAGACAACTCTTTGATCAGGGACTAAGTCTTTTGTTTAAGGCCATAAAACAGTGGCTTGTCAGCTTGAAAAACTGGATTGAAGTCCATCAACAAGCCCAATGCAAATGCAACAAACTCACATAAACATTCCATGACCGGGTTCAGATTTATATAAGATAACCTCGTCTAGCTTTGTTGGATCCTGTACTAGTAGAACTCAGTAGTAGGCGCTTAGAGCACCCTACTGCTCCAGTATCCTGTCAACAGCAGCTTTGACTGAAAGCCACCTAGTCTGTCCAGCCTGGAGAATCCTGTGCGTGTCAACTTCATAGAATTTTCGGAAATCAATGGAAGCATGATTGGTAGCTGCCTCTTAGAATTATGTGTAAAGTGCCTATAGATCACTGGGAGAACTCTTTCATGGATTCTGGTAATTTCTTACATGCGTAAGAAGCAACTAGATAGACCATGTGGCAAGAGCACTTCACAATCATTTCCCATGGGAATTCTTGTTTGATCATGGATGAAAAACTTTCATGAGCTCCCATCATGGACTTTGTGGTATCAGAACAGAACCCTATGGAATTAGCCGGAGGTAGTTTGTGTGTTTCAACTATGCACTTCTTCAGCTCCTCAAAAATAGACTTGGCTGAAGAATCGGGGGACTCAATTAAATCAAGTACGTCAATTCCAACTGAAATGTCCTCATTGCAAAATATTACACCTTCTGCTGAAAGTTTTT
Organism: Artemia franciscana; assembly: GCF_032884065.1. Classification (NCBI taxonomy): domain Eukaryota; kingdom Metazoa; phylum Arthropoda; class Branchiopoda; order Anostraca; family Artemiidae; genus Artemia; species Artemia franciscana. The sequence goes on along the minus strand of NC_088867.1, from coordinate 20,678,320 downwards.
TGGTTGATACATCAGTTGATTCGCCAATAATGACAGAGAAGCAGCGACTCTGCAGGGTTTCAGTCAAACTTTCTTCATAGAAGCTACTTAGTCCTGTTCGTATAACATTGGTAGCTTTTTATTTCTTGAAGCAAATATTGTCAACTACCTGTTTCAATTACAAATAAGAGAATTTGGAGAATTATTAGAGTTCCGATTAAATATTAGAAGTAAAGATTAAAATCATTAGACAATTTCCAGAATTGACATCCCCCCCCCATTACTACCAACCGACTTCAAAAACTAAAAAAAGTAAAAAAGGTAAAAAACTAAAAACTAAAAAAGAAAAAAAAAACTAAAAAAAACTAAAAAAAGGCAAAAACTACAAAAAAAACTAAAAAAAAAAAAACTAAAAACTAATAAAAAAAACTAAAAACTGAAAAAGAAAATAAAACTAAAAAAGGAAAAAAACTGAAAAATAAAGGAGAAAAAGAAAACTAAAAACCGGGACACAGGGAATATAAATGACGACCGGGACACTTAAAGAGAAATTACAGACTGGGTCACTGGGACACAAATAACGACCGGGAGATATAAATGACGACCGAGACGCTCAAAGAGAAATTACAGACTGGGACACTGGGACACAAATGACGACCGAGATACTGGGAATATAAATGACGATCGGGACACAGGGACACAACTACAAGGGGGATGCTGGGGGCACAGGGGGATATATAAATGACGACGGGGACACAGGGAATGTTCGATTAGCAATCACCATCAACAAAACTAAAGGGCAATCATTAGAATAATCAGGTATAGATCTGAATACGGATTGTTTTTCCCATGGACAATTTTATGTTGCATGTTCAAGAGTCGGTAAACCTGACAATCTATTTATATGCACAGACAATGGGACATCGAAGAATGTTGTATATTTGCAAGTTTTACGTAGTTAAAAACATATATATATATATATATATATATATATATATATATATATATATATATATATATATATATATATATATATGTGTATATCTTTCTATATTCACAGGTGGGACACAGGGACACAACTACAATGGCGTGTAACTAATATTGCGCGTAACAACTTACGCGCGCGGGGGGGGGCTTGGGGGGGACGAAGCGCCCCCACCAACTAGGTATTGGGGTGGCGCGAAGCGCCACCCCAACAGCTAGTTACATATAATATCATAAAAAGCCCTAAGTCCTATTTTCTTTTTCAATGATTTTTTTTTTATTTAAAAAATTATATTTAATGTATACCTACCGTCTTAATTTTCAATGACTCCATTTCTGTTGTATTTGCAGATGTAGAGGGTGTATTCATATCCACCATTCACTCCACTTTCAAATGTATTAACAGAAGAAAATCAAATTTAGAACTGATAGATTACAGAGAAAAATTTGGAGACAAAAATTAGTAAATGTTGTGAAATAGGAAGATTTACCATATTTTGCAATTTTTCGATTAACTAGCTTTGCCTGCTATTTTGATGATAACGCTCTGGGGTATATATCTGATATCGACATAATGGTGGTAAATCGGAAGTTTCGAAGTTGGTATATTTGTATATATACTAATCTGGAATATATTAGGAACTGTAGTGAATTACTATTTTGCGTTTTTTTTATTAATTAGCTTTTTGTGTGATTTATTCAATTAAATCATGAATCTAAACGCTATATCGTGAAAAATCACTAGATTTAGGAAAAAAGACTAGTTTTAGAGTAATATCACTATAAATCCCTAACTAAAAGAAAATCACTAGGTAACAAAAAATTCTTAGGGGTGACTGGCAACCCTGGCAAATGCTGATCATCAAACATTTCACCTACTTCTTTTCCAAATTTCAAAGATTTACCCTACGCTCAATGGAGCTTATGGCTCCTTTACAAATTGCGGAAATGCATAGGGAAATCCTTCCGTATCTTTTCGAACGATGGGTCAAAAAATACTACGTTTCATGGCAAAGTTTTAAAATAAATGCATCGGCGTAGATGAAGATAAGCCCTAAAGGAAAATTATTAGCTAATTTGACCCTCGCTTTAGTCCTTATATGCAAAGTTGGCATGGAAGACAAAATGAGAAACAGATTCAGTCTGAAACAATAACGATTTTGACATTTCATAGTTATGTTTTTATTCGTTTAAAAATCTTGCCAAGAATCTGTTTTGATTTGACTAATTGCTGCGGAAAGCTAGAGAGTTTTTCAAGCAAGAAAACGGACGGAATCTCCACATGGATTGCCAGACAGATTTCCACAATGTGTAAATGAACTTGAAAGCAGGGTTAGAAATTATACTATTTTCTTGGTATACTATATGAGGCCAAGACCGGTTCCAACACGACAAGCTTTCGTGATGTAAAATTTAACTCTTAAACTCTCCACACCTTCTAAAACTAAACTTTGTTTGTCACACAGATAATTTTAATTTGTGAGCCATTTTTGAACCACTTCCGAATGTCTAATTACTTCCAAGTATTAATGATCAACATATGCACTTCTGATGACAGTACAATAGCAGGACATCAAATTCTACCTACCCCCATAAAAAACACACATTGTTTTATACATGATGTCACAGCGGCAAGAACACTTGCCTGTGGACATGTAACTTAGGCTAAAACCTTAGGTAAGATGAATTTAGAAAATATTAAAAAGTATATAAAAAAAAAGTCGAAATCCTCATTTTCATAATGGATTAAAAAATAGAAAATAATTTTTTCTTCTCGCATTTACGAATATGAGTGAAAACGAGAGTGCAAAACGCATTGGGCTCTCTATAACTTGATCTTTTTACTCGTTTTTCTCAACTCATCGACTTATTTCATTTTTAACTTAGTTCCATTTGACGTCAATGTTATATAAAGCTATGTTCTATGTCTCTATATTAAGCCATTATAAATTATTGCATTGAACATGAATATATGATTGGAACGTTTTACTAATAAGCTAGTTTCATCATTCACAGACTCCTTTTTTAACCTTTGTTTGTCGCATAGATTTGTTAAATTTGGGAGCCATTTTTCGACCACTTCCAAATCTTTAAATGCATTCATATTTATCAGCATATACATTTCCGACGATAGTGCAAAAACAGGACATCGAAATTCCCTCTACCCCCCCCCCATCCTTCTATGGATAAAACACTATAAATAGAAAAAATAATTTCTACTACAATATAAGTAGAAAAAAAGCATTATTGTAAACATGATAGCGCAGCGGCGAGAACATTTGCCTGTGGCCGTGGTAACTTTGGTTCGAATGTTATATAAGGTAAATTTAGATAAGACTAAAAAGTCGGAAATAATAATAAAAAATAAAAACTCGCTTTCAAAGCGGAATAACAAGCGAAAATTATTTTTTCCTCTAGCAAAACGGATTGGGCTTTAGATAGCTTGATTTTTAAATTCGTTTTCTACGACTCACTGCCTTTTTCCATTTATAACTTAGATCAGTTTTAAGCCCAATCCGTTTAGCAACCCATATTTTCTCATAAAATTCTTTGTTCATATTTAATACTTTATAAACCAAATCTACTGTACAAACAAATTTTTAAATGAATGTACTTTTTATAGTATTAAATGACTTGAGGGTTCCGGAAAAAAAAAAAAAAAAAAAAAAACAACAACTAAGAAGAGTGGTATCTGAAAATTTTATAGTACACTTTTGTTAGCTAAATGAAAGCTAATATAAAGACAAAAAAAGGATTTTCAATACTTTCACCCCCCAAAATTGTGCTTCATTTATTTTTTCGTTTTTTGTTTTGCTATACTATGCTATACCTGGAACCAATTGCAGCCCAAAATTTGATTGAATGTGAATCATATATCTAAGGCCTTGACAGTAGACGATTATTATATCATGCTTTGTGCAATTATTCCTTACTAGGTTTTATAAAAAAGATTGGATAAAAAAAAAAAAAAAAAACCCTTGAGCTGATTTTAATTTTTCTTAAGCAGGTATACTAGAATATTTTTAGGGACTACTCTTTTCTCAGCATTAAAAACATAATTCTGGACCGTTTAATCTAAACAAAAATACTAACGCTTTCTTAAAACAAAATTTCTGGTTACCCTTGACCAGAGCCTCTTTCGTCTTCACTAAGCCGAGGTAATATCTTGGTAACAACTCCTGTACCAATGGTTGCAGAGCCATCTCGGATGGGGAATCCAAGATGTCCTTTCTCCATCACACAAGGCTTTTGAAGCTTCATTTCAATTCTATAAGAAATTATTCATAGAATAATTATGCCTAATAAGGACAAGAGATTATATTTACCTATTAATTATACCTGTAAGCAGATTGAAGATATTAATCTACCAGAAATTTTAAACCAGCGGGATGTGAAACAGGCCCTTCCTAGTAATTTGAATTATAATCATAGTCCAGTTTTAACTTATAAATTTTCAAAAACTATTGGGCAAATGATTTTTAATTATAATTTAATACTTAAAAGATTGGAAAGTGATATAAATTGGAAACCTGTTTGTAATTGTAATTTAACACTTGTAGATTTTAGTCCATCTTCAATTTGAAACTGGTGCCTGCCTGTTTGCCTGCTAGAACGGAACTTTCCACTCGAAAGCAGAAACATGGTTTGATGAAAGAAACTTCACTGAATAACTTCAGATAGTTTTATCTCACATAGACTATAAGACTACAAGTCACTTCACACACTATAAGTTTTGGCTTAAGGACAAACAAAAACCATCCTTTTTGGCCCCAGACAAGAGCTCTACGAAGATTTCCAAAATGCAAAGTTATATTCATCAATTCAGTCTAAAGTCCACACTTTCCATAAAAACAGCAGAGAGTAGACCCTTAATACTTTCTAGGAATAAGCTGAAATCGGGGTACTAGGAAAAAAAAAAACGACAAAACCAAAGTGTTGCTCTCGCAACACAATTCGAAAGTTGGATGTCCTTTCTCAGTGATTAGGGAAGATAAATCTGAAAACAACTCTAAAACCATCATGAACACTTATTTGCACATTACTCCTAAGGGCAGAATACTTCTTTATAAGGACCATAAAGACACATCTGTATATACTTGCAATTTGGCCGTAGGTTAGAAACAAAATTTTGCCTATTCCATCAATTTTCACACATTTAGTCATTTTCATTGCGTTTGCTCTTTTGACCTATAGAACCTGAAGCCCTTAATCATGTCTGCCCCAAAATGAAGTTGTGCGCCTATTAGAATAAGATAGATAGCCTATAGAGTAAAGTTCATTTTATATCAGCCTCGTACTCCACTGTTAATATGAAAATAGTATACCATATAGATCACTATTAACGACCATTTTTGTGGCATTTCATTGTAAATATTTTACATTGAAAAAAAAATTGATGAACCACAAAATTGCATTTCCCCCTCTCAAAATTTTCTTAATTACATCCCCCTCCCCTGAACGCTTTTACAGCCGCGGTGTCGAAATAATTCTTAATTTTGGGCAAACTTTAAAAATCAGTTTTAAACAAGGTTACAGAGGATCTCGTATTGAATCTTAAAAATTATCATTCTATAATAGACTCAGCTTATGTTTATTTGTTTAAATTAAAAATTTATTTTTACGATTTTTTCGATTATTCGTTTTGCTTTTCAAAAAATAGTAAAAAGAATAAAAATGAGAATTATGCTGCTACTATACAAACCCGTCGCAAAAGAGCCATCTGCATCTATGCATAGAAAAACACACATCCCCCGCGATTCTTTTATACTTTGAAGAAAGAAGGGGATGAATCGCTCTAATTTGTTGTTTTCAGTCACCATAAAGAAAAATGTAGATACCAATCTGCTCTAGAAATTCTTGTTCCGGGGTCTTCCTTCGCATCACACGAAAACAAACTTACCAAGAGAATGGGTCTTTTGACGGGATTTATCCGTGGAATTCCAGTTTGACTGGTTGGTGACAAAGATTCTAGAACATGCTCATTGTCTGGACCTTCACTGTCACTTGATTCACTGGATGAACTGCTGCCGAGTCACTAGATGAATCCGTTAACATTAAACCAATAGAATGATCGAAATTCTGGAAAATATAATTCCAACCGAACAATCAAACTTTATTGAAATTCAAATTTATTTGGCTGAAAAATCCATACAAAAGGTCCATGAGCAACATGTTTGCAACACTAGCATTAACTCTCTGTTTAGCTTCTGGGAAATTCAAATCAATTCAAATACAGAATTCAATTTATGGAAACTCAAAATCAAATTTATTTGGCTGAAGAAATTTAGGTCCATGAGTAACATATTTGACAATACTGGTAGTAACTCTGTTTAGCTTCTGGTTTACAAAATGATAAAAAAAAATTGGCTATTTTATAACCCAAATAGCAGATTTTTTGAAATCAAACAAACAGACTGAGGTAAATTCTGAAAATTCAAATCTGTTAGCTTTCTTAATTACCTTCTTAAAAAATATCAAACATTAATCTGGAAGATGGCAAACAAGCCATTCAGATTTAAATTGGTTTGATCTAAAAATCTATAGAGCCAAATAACATTGATTAAGATCACAGACCAAATCTAAATGTTCTAAAGAATGCAAAAGGTCCATGAGTCACATGTTTGACGTCAGTGGTATTAAATCTTTGTTTAGCTTCTACTCTGCAACCGGTAAAAAAAAAAAAAAAAAAAAAATCTCCAAACAGCTGCAAAGACTCCGTGGATAGGGACGAGCTTATTGGTCACTTTGTGAATGGTGGCAAAGAGCCTAGTACATCAGTTCAGTCTTATAGAGCTTAAGTTAGCAGAGAAGTCTTTAATCTTAAAAAAGTTCGGGAAAGTATGTAAATTCTATTGAAATATATGATATTAAAAGGTAGTTAATAAAAATTTAGATTTTTTGAAGCATATTTTTTTGGGACAAATCGTCAAGTGAATTAGCTAATTTTAAATAGTGTTTAATTTAATGCTGCACTGAAAAGGAATTTCACTGCGTCTAACGAAAGAAAAAAAATCTAAGCATACAAGTATTTGGTTTCGGATCAGAATTAAGAAATTCATTTTAACAGCAGGAAAAATCTTTTAAAAAATAAATAAAAACTTCTATTCTATGCACTGATAATATAAAAGCGCTATTATTATTCTTTTTAGGAAAACCATATAAAAAATAAATTTTTGTTTATTTCGCAGACCCTATAATTCTTCTATAATACAAATACAGAACTTTACTGTTTTTTACTGTTTTTAAAAAGTAGAGTTGAGAGAAAGAATCAAACTTTAGCGTAAATAGTTGGGTGTTGAGGAGGGAACAGCCCCTTTCATATACGCAATAATTTCTGTTCGTTTTGAGTTTTAATGTCGCTCCTTACTTTCAGTTAAAAAAAAAACTTTTTTTATTATTTAATCTTAAAAAGAATAATAATAGCACTTTATTCTGAAACCAAAATTCCGGAAATGAAACTATCCAAAAGCTCTCACGAGAATTTTGTTGAAACCAAAACTCTTTAAATACTTATTAAATAAAAGACCAAGTTCTTTCAGCTAAAAGTAAGGAGCAACATTAAAACTTAAAAAGAACAGAAAGTATTACGTATATGAAGGGTTCCCCCCCCCTGAATGCCTCGCTATTCACGCTATTCGCGAGTTTTTTGGCACTTTAAGAAAACTACACTTTAAGAAAAGGAGTTGTTTTTAAAGAATTGGGGAAAAAATTTAAACTTTAGCGTAAAGCCCTATGTGTTGAGGAGGGGTCAACGCCCTAATATTGATGAAACTTATATATTTAAAATCAGCATAAAAATCCAATTCTTTTGATGTATTTTCTAGCATCAAAATTCCGTTTTTTAGAGTTTCGTTTACTATTGAGCCGGGTCGCTCCTTACTACAGTTCGTTACCATGAACTGTTTGATTCCAAATATACAAGAGCTATTAAGTTTAGTATTACCCATCAAAAGCTACAAGCCTGAAGAAATTTGTGTCTTTTAATAAAAGGGGTAAGACTCTCTATAAATCATAGAACTTTAATGAAAATCACACCATCAGATTCAGCATATAAACGAACCATTCTGTAGAGATTTCTAGCTCTTTTCTCCAATAGTGTGGAATTTTGAAATTCTTATCAGAAGAAAGATCCTATATGCGTGTCTATTTTTATTTATTTTATTTTTTTGGTTTATTTCGTCCCAAGGGGTGATCGTATCGACACAGTAGTCCATTTTAACATAAATGGGGAAAAGTTCTAGTGCCCTTTTAAGCAACCAAAAAATCCCATGCCCCTTTTTCCCAAAATCATCTGATCGAAATTTTGAGTTAGCTGTTTTGTTCAGGATAGTTGAAAAGCCCAATAACTATGTTTTTGGAGATAAAATGACCCCAGTCACATAAGATGACAATAAATGACAAGAAAAGAATTTACAAGATTAAATTGTAGAATTTACAAGAAAATTACAATGATCTGTTGCAACGACTTTCTATGTAAAAATGAACGCCATTACAAAAAAAAAGAAAAAAATACGGCGACAGCATAGACTTACACAGAACTTACAGCCAACCCCAGATATAGAGGACAAAAGCAATATTTGGTTCTGTATGAAGTCTGGGAGTTAAAATACCAAAATAGACGACTTTCTCCCTCGAACGTTAAAGATTATTGCGAATGAAGAAGAACAAACTTGTAGGGACACAAAGGGACATTTAACTGATAAACATGGCAAGACGTCAACCCATGACTTTCAGGGATGATGAGCTCACATCGAAAAAATACTCTATTGTAGTCAGGGTTGTCAATTGCACCTATCCTCTATATCTCAGGAACCATAAGATAATTAGGTCAAATATTTTAAGGCTGGTTGAGTGGAAGGACATTTAACGATTTTAGATTCTTGGTAAATAAAATTTGCACAGATTTACGTTAATACCATTGCAATTTTACTTCTACTTTATTAGTGAGAATTCAGTTTTTCTTACAATAAAGTATAACTTCGTTACTTTTATTTCTTGAGCTTAAACCCTTTAGACGATTTACACTAAGATTTTTCGATTTCAATGTATTTTTTTTTATTATTTTAACAATGAAAAATAAATAAATGAAACCCAAAACTAACGAAAATTACAATAAATAACCCAGCCAAGCCCAAATCGAGTAAAAATTAATATCAGTACGGCTGACAGCCATCATGCCTTCTCAAGAATAGAATTGGCATTTCACTAAAATCAAAATAGATTTTAAATGTTGTACTTTAAGGAATAAATGTCAGTATATATATGCTATATAGTCTTCCCTCGTTCAGGAAAACCTCTTTGGAAACACCTCCTTCCTCTATAGGGATTTGACATATATACCTCTGTATAAAAGAGAAAATTGGAATGAAGTTGTCGTAGGATTTGATTCAAAATTTTGAAATAGTTTTTTCCTGCTGTGATTCAGTCACTAATTAATAAACACATTTGTATTACGTAAGTATTGAATACCTGCTTTATATTAATATTCTTATGAAATTGAAAAGTGAGTTGAAAAAAAGAGTCAGTCGTTTCCAACACACTTATTCTACTTTGGAAATAAAAAAATATTAAAAGATCAGCAGGGGTAATTTCAGCTGTTATAAGCTATAAAATATAATATCAAATGCTTCTAAAAGTATCTAATACGAAACAGTATACAAAAGTTCTATAAGACCATGCAAAACTAATTTAAAAAACGAAGATTTCTTGTCAGCATCTCAGAACCATACACTATATCATATCTCCCCAGTGACCTGGTCTTTAGGAATCGGAACATTTTTCATGGAGCGCGGGAGGGGGAATATTCAAACCGAAAATGGAACTTATTTTTATGGTGCTAATTCTCCCAAAGGATTCCTTGGACTAGTCTTGGGCCAGGGATTCCCTTTGAATCATAGATTGGCTAATCAAAGCTACTCTTTCTTTTTATTTTAAGATTTGAATGACGTTTTGCTGATTTTGGAAACAATCCCTCTAAGAATGGGCGTCACATCATGGCTTTAACCGTGATTTAGACCTTTAACTCCACAGTCATGATATCTTCAAGAGTGAAGATAGGTCAACTATCTTCATTGGATAGATTTAGTGTGTAGGAGAATTCGAATGTTATTAAGGTCTTTTTGGACGGAAGGATAATGGGAACACTTATTTGGATACAAGTGTGATATCTAAGGACCATTTCCTGTAATTTATTTATAATTCAATCTGGATTAGGTTGTGCGTTTGTTTATCATCAATAGAGTGTTATATTTTTGTATTAACCATGACCTGTGAAAGCTTTTAGTGTTAATAAGTATCCTATCATATGAAGGGATTCAGAAGGTGTTTTACAATTGGAGTCATTCTTTTGTTAAAAAGCCCTTTTTGAGGAAAAAATACAAATTTCTATCCATTTCATGTAATTTCATCAAACATTTTTCTGAAACAGTCCTGAAGTATTTCTCGGACAAGTTCCTTATGTCGTCATTCCTTATAGATAAATTAGTCTTGAATATAATTTCTAGTTTTTTTCTTTCAAGTTCATATGCAATAACACCGCCTTGCCAAAAACTGGAAGAAAAATAAGGAAATTATAGCCTAAACAATCATGGCAGAATCAGTTAAGGTCTAAGTTTAGTCTGAATAGTCTAGTCTCTGGGTAGAATATAAAACGTTGTAATTTCCAAAATAGTTTTCTCAGTCTAATCAATAAATGTCTCTTTATAGTTGTTTAACTTTTGGAAAACAAATGCAATCATGTTAATAAGAAAATTAGGTGTATGGATCCTTTGGGTTGCCTAGTCCTGCTGTCAAAGATATTAGTGATAAGCAGAGGCTCGGTTACTCTAAGATTGTAGCAAATCGTGGACACTATAGGAGAAGAGTGCTAACTCGGCTTTACTCAAATTTTTGTGATCATTCTGTACTCTTCTGTTGAGGTATTAGGCCACTTCGGTTGACTGGTGATCTAAAACGTATTCACATAAATTATTACCGGTACTCAAATTCTTTTTATATTTACCTCGTTCTTACCGAAATACAAAACTGGTTAAAAAGTATTGTGCGACAGATATTACTGGTGCTTTCGAAAAATTATCTGCCAAGACAGATATTGAAGCGCTTAATAGGCTAGGATGTTTTCATCGCTTTATCCGTCTTTTTTCTGTATGTGAATAAATTTGTTTTTTGTTTTACTTTTGCTGTTTTTCTTTTGTATTTACTCCACTTAACCTCTGTTTTGTGAAGTGGCTGATAAATAAATTAATGTCAAAATGGTTCAGTTTTCCCGTAGTTCCCGAGAAAGGAATAGGTACTGAATCTCCAAAGAGCTTTGACAATGTCAAAATAGTTCAGTTTTCACGTAGTGCCCGAGAAAGGAATAGGTACCGAGTGTGAATGAATTGGCAGGGGTAGTGGCTCCAATACATCTTATGAGGACGGCTGAGATTTAGTTAAGCAAGTAAGTATTAAATATCTATATAAATATCTGCGCTGACTTTATTGAAATGCTATGGTTTTCAAATTGTTTTCTTAAAGGAATTGTATTAGTATATAATTGTCATTAATTATGATACAACTGTCATAAGAAGTGCATGAGATAACTCAAAAACTTAAATTAAAAAAAGTTTGTCAACGAAATTTAAAGACGGGTAATAAAACATAAAACGATAGATATAACAATGAACCAGTGATACCAAATAATAGCATAAATTGCTAAGATAAGCGTGTTGTCGTCTTCTTAACCATTTAGGGAAAGAGCGTCATTTGGGCTGTACTGACAACTAAATATATTTCAAATATTTTTTTCTTTTATTATTACAACATTAAAAAAAGAATACAAAATACTGCTCGTGCTTCGTGGAAAATTTATATTTGTGACAATTAATTTCAGATTGTTTTTCTAACATGACAGTAATTTTTTGTCAATATTTTCTTCCTATTAAATCCCTTCTTTGAGAATATATATATATATATATATATATATATATATATATATATATATATATATATATATATATATATATATATATATATATATATATATATATATATATATATATGTATATATATATATATATATATATATATATATATATGTATATATATATATATATATATATATATATATATATATATATATATATATATATATATATATATATATATATATATATATATATATAAAACTAGTTGGTTTAATAAAATTTTCGGTTTAACTAATTTTTCTAGCTTTCAGTAAAGCAAAATCGACAGTTTCTCACATGGGCTTTAAAGAATGGGATAATCGTAATTATGTGTGGTAAATAGTGTTCGTTTAAGTTTTATTTTTTCGTTTATTGTAATCTGTTTTCGTTTTAAAGTTGACGCTGTTCTTTGAAGTAATATTCACTCTTTTTTTTTTAACACGACTTTCACTTTTCATTATGTACATATATATATATATGTATATGTCTATATATATAAAAATAAGTTGTCTGTGTGTCGAGTGACGTCACTGTCCGCATATGACGTCTGAATTATTTCATCACATATCAATTCAAAAACGAATGTATTCAAGCCGAAGTAGCTCAGTTATATAACTACCCGTGTTGGCGCAGTGGGTTTGACCTTAGCGTGGCAATACGGGACCCAGAAATCGAACCATGCTGCAGGAATGCACTACAGGGCCGACGCAGGGACCTTAGTAGTCAAGAAGCGTCGTTAATCCGATACAAATACAGTAGCTCAGTTGGTAAAGCGTTATGTTCCAGGTTCTAGGTCCGAGAGGTTCCAGGTTCGAACCTTGGCTTTAGCATTAATACAAAAGAAGAAGAAAAAACTAAAAAAGATAAAAACTAAAAAAAAACTAAAAAAGCTAAAAAACTAAAAAAAGGGTAAAAAACTAAAAACTAAAAAATAAAAAAAAAAATAAAAAAAATAAAAAAAGGTAAAAACTGCAAGAAAACTAAAAAGAAAAAAAACAACTAAAAACTAATAAAAAAACTAAAAAAACTAAAAAACTAAAAACTGAAAAAGAAAAAAAAACTAAAAAAAAGGAAAAAAACTGATAAATAAAGGAGAAAAATAAAACTAAAAAAATAAATAAAAATAAAAATAAAATAAAAAAGGTAAATGTATTCAAGCCGAAGTAGCTGAGTTGGTAAAGTGTTATGTTCCAGGTTCTAGGTCCCAGAGGTTCCAGGTTCGAAACTTTGGCTTTAGCATTAATACAAAAGAAGAAAAAAACTAAAAAAGAAAAAAAACTAAAAAAACTAAAAAACAGGTAAAAACTGTGTGTCGAGTGACGTCACTGTCCGCATATGACGTCTGAATTATTTCATCACATATCAATTCAAAAACGAATGTATTCAAGCCGAAGTAGCTCAGTTATATAACTACCTGTGTTGGCGCAGTGGGTTTGACCTTAGCGTGGCAATACGGGACCCAGAAATCGAACCATGCTGCAGGAATGCACTACAGGGCCGACGCAGGGACCTTAGTAGTCAAGAAGCGTCGTTAATCCGATACAAATACAGTAGCTCAGTTGGTAAAGCGTTATGTTCCAGGTTCTAGGTCCGAGAGGTTCCAGGTTCGAACCTTGGCTTTAGCATTAATACAAAAGAAGAAAAAAAAACTAAAAAAGATAAAAACTAAAAAAAAACTAAAAAAGCTAAAAAACTAAAAAAAGGGTAAAAAACTAAAAACTAAAAAATAAAAAAAAAAATAAAAAAAATAAAAAAAGGTAAAAACTGCAAGAAAACTAAAAAGAAAAAAAACAACTAAAAACTAATAAAAAAACTAAAAAAACTAAAAAACTAAAAACTGAAAAAGAAAAAAAAACTAAAAAAAAGGAAAAAAACTGATAAATAAAGGAGAAAAATAAAACTAAAAAAAATAAATAAAAATAAAAATAAAATAAAAAAGGTAAATGTATTCAAGCCGAAGTAGCTGAGTTGGTAAAGTGTTATGTTCCAGGTTCTAGGTCCCAGAGGTTCCAGGTTCGAAACTTTGGCTTTAGCATTAATACAAAAGAAGAAAAAAACTAAAAAAGAAAAAAAACTAAAAAAACTAAAAAACAGGTAAAAACTACTAAAAATTAAAAAAGCTAAAAAACTAAAAAAAAACTAAAAAAAGGTAAATAACTAAAAAGAAAAAAACTAAAAAAACTAAGAAAAGGGTAAAAACAGCAAAAAATTAAAAAGAAAAAAACAACTAAAAACTAATAAAAAAACTAAAAACTGAAAAAGAAAAAAACTAAAAAAAGGAAAAAACTGAAAAATAAAGGAGAAAAAAAAACTAAAACAAATAAAAATAAAAATAAAAAAGGTAAAAACTACAAAAAAAAACTAAAAAGAAAAAAAAATAAAAAGCTAAAAAATAGGTAAAAACCAAAAAAAAACTAAAAAGAAAAAAAAGGAAAAAACAATTATTTCATCATATACCAATTCAAAAACGAATGTATATACAGACCAGGACACAGGGAATATAAATGACGACCGGGACACTCAAAGAAAAATTACAGACTGGGACACAAATGACGACTGGGACGTGTGTGTCGACTGACGTCATGTTTGTGTGTCGACTGACGTCGTGTTTGTCGACTATAAATGACGACTGGGACACAACTACAACGGGGACGCCGGGGGGCACAGGGGGATATATAAATGTCGATGGGGACACAGGGAATGTTTGATTAGCAATCACCATCAACAAAGCTCAAGGGCAATCATTAGAATAATTAGGTATATATCTGAATACGGATTGTTTTTCTCATGGACAATTATATGTTGCATGTTCAAGAGTCGGGAAACCTGACAATCTATTTATATGTACAGACAATGGGACAGCGAAGAATGTTGTATATTCGCAAGTTTTATGTAGTTACAAACATATATATATATATATATATACTAGCTGTTGGGGTGGCGCTTCGCGCCACCCCAACACCTAGTTGGTGGGGGCGCTTCGCGCCCCCCCCAAGCCCCCCCGCGCGCGTAAGTCGTTACGCGCCATAATAGTTACGCGCCATTGTAGTTGTGTCCCTATGTCCCACCTGTGAATATAGATAGATATATATATATGGTTTTAACTACGTAAAACTTGCGAATATACAACATTCTTTGCTGTCCCATTGTCTTTGCATATAAATAGATTGTCAGGTTTACCGACTCTTGAACATGCAACATATAATGGTCCATGGGAAAACAATCTGTATTCAGATCTATACCTCATGATTCTAATGATTGCCCTTGAGCTTTGTTGATGGTGATTGCTAATCGACCATTCCCTGTCCCGGTGTCCCGGTCGTCATTTACATCCCCCTGTTTCCCCCGGTGTCCCCGTTGTAGTTGTGTCCCGGTCGTCATTTATATTCCCTGTGTCCCGGGTCCCGGTCGTCATTTGTATCCCGGTGTCCCGGTCTGTATATACATTCGTTTTTTAGTTTTGTTTTTCTCCTTTATTTTTTTCCTTTTTTTTTCTTTTTTAGCTTATTTAGATTTTTAGATTTTTTAGTTTTTTTATTAGTTTTTAGTTTTTTTTTCTTTTTAGTTTTTTTGTCCCGGTCGTCATTTATATCCCCCTGTTTCCCCCGGTGTCCCCGTTGTAGTTGTGTCCCTGTGTCCCGGTCGTCATTTATATTCCCTGTGTCCCGGTCGTCATTTGTATCCCGGTGTACCGGTCTGTATATACATTCGTTTTTTAGTTTTGTTTTTCTCCTTTATTTTTTTCCTTTTTTTTCTTTTTTAGTTTATTTAGATTTTTAGATTTTTTAGTTTTTTTATTAGTTTTTAGTTTTTTTTTCTTTTTAGTTTTTTTGTAGTTTTTACCTTCTTTTTAGTTTTGTTAATTTTTTTTTTACTTGTGTCCTGGTCGTCATTTATACTCCCTGTGTCCCGGTGCTTTGTTGATTGCTAATCGAACATTCCTTTTGTCCTGGTCGCTTTCTCTTTGAGTGTCGTCATTTATTTTTTTCTTTTTTAGTTCTTTTAGTTTTTACCTTTTTTAGTTTTTTTTAGTTTTTAGTTTTTTTAGTTTTTTACCTTTTTTTAGTTTTTTTAGTTTTTTTAGTTTTTTAGCTTTTTTATTTTTTTTATTAGTTTTTAGTTTTTTTGTAGTTTTTGCCTTTTTTTAGTTTTTTTAGTTTTTTAGCTTTTTTATTAGTTTTTAGTTTTTTTTGTAGTTTTTGCCCTTTTGTCCTGGTCGCTTTCTCTTTGAGTGTCGTCATTTATTAGTTTTTTCCTTTTTTTTTTAGTTTTTTATTGGTTTTTACCTTTATTTTAGCTTATTTTTCAGTTTTTTCCTTTTTTTTAGTTTTTTTTTATTTTTTATTTTTTTTTTAGTTTTTTACCTTTTTTTAGTTTTTTTAGTTTTTTTAGTTTTTTAGCTTTTTTACTTTTTTTATTAGTTTTTAGTTTTTTTTTGTAGTTTTTGCCTTTTTTTAGTTTTTTCAGTTTTTTTTTTAGTTTTTTATTGGTTTTTACCTTTATAGTTTTTTAGCTTTTTTATTTTTTTTATTAGTTTTTAGTTTTTTTTGTAGTTTTTGCCTTTTTTTAGTTTTTTCAGTTTTGACGTCACCTGATCCAGTTTTTTCAGGTGACGTCACCTGACACATCCATCCATCCATCCACAGACAGACAACTTATTTTTATATATATAGATATATATATATATATCTATCTATATTCACAGGTGGGACACAGGGACACAACTACAATGGCGCGTAACTAATATAGCGCGTAACGACTTACGCACGCGGGGGGGCTTGGGAGGGGGCGCAAAGCGCCCCTCACCAACTAGGTGTTGGGGTGGCACGAAGCACCACCCCAACAGCTAGTATATATATATATATATATATATATATATATATATATATATATATATATATATATATATATATATATATATGTATATATGTGTATATATATATACATACATATATTTTCTAGCTTTCAGTAAAGTAAAATCGACAGTTTCTCACATGGGCTTTAAAGAATGGGATAATCGTAATTATGTGTGGTAGATAGTGTCCGTTTTACGTTTTATTTTTTCGTTTATTGTAATCTGTTTTCGTTTTAAAGTTGACGCTGTTTTTTGAAGTAATATTCGCTCGTTTTTTTAACACGACTTTCACTTTTCATTATGTACATATATATATATATATATATATATATATATATATATATATATATATATATATATATATATATATATATATATCTGTACATATATATATATATATATATATATATATATATATATATATATATATATATATATATATATATATATATATATATATATATATATATATATATATATATATATATATATATATATATATATATATATATATATATATATATATATATATATATATATATATATATATTGAATTGTGAATCCACTGGTGAATGTTCGAAATCCCCTTTTAAATACTTGAATTTAATTAGTTTTACGAGTCAGTCTTTACAGTCCGATGCAAGCTATGATGGTAAAAGTTAAATTAGATCAGGTTATATTAGGTTACGTTGCGTTAAAGTTGGTTCTAAATGTCAGAAACGGGTTAAAAACCTGATCTAAGCTAACCCAACCGAATCTGTTCTAACCTAACTTATCATCATCCAACCTTGCGTTAAATTTAAAAGTTGACTGGTAACACTGACCAAATTCAAGGAGAAAAAGGGGTATTTCGGATATTTACCGATGAATATCGATATTCACCAATTTGTAGACATTCACAGTATTATATATAATATATATATAGAGAGAATTCATGAAATTACATCTGCATCTGACCTTAGGTTAAAGATATTTATTGGTTATATGAAGTTTTTTTTTTCGACGAGTCAATGGGTTTATCGCAAAGAGAGAGAATTTGAAGTAAATAATCCACCAAATTTTATTGTCTTTTCTACCGCCCCACAGTCCTGGGCTTCTAAAGTAAGTGTTTTTCTTTATTAAGTTGCTAAACTGTCGAACGCAAAACTATTAACACTTAATAGTTTATTTAAAAAGTGTTGTTAATTGGGTTTTGGTTCTACGTATGAAAATGCAACACGAAGTATGAAATACCATGTTCTCCAGCTAGTCCTAAAAGATAGAAACCTAAAAATTGGTAGCTACATTCGAAATAACGAAGATGCCAATCTAAAATCAATAAACTGATTTCATTGACTGAATCGAAATATATGTTTCTCATTTCGGCTAAACTTAGATGTTCAACGATATAAATTGAAATACGGGCAGTGCCACAACAGTTTTGGACAGTTTTTAAAATACGTCACGATGCGCAATAGAAGTTTTAAAGTAAAAACAAAAATGATCAGGCAAGAATAACATCTCTCGCATCGTCTAGTTTAGCTTTAAGGCCCTTCTTGATTTTTAATAAATGGTTGGAAGTTAAAATTATGCTGCCATCCATAAATTATTATAATAAATTATTAAAATAGCTAAATTATTTATTTGTTTAATTATTTAAAAAATGTATTATTATCATTTTACTTGCTAAAAGTATTAAAGATTTTATTATTAAACATATAATTATTTATTGTTTTACAATAAAAAAGTTATTGATAATGTAAATAGTAATTTACTGTAGATAAGCGAAAATGAATAATGATGTTCAGATTTTAATTGGCTGTATACTTCACTAATAGATAATTTTTCGCTTAATTGTTTATGTTTTCAACTGAAAAATTGTTTAATTGTTTTCAGCTTATGCAGACATTGGAGTTTGAACAGACAGAAGTTTGCTTTGATAGATACAATATCCAAAAAGCTAACTGATTTTCGGCCAAAATATTTCATCATTACACAAGGGTTAAGCTTTCCCTTAGACACAGTTGCCTCGCTCTTTAAACGCTGTGTTTTTATAATTCCATATTCTTTGGAGAAATTAATGAAACAGTTCGTGGTAACGAACTGTAGTAAGGAGCGACCCGGCTCAATAGTAACCAAAACTCTAAAAAATGGAATTTTGATACCAATAGCTACATCAAAAGAATCTAATGCTGATTTTAAATATATAAGTTTAATCAAGTTTAGTCTCACCCATCAAAAGTTACTAGCCTGAGAAAATTTGCGTTATTTTAGAAAATAAGGGAAACACCCCCTAAGAGTCATAGAATCTTAACGAAAACTACACCATCAGATTCAGCGTATCAGAGAACCCTACTGTAGAAATTTCAAGCTCCTATCTACAAAAATGTGGAATTTTGTATTTTTTGCCAGAAGGCAGATCACGGATGCGTGCTTATTTGTTTGTTTTTTTCCCAGGGGTGATCGTATTAACCTAGTTGCCCTAGAATGTTGCGAGAGGGCTTATTCTAAAGGAAATGAAAATTTCTAGTGCCCTTTTTAAGTGACCAAAAAAATTGGAGGGCACCTAGGCCCCCTCCCACGCTAATTATTTTCTCAAAGTCAACGGATCAAAATTCTGAGATAGCCATTTTATTCAGCGTAGACGAAAAACCTTACAACTATATCTTTGGGGACGACTTACTGCCCCACGGTCCCCGTGGGAGGGGCTACAATTTACAAACTTTGACCAGTGCTTACATATAGTTATGGTTATTGGGAAATGTACAGGCGATTTCAGGAGGATTTTTTAGTTGGGGGGAGGGGTTGAGAAGAGGGGGATATGCTGGGTGGACTTTCCATCGAGGAATTTGTCATGGGGGAAGAAAATTTCCGTGAAGGGAGTGCAGGATTTACTAGCATTATTTAAAAAAAAACAATGAAAAAATAAATATGAAAAAGTTTTTTTCAGCTGGAAGTAAGGAGAAGCATTCAAACTTAAAACGAACAAAAATTATTACCCATATGGGGGGCTCACCTCCTCCTAATACCTCGCTCTTTACGATAAAGTATTTTTAGTAATGTCAACTATTTATTCTACGGCTTTTGGGATTCAGGGGTCATTCTTAATGAATTGGGACAAAATTTAAGATTTAGTGTAAAGAGAGAGGTACTGACGAGGGAGCGAACCCTCTCATATATGTAATAAAAACATGAGAATAAAAAGTTCTTTATGTAAGCTAATTTATAAGTTACGTATATCTTTTACTAATAAAAAGATTAGTAAAAAATTAAAAGTTCTAGTTGCCTTTTTAATTAACCAAAAAATTGGAGGGCAACTAGGCTTCCTCTCCCGCTCATTTTTTCTGAAAATCATTCGATCAAAATCATGAGAAAGCCATTTAGCCACAAAAAAATTAATATGCAAATTTCGTTTTAATTATTCCTCTGCGGAGAGCCAAAATCAAAATATGCATTAATTCAAAAACGTTCACAAATTAAATAAAAAAAACAAGTTTTTTCAACTGAAAGTAAGAGCGACATTAAGACTAAAAACGAACAGAAATTACTTCGTATATGAAAGGGGCTGCTTCCTCATCAACGCCCCGCTCTTTACGCTAAAGTTTTTTACTGTTTTAAAAAGAAGAGTTGAGAGAAAGAGTCAAACTTTAGCGTAAAGAGCGGGGCGTTGATGAGGAAGCAGCCCCTTTCATATACGAAGTAATTTCTGTTCGTTTTAAGTTTTAATATCGCTCCTTACTTTCAGTCGAAAAAAATAGTTTTTTTATTTAATCAGTTTGAAGGGGCTATAGCTTTGTCTAATCCATTCACGTTTGACATAACAAACACATGAATTTGCAAGGTTTCACTATGGATTTCTTAATTATATACCGTGCGACCGAGTCTATATATGTCTCGTAAACATATGTAATTGTTAATGTGGTAGTGTATAGAAAGAATGAGAAATCCTGATGTAAAAATAATAAGTCACGACGATGGACCATTGTTGTTTACTAGGTGGTCACTGCTGACCTAAAATAGTTTCAAAAGGATTGAAGATCTTTTTTACTGAGTTTGCTTAAACAGTTAATACATTACTGAAATGCGAATAATTTATTAGTCTCAGTTTGCAAACCCTGCACCGGTCACATCTGGTACTGGTTTGAAGCTCCTCCAGAAAAATGGGCTGGCGCTAAAATTGAATAAAAACCATATTACCACATTATATATGAATAAAAACCACAAAATTGAATGAAAACACATATGAATAAAAACCACAAAATTGTCCCTCCTAGGTTTTTAAAAATACATCCCCCCCCGTTAAAGTTTTGCGAATTGATGCCTTTAGACCACAAGTATATCATCATCAGCAAATAAAAGCAGACAAATTGATATTTCTCAGCAAATAGGGGTGCATTAGTATCTCTGATTTCCCAGGAATATAAAAAAGAAAACTGTTTTTGCCCTCTGAAACTGTGATAACTGAAAACTGTGGTTTTCTTTTGGTTGTTTTAAGATTGTATAGTTTTTATGAAAGTATCTCATTTTTGTCAGTTTTGCCGCGTTGAAACGTAAAAGTAATAAGCGAAACTAGTTAGTGAAATTTGACTCTGCTTTCGTCTGAAAAAATCAAACATATAGTATTTCGATTCCAAAAGACAGCTCCACCTACAAAGCGACAATATTCCTCTCTTAAAACTTTATCTGCAGCATCTATAAGTCTAAAAATTATCATCATACTAATTTGTTTCCTACAGAAGCCAGGCCAATGCCTCTATATTTGCCACTCTCAATCTTATGATTGTTCTTATGGAGGGATTTAATCAGTTTACCTGAAATCGCTAGGTATTTCCCCCTTTTCAAAGACCATATTCATAATCTTCAGAAACTTATCTTCAACCACGCAACCGCCACATTTAAAAACTCTTTTACCGCACTATAAACACCTAGGGCCTTATTATCATTTAATGCTTTTAGTACTGTCACTAATTTTTCCTCGCAAAATAAATCTTCCTTCACATCCAAAGAATCACAAACTTTTCGATTTTTTTCTGTATATTTTCCTGTAGCCCTACCATACTTTAGCATATTCTTAATAAGTTCTACCCATCTCTCTTAACTCTTTCTTTCGCATTAATTGTGGCCCCATTCCTATCCTTCACGGAGACAAGTCCAGATTGACTATTTCTTCTAAATTACCCTATATACCCTAGTATCTTGTATCGATCCTGCCAGTCTTCGGTTTACAATAACACAATCAATAAGATTAGCTGTCTTACCATCATATTGATACCATGCTAACTTATGGCTATTTTAGGGTCAAACACTGTATGGGTTGTAACTAGATTATTATACATACAAAATTGCAGCAATCTGTAACCATTAATGTTTTCTTTTCCTACACCGAATTTACCTAAGGTAAGATATCATATATTCATATTTTTACCGAGCTGGGCGTTAATATTTCCTAATAAAAACACCATATTTCTTCTACCTGAGACTCAGTCTATCTGCTCTTGTAACTGTAGGTAAAATTCATCTGAGTTGCTAGTATCTCCCTCAGTCGGTTCAACAGGGGCATATACTACTGCGACTGATACCCTGCTCTTTTTAGTCATAAAATGAGCAATTAGCATTCTATGATTAATACCTCCCCAGATTAAATAAGACTTGACAGCTTCCTTATTCATCATGAGCCTTATTCCCTGCCTTTCCCACCTATTAAAACAGCAAATTTAAGCAACTGAGAAAAAATAGAAAGTTAAAATGAAGGCAAACTCGTTAAGAAGCGAAGACAAATCTTATTTGTAGTGCAGGCATTAATTTATGTTAGAATAAAAATCAAAACATTACTTAGCCGTAGCTTCGCTTCTGATATACCGAGGATTTAGACCTAACAAGTTTTTAAACAAAAAAAGTCCAGTTTTCTTATTTTAGGAGTAAATAACCGCTATGCAGGTAGACAAGGTTTGAGCTCTGGCAAAATTCTGAGAATCAATAGATTGCTTTAAAAGAAAAATCAGAGCTCTTTGACACACCTACCAATTTTCATCGCCCTAGCACGTCCAGAAGCATCAAACTCGCCAAAGCACTGAACCCTACCCCCTAACTCTCCCAAAGAGAGCGGATCCAGTCCGGTTACGTCAATCACGTATCTACGACATTTATAAGCGTTTTCCAAGATTTCCGGTTTCCCCCTCCAACTCCCTCAAATGTCAATAGATCTGGTCGGGATTTGAAATAGAGCTCAGAGACATGATTTTCTTCTAAATATCAAATTTCTTTAAGATCCGGTCACCCGTTCTTAAGTTAAAATACCTCAATTTTTCCAAATTAACAACCCTCAGCTTCCCTAAAGAGAACGGATCCGTTCCAATTATGTCAATCACGTATCTATAACTTTTGCTTATTCTTTCCATCAAGTTTCATCCCAATCTCTCCGCTCTAAGTGTTTTCCAAGATTTCTGTTCCCCCCCTCCAACCTCCTATGTACCCGGATCCAATTCAAATTAAAAATTGAGCATCTGAGACATAAAATCCTTTTATATATCAAGTTTCAAGATCCGATCACCCATTCGTAAAATAAAGATACCTCAATTTTCACGTTTTCCAAGTTCGATTTCCCCCTCAAGCCCCCCTCCCCCAATGACCAAGTTTCATCCCGATCCCTCCACTCTAAGTGTTTTCCAAGAATTTAGGTCTCCCCCCCAACTCCCCGCAATGTCACCGGATCCAGTCGGAATTTAAAATTAGAGCTCTGAAACACAGTATCCTTCCAAATATCAAATTTCATTAAGATCCGATCACTCCTTCGTAAGTTAAAAATACCTCATTTTTTCTAATTTTTCAGAATTAGACCCCCCCCCCCCCCCAAATCCCCCAAAGAGAGCGGATCCACTCCAGTTATGTCAATCACGTATCTAGGACTTGTGATTGTTTTCCCCGCCAGGTTTCATCCCGATCCCTCTACTCTAAGCGTTTTCCAAAATTTTAGGTCCCCCCCTCAACTCCTCAAAATGTTACCGGATCCGGTGGGGATTTAAAATAAGAGCTCTGAGACACGATATCCTTCCAAACATCAAGTTTCATTAAGATTTAATCACCCGTTCGTAAATTAAAAATAACTCATTTTTTTCCTTCGATTTGACCCAGATGGTCAAATCGAGGAAACGACAATTTCTAATTTTATCTGGTCTGGTTCCTGATATGCCTGCCAAATTTCATCGTCCTACCTTACCTGAAAGTGTCAAAAGTAGCAAAACCGGGACAGACCGACAGACCAACAGAATGAGCCGAAAAAATAGAGTACGACACTTACTTTAAGAAATATACGGAAGAGATAAAAGAGAAAAACTTAACTTATTGCAAAATAAAGCCGCCTGAGGCCAAAACAGCAACTGTCAATTTCCTAGCTATATTTACCTCGAGTTTAGATACTCGTTTAGCCTTATCCGACATGTCGGTTTGTACCATAGTTCACTAAGTTCCATGGCTCGCAACTAAGAGCTCTGTAAAGATTATTGAGCAAATTTACGAGGATATATGTTAAAATAAAAGTTGAATTTTATTAATTATCACAGCAAAATACCTATATTTTAGTTCAGTTACATGCTTATTGTTGTGATTAGTTGCAATAATTTTGCTTCAATTTTGTATTGTCCAGAAAATAGTTTGCTTCCAATCTTACCAAATTTTATTAAATTTGTGAAATGGTGTTCACGGTGACACTATTTTTTTTTCTCAAGTACTAAGAATCGAAAAAAAAGTTTCTGTATGGGGTGTTAACGTCACTTCCAAAGAGCACAGGCAATGCATAAGAGTGGAAACTGGTCCTTGCGCCGACATACAAAAAATTATTAACACCATCTAAGGTCAGGGCTGCCAAATTTGTTTTAAGGAGTGCGTCATATTTTTTCCGAAAATGTGCTTTTTGTGTCATCTCAGGTTCCATAATGTGTCACAAAATGTGTCATTTTTTTTTGCTAGAAGTAGTATCATATTTAATTATCAAATCTTTATTTAGAGTTTTGAATATATAATTATTTCAAATCAGTTCAAAAAGGAGTAAACTTAACCTTATCCTATTATCTTGGGATCATGACCTTTCTGTGACGTCATGAAAGAAATAGAGACATTCGATTAAATTAATGTTACACACTATGAATTTGTGTCTGGGTGGCCAACGAGGCAAGTTTAAATTTATAAAAGCTTTAGGGACAATCAATTCCGACGGTAAATTGAAAATAGGCTTATTCTATTGAAAATAGGACTCGTATGACATTGTAATCGTGATCGGCTCTATACGTAATCCGCTTTATTGGCTAAGCTTTTTATTTACTCAATATGTAAGCCATTCAACCAGCTTCAATCTAATATTTTTGTCATATTTGTTGGTGCCTTTTTAAGCCAGATGGATTATTCTGAAGGAAAGACATCTCTGGAAATTTGTAATCTTGTCCGAGGTGGGATACCCCTCATGTACTCCCAAAAATGGGAGTTGCTGCTTATGCATACAGCTTTGGTAAACTGCAGGCTGTTTACTTTCTACTGTTAAGTACGTGGCAGCTCTTGGCAGCTCACGAGTCTTTTCATATCTTGCTGTCCAAGTACAGAAGCAGATACCGTGAAATGAAAGCCATCTCTGAATGTGCTCGTAAGTTATATGTGGAGGCGGTGAAGCAAATCAAGTTGCCATTCTCGTTTGCGAACTGTCTACGTTATGCAAAATCCTCGATCCTATGAAAGCTTTGGACAAAGGTGCAATTGGTCTTCTGCAAAAGATTCTACAGAGATTTAGTACATCGTCGTAATGTGGAAGGATTGTAGAAAAATGGCGGAATATACTGCTTTTTGATCTTCCAAATGTGACAGATGTCTGCGATTTTTGGTGACACGTGGCTTCAATAAGAACTCCAAATGGCAACCAGAGGTTCTCTAACATAGTAGGCATTGTCCAGTACCTTTTGACCTTACCATTTTCAAGCGTTGTTGTGGATTGGTTCTTTTCAACCTTGAAAGATATTAAAATAGATCCTAGAAACTCACTCAAAGTGTGACCCTTACCTCAATTATGCAGGCCAAGTCTGGCATGAAAAGGAAGAGACATGTGTCCCATAATTTAGAAGTCGATACTACACTCTTAAAGCTACTCGAATTAAAGCCAAAACGACAGGAGAAGACTGCGTTCAGTGTAGTTAATAAAGTACAGTTAAAAAAGAAAAAAATTATGAAAGTTGGTATTGTACTTGAGAAAAAAAAAGATTTACATGAATTTATAAAAATAAATGAAATGAAAAAGAATAAAGAGAGGTACGATTTTTTTTTAAATGGTAAAGATATACATGTCAGAATTGAGGGAGAAGGAGCCGTAGAACAGACAATGTAAAATCTTTTCACGTAAAAAAAAAAAGATTTCTACGCGACAGAATATTGTCAGATTTTCTTTAGTCTGATATCGGAATTTTTAGACTTTTTAAACAGACCGGTTTAAAATCTGGTAGGAACAATGTGGAAGAACTGGAAAAAACTATATCTATGGCTATGGGATAGTGATCTTCCAAGGGGCAACGACACTCTAGGCTGAGAAAGTAGTCTAAACTGTACCCCAAACTTTTCTAAATTATTCCAAGGGAACTCAAAGTATCTTTTGTGGACACATAGTTTAAGAAGTAGAGAAATAGGCTGTTTGGACAAATTCCCAGATCGAACAAAAAATCTAGTAGCAAGAAATTAAGAAAAATTATATTCTTCTTATAGCTTCGAAACAAATACAGTATACGAGGCCGTCATATGGAATAATTGTAAAGCCTAATAATTGTTTGTTAAAATCAAATTAATTTTTGATGTTTTAGTGTCAAAGCCCTTCATTAGCGCTACATGTTCATATGGAAATTGGCCTTCAAAAAATTATTAATGGCAAAACAAAGAAAATTTGGTAAGCAAACACTATGTTATATTTGTAGAAGAATAGCATTATAATGTAGTTATTTTAATATTTATTCCTCTATGTCTCTAAATTACAAATGCGATGATTAAGTGCGATAATTAATTACACAGCCATACCTCCTTAGTTTACGAAAAGGCACTTCTTTATTGCGCAAATTTTTTTTTACACAGACAATAATTTAATTTTTTTTTTATAAAGTACAACAAACTTGGAGCCAGATTATATCTCCATGAGTACGTTCCCACCGAGTCTCAAAAGCACTCCTACACCACCATTCTCAATGCTCAAATTTCTTACATTGTTTGTTTTATGAAATGCAGGAATTGATGCTTCTGACTAAGTTAACCTAGCATTCTTTGATGATAGCTTGAAACCACGTTTTGTCCAAACTATTTTTCTGTGGTGACTCTTTGGTTTTGGATCGTTTCATGACCAAATCAAAATCCGAAATGCTTTTATTTTTTATTTTGTTTTATAAAGTTTTACTGTCCCGGATTTTATTTATCCTCAATTTTATTTATCATGGAGGCCACCTACCATCAACCCTGCCAATCTGTTTGGTTTCATTTTACAATAAAATTTCGTTGGTCCTAAACTTTATTTATGCATAATTTTAGTTGTTGTGGAGGCAGCCTAAGATGCTTTGATAATATCTTGAAATTATGTTTGCCCGACATTATTTTTATGTGGCGACTGTTTTGCCCACGGATAACCTAATTACAGATACTATGTTTTCTCTCTATTTTTATTCTTAATAACGTTATATTTACTAATGTTTAAGGGTAGCGCAAAGCAAGGTAGCTAATATATCTTCAATTGTTTACCAGGGCTAAATAATACATTTCACAAATCAATCAAGCAAATACTTTTTTTTTCTTAGAAATAAAACGAACAATTTTTAAAGAATACAATACCATACACACCTTTTTGTCGCTTCTAAACAAAGGAAAATAAAAAGATACAGGCGGCTCAAATTTTAGAATATAAGCTTTACGAAAACACAATATAGGAATAGGAATATATTGAATTCAACTTAAAAAATACAAATAATACAAGTAACCAAGACCAAGGTCGACCAAGGTCAAGAAAAAATATAAAAAACATATCAAAAGCACAAGATTACAATTAACGCCTAGGGCGTTAATTGTATTAATTGTACTAGGGCGGAATGTCGATTCTAGTCGAGATTCAAAGGTTGGCTCCATTTCAACATCGACACGGCATATGGGACATTGCCTGCTGATTGACAGCCACTGATCAATACAGGGAATATGATAACGATGCATACATGGCAATCGTCTGGAAAAAAGAGTAGCACTTATATTAGCAATTTACTTCAACAAAAATAGTTACTGTCACTTCAAAAAAAAGGCATTTAAGAAAGAAGCAGATCTTTTATTCTTTTATTAAGTCTGCATCAAGGCTTGTACACAGCAATAACAAGAGCTAATCTATGCAATAAAATATTGCAAAGGATTGTTTTTTTTTTTTTTTTTTTTTTTTTTTTTTTTACAGAGGATATATTAAATAAGTATACAAACTGCTCAGAAAAGAAGAGGTAGAAAAGAAGAAGAGATTACACCATATTTTCTTATATTTCGCAATGGAAAAGGAAGTTGGAACAACGATGGAAAATTGAGCCCTAAAATGATTTTTTAAGCTTTGTGCACACGCCCCCTCCCCAAAAAGAAAACCCACCGACCTCACCCTAATACTTGGTTATTGTTATTAATTCTGAAAAAAAAGTTCTAAATATTAACCCATCGTTTAAAATATAGGGTAAATATTAGGGGCGAATAGGTTATTCGGACACCAGGTTTTAGTATTGAATCTGAGATTGGAAGACTATGTATACATAGCTTAACCGATTTTCCGTTTCAGATTTCAAACTCCATACTCCACAGGATTTTAGCTCTTTTTGCCGCAAAGAATGGAAGAAATCGGTTCTCCACTGTAACATAAATTCTTTCTTCTTTTTTTTTTACTACAAACAGATACTAGAAATTTTAATTCCCTTCAAATCTTCAACGGTATTATAATATGTAATCAATATACAATCTCCTCAGTAAAAACAAAAACAACAAAAAAAAAAAAAAAAAAAAAAAACACCGTAAAAACAACAGCCACAAAACAAGCCAATATACATTTAACCATAACCAGCTTTCTCAGTAAAAAATTATTAACACAAGTAAAAAAGATCTTGAAACAAGAGCTAAAAGCTCATATGGCACTTGTGACGAGGTCGGAAGAGCCAAGAGCTCATACGGTATGAGCTCTAGGAAAATTCTAAGAATCAGCAGATTGCTTTAAAAGAAAAATCAGAGGCTTTATGCCGGTCGAAATTTAAAATAAGAGCTCTGAGTTAAGAGGTCCTTCTAAATATCAAAATTCATTAAGGTCCGATCACCCACTCGTAAGATAAAAATACCTCAATTTTTCTAATTTTTCCTCTCCCTTCAGCCCCCCAGATGGTCGAATCGGAGAAAACGACTTTATCAGGTCAATTTATACAGCTCCCTGGCACGCCTACCAATTTTCATCGTGCTAGCACGTCAGAAGCACCAAAATCGCCAAAGCACTGAACCCCACCACCTAACTCCCCCAAAGAGAGCGGATCCAGTCCGGTTACGTCAATCACGTATCTAAGACATTTATAAGCGTTTTCAAAGATTTCCGACTCCCACCTCCAACTCCCCCCAATGTCAACAGATCTGGTCGAGATTTGAAATAAGAGCTCTAAGACATAGAGTTTCTTCTAAATATCAAATTTCCTTAAGATCCAATCACCCGTTCTTAAGTTGAAAATACCTCGATTTTTCTAATTTTTCCAAATTAAAAAAACTCCAGCTCCCCCAAAGAGAACGGATCCGTACCAATTATGTCAATCTCATATCTATAACTTGTACTTATTCTTCCCATCAAGTTTCATCCCGATCTCTCCACTCTAAGTGTTTTCCAAGATTTCCGGGTTCCAAGATTTCTTTTCCCCCTTCCAACCCTTTATGTCCCCAGATCTGATTCGAACTGAAAATGGAGCATCTGAGACATAAGATTCTTTTATATATCAAGTTTCATTAGGATCCGATGACCCATTCGTAAGATACATCGATTTTCACGTTTTCCATGAATTCCGACCCCCCCCCCCCAACTCCCTTCAATGTCACCGGATCTGGTCAGGATATTAAAATGAGAGTTCTAAGGGACAAGATCCTTCTAGATGTAAAATTTCATTAAGATCTGATCACCAGTTCGTAAGTTACAAATACCTCATTATTTCTAATTTTTCCGAATTATCCCCCCCCCAACTCCACCAAAGAGAGCGGATCCGGTCCGATTATGTCAGTCACATATCTAGGACTTGTGCTTATTTTTCCCACCAAGTTTCATCCCGATCCCTCCACTCTAAGCGTTTTCCAAGATTTTAGGTTCCCCTACCTCCAACTCCCCCCAATGTAATCGGATCTGGTCGGGATTTGAAATATGAACTCTAAGACACGATATCCTTCCAAATATCAAATTTCATTAAGATCCCATCACCCGTTCGTAAGTTAAAAATACTTCATTTTTTCTATTTTTTCCGAATTAACTGGCCCCCACTCCCCCCCCTGACGGTCAAATCTGGAAAAAAACTATTTCTAATTTACTATGGTCCGGGCCCTGATACACCAGACAAATTTCATCGTCCTAGCTTACCTGGAAGTGCCTAAAGTAGCAAAACCGGGACAGACCGACAGAATTTGCGATCTCTATATGTTACTTGGTTAATACCAAGTGCCATAAAAATTATAAAAAAGACCAAATATTAGAAGGGTGACCTTGACACTATAGCCCTAAAAAGTTGACTGGAGGCCGTAGATGTACTATGTGAAAAGATATCAAATAAAATACAAAAGACAGTGCACACACGATCCGGTCAATCAACCGAGGTATTAGAAATGAGGAGCTACTAAGTCAGTTTTCCCTGCTTCATGCGTGTTAGGAAATCTTTTCTGGCGACATTGAAGAAAAAAGAAAGGGTGTTTGCAAAAACAAATGTTGTCTATGGTTTAGTATTCAAATGATTTGTCTAATTTGAAG
This sequence comes from Artemia franciscana, assembly GCF_032884065.1. Taxonomy (NCBI): domain Eukaryota; kingdom Metazoa; phylum Arthropoda; class Branchiopoda; order Anostraca; family Artemiidae; genus Artemia; species Artemia franciscana. The sequence continues at coordinate 20,647,578 of NC_088867.1, read as the reverse complement.
ACAAATAACAAATATAATTCCATTCACAATTTCAATGGCATATTAATATTTTTAAAATCTATTTTGCAAGACAAAACATGAGAAGATTTAGACTGAATAAGGTTAAGAAAACGGAGCTAAAAAAAACTGCACCCGCAACCCAACTAATTGCAAGCTTCCTATCAATATACTGTTTATTCCGTCAGCTCCTCTAAGAGATCCCAAACCTTTGTTGAGATGAATAAAAATTGCAGCATCGTGTAGAATAAAATGACCAGACTGAGTCATCAAACGCATTGAATGCTAAACCACAATCAGTACTTTCGGGTTTATTGATCTATTGTCAGAAAAGGTGACTATGAAGTTGTGTTTTAACTAAAATTTTGATTCTGCTTTTGCCTTCCATGCATAACACAAAACAGTGGATTCTAGACAAATATCTCATTTTACGCCTAATTCAGCATTAGAACTCTCATTCGAGAAAGCTTCTTTCAATTAAAAAAAAACAAAAAAAAAAAAAAACAAAAAAAACAGAAACTAAACATTTTTCCGCAAGTAGAAATATTTACACATTTTATTAAAAATTTCAGCTCATTACCTAAATCCAAATTCCCTCCATTTAGCCGATTGATCAGATTGCTCAGCCATGCACGGTCAATTAGTTCAATCCTATTCCTGCGTCTCAATTGTCTAATAAGACGCTTAGGAGAACTTGGTTAGTCAAAAACAAATGCTTTTCCCACCCCTCGCATATATGAAGAGTTGAAAGTTAAGCGTTTGAAATCAAATCTTTTTCCTTAATTGCAGACCCAAACAAAAAACCAAAGCACAAGCGTTTGTCGATTCAAAGCAAATACAAAAAATAAGAAACAATTTCAGAGCAAGGCATAGAAGTGTTTGAAAAGGCAGAAATGAAATACAACCATATTAATAACAATCTTAGAAAGAAAATAACATACCTAACATCTTCTTCTTCTTCTTCAAAATCACAAAGACAAATTGAGCATTTCTCATTATCATCCGTCTCTTCTGATACCTGAAAGATAAGGAAAAAGTTAAAAAGTCCACGGTTAATCAGAACTTTCGCAAGACTTTTTTTTTGCTTTTAATTGAACTTTCTAATCAGAAAGTTCTTTTTTCGAAACAGTAGCGAACTCGATCAAGATTACAACGACTAACCCTCTTATTATTTGTCGAAGTTAGGGGCTTATTGGGATAACATATTCTAAGCAGCTCTTGTTACCAAAAAGAGTATCCGATGATGGTGAAAATAGAATAAAATTGAAAATAGAACATAGAAATAGAATATTCAACATTAGAGCTTGGTAAAAAGCTAGACATGCAATTAATTAACATTTCATATTATTTAAAACATTTATTTACAACTATAGATAATTATAAATAGTTTTATTTATTTATTTATTTGAAAACCCGTCAATCATACGAAATGAAAAAGACGGAGCACGAACATATAAATATAAGAACATATCAGAAGAGACATAACTAGAAAGAGACTCAACTAATAAAAGGGCAAACAAAATAGCACTAAAATGAATAAAACGAAAACAGATCTATTGTAAAAGGAGATTATACCAATCGTGATAAACTATTTTAATATTGTGTCTTTTGATTAAATTTTCAACTGCAACATGAGGGTCAGTTATGTGATACTTTTTAATGAGGATTGAGTTTCTATACCAGGGAGGAAAACGTAGGAGGTATATAGCAAAACGGAAGAAAAGCGCTAAAAGGAATTTAGACAGTTCAGCCATCAAGAATAGTTTCCAAAATGGTGCCATTTTGTACAGAATATGAGGTAAAACAGTAGCGTTGTACAGGCTGGCAAGGAGGGGGTGGCTAAAACGGAATTTAGCAGAGACTATGGAAGCATACGAGCCGGAGATTCGTCGATTGAGGTGTTTGATCAGTAGAAGACGTGTATGCCTTAGAGACGAGCCAATAGGGACTCCGAGGTAATTTATGTGGTCAGCAGTATTCACGAGATTTTCACCAAAAAGCAGTGAAGGCACGTGTGGTGTTTTTTGCCAATTGAAGAAAACTATCTCGGTTTTCTCAGCGTTAAAACTGAGGCCAAGTTTTAGATATTCGGTTTTAAGCGTTTCAAAAATGTCAGAAGCTTTTTGCAATGTTCTACTTAAGTTCAGGACGTCGTCGGCGTAGCATACTAAGGAGGTGTCTATAGAGGAAAGAATGCATGAGGTTGGGCATTTATCTTGTGCTTGAAGAACATAATTATTGAACAAATAAGGGGAGGAGACAGCTCCCTGGCGGGCACCTTTCAAAACGTGGATAAATTTTTCATGAGGCCGGGGAGGCAAATTTTTGTCGGGAGGAAGCTTTGGGCGAATGGACAGCCTCGAGTACATATCACGTAGGGATCGAACTATGCAGGGATTCAGACCTCGTTGTGAAACTTTTAATAACATTGCAGCGTGTATGAGTGAATCGAATGCACGGCTGATGTCATGACTAGCTAAGGCTATGCTCTCTCCAGAAAAATCCGCATCGAGTAGCACACTCACTACAGCCCTCAAGGCATCGGCACAACCAGTGCGGCGCTTAAAACCGAATTGACGTGGCGGGGTGTAGCATTTAGTTTTCAGTTCATTAATGAATAGAAGCTCGAATAGTTTACATAAAGATGTGGCGACTGTAATGGGGCGGAAAGACGAGCATTTGATGTCATTTTTCCCTTTCTTCGGAATGGGCGTAAGATCCCCTACGCAGAAGGAGGAGGGAACAGCACCTTGCGTGAATATCATCTGCATAAAAAGCGAAAGATGCATAGCGAGAACCGAACCACCATGTTTAATATGGATAGTGCTAACACGGTCAATTCCGCAAGAAGACTTATTTTTCAACCGACGAATTGCTTGAATAGCCGACTCTAAACTGACAACAAAATCACCGTGCGGAAGCTTATCAAGGAACTCATCCAATTCTCTCTCGTACATGTCTTTAAGCTGGGGGTTAGGAGCAGAAAATTCACTCGCATAATAAGAATACCAGTTTTCGACAGGGATTTCAGACGGCGACAACAGAAGGCTAGGCTTTGCCAAAGATACAGACTTGAAAAGAAAATTTCGATCCTGTTTTGCACGGGCGGAATAGCTATCAACGAGAGATTTGCGGTGGAGGGAGAGCTCCTTCGAGAATCTACGCTTCGTAATCAGTCTGATGCTATTAATGATACCAGATCTTGGGCGCCCACAGTCTTTCCATACCGAAAACCAGAACTTTGCTCGATGACAAGCGGCTACCAGCGAATGATTTTCGGGCCATTTTTGCACCATCCCTTTACGAACTTTTACTTTAGGTGCCGCTAACCTCTCTAATTGTAGCTAACTAATCTAATTGTAGCTAATTTATTTCTGTATTTCCATTTCCTCCATACTACTACTACAAGCAACTCAGTGCAGCAACACGCCGCCAGAGGTAAACATAGCCACGCAAGCTGCTCCTCCATCCCAATCTATTCAAAGGTTCCCTCTTTACACCATCCCAAAAAGTTTGAATCAAAATGGAATAGTTGTGGGCATCAAGTCACGTCTAATTGTAGAAAAAGCCAAGATAGACAGTCCAACTGAGTGAGAAGCAAACCTGGCATTAATCCTCCCCCTCCCTTTATCAGGATTGTATAAAAATGATGTTAGTTCATTTGTTAATAGATATGTCTATCTATTATCAGTCCATGCGTCATTCCTAGGGCAGTAGAACCAAAGGTAGATAGTCATAGAGCTAAGATAGTGATAGACCTATAGTTTGCCAAGTGTTTGGTTAGTTTGGCACGGGTAAACGGTGGGAGTAAATGTGCCTCTCTTATTGTGGACACACACACACATACATACAATGTACATACACTATACAATGTAAATTCCTGATTATAAGGCTATTAAAACGTTGATAGGAAATGCAACTGACCTCTTTTGTAAATTTAGATTTCAATTTCGAAATCATTCCAATAAGATAAAACAAGAGCTTGTTGCGAAGTTCATCTTCTCGAACTTCCAAACACACTGTAAAGGCAATCGACCTGTATAAATAAGTTCAGTAAACAATAATATATAGAATCAATACGATTTTAAATATGAGTAAGATTATCAGTGGAAACAAGTCAAACCTTTAAGAGAAGGTGGGTTAGCAAATATTGTGAGTGGAGGTGGGAGGGGCGTATGTTGCATCAAGAAGTGGCTTAAAATTATGAATTCATAAAATTTATTTCTGAAAATAGTTAGGAGCTTGGTCAGAGCTGAATTTAAATTTAACAATAATACAAAATAGCCGATCAAACCATAATGGAATACATTTCAAGTATTTTGATAGTTCATAATTTGTAAGAAGTCTTTTTTTTTTACCTTCAACTAAAATCAATACGGTGAGCGAATCATAAAACAAAAAAGAAGGCAAGACATTTTTGAGAGGTGTCACTAAGGGCTGTTCAATGTTCAGATGACTTTTTCAGAGATAATAGATGATGGGGCTCAGTAGCACCAATGGGGGGTAGCAAGAATCTATTCTTTTTAGGCATAAAAAAAAAATCGATGAAGTAGCATCGTAAAAATTTGAGCCTTTTTTACGAGCTTTCAATTTTTTATCATTTTTATTAGCTTTCAACTTGAATGAGAGTGAATGCTCTCCGGTTGAGAAGATTTCAGAAAATGTTCCCAACAATGTGAATTATAAATATTCATTTTTTTACTACTATTGCAACAAAATTGGCAATTAATAATATTACAGAACGAAACAAAACTCAGAAAAAGAGAAAAAAGGCAAGAAAATATCAAATCTGTTTTCCCACAGAAAAAGAAGGGAAAAAACCTATTGTCTTAGAGAATTTTCAGACTTGTGATTTTGTACAATTTGTATAGAACAACTACAACTTTTGTTTCCTATACATGTTTTTGCTAAATATGTCCCGTTCAGCAACCAATCTGATACTGATTTAGCGTTTGTTTCATTATTTTTTACATTTAGTACTTGAATTACTCATAAATTTGCGCATTCACAAGGATGAAAACAAATTATTCTTTAATATAAGATATAGTTTAGATATAAGATTAAAGTAAAATATACCATTGTGTTGCGAGAGCAACACATTCTATGCCACCGATGTCGGCTTATTCCTGGAAACTGGCAAGGGTCTAACCTGTGCGGTTTTTACGGAAAGTGTGGACCTCAGGCCGGATTGATGAATATGGCATTACATTTTTGAAAGCTCCAAAGAACTCTTGCCTGGGGCCAAAAAGGATGGTTTTTGCTTGTCCACGAGCCAGAGCCTATGGTGTGCGAAGTGAATTGGAGTTATGTAGCCTATGTCAGAGAAGAGTATCTGAAGTTGTGCAGCGAAGCTTTCGTTTCATCAAACCATGTTTCTGCTTTCGAGTGGAAAGCTCCGTTCTAGCACGCAAGCAGGCAGACACCACTTTCAAATTGAAGATGGACTAAAATCTATAAGTGTTAAGTATATGCGGCAGTTACCCGGCCCCACAGCCAACATATTTTCTTTCAGTGATAAATAGAAAAATTTACAGAAGCAAAAAAGCGGCATTTTCCCACGGGTCCGAAAGTGCTGCCGTGATTTCGGCTGGGTTTATCATTTGTTTTTTTCGGACTTGGGATTGAGGTAGAGAAATGTTATCAGATGTTCAATTATTATTCAATTTATTATTTATTCAAAAAGAAAAGAAAACACATAACAACAATAATGATAAAGAACCTAGAAGCGAACTTGTTAAGGACCAAAACAACAAAAAATTGTAAATGAAAAAGAGAGAGAAGAAAAAAAAAGAAAAGAAAAGAGAAAACAAGGGAAGCAAATTGAACAAACATTTAGAGAAATATAATATCAAGATTTTAGTACATTGTTATATAGCGTCCGAAAACTTGTGGATAGCTCGACACTGGAGGGTATTACATTCCATTGAATTATAGATTTATAAATTGGGGATCGCTAGGCAGAACTAGAGATACACCTGGGGACAATGAAGGAACGGTTGGATGAACGGAGACAGTGGCCTTCAGAATTATTACTATTAAAATAAGTTAATAAGTGGGGATTTTTATGTTAATAAGATTTTTATGGTAAGCGGAGTATGCAAGGGATAGATTTAACTTTTTGATGATTTGTTCAAAAGGGATAATACCAAAATCGGAGTACAAGTCCTTGGTGGGATATAGTCGTGGCAACCGAAAAACTGCTTTGACGGCACGGTTTTGAGCAGATTTTAATTTATTGGTAACTGAAGGATAAGTATTGCCCCATACAGATCCGCAGTATGAGATATATGGGTAAATAAAAGAATAATAAAGGGTGACAAGGATATCGGGAGGAAGAAAATAATTCACAGGATTAATTATACTTACCTGTCGCAAAATTATGGCTCTGATATAGGACACATGTGTTGCAAATGATAGGCAGGAGTCTATGTGGACACCAAGAAACTTGGCAACTTCGACCTGCGGGAGGAGATTGGTAGAATATTTTAGGCCAAGTGCTGGCTGAACTTCATTTTTTTTGTAAGGGGTTTAAAATAATACCACCTGACTTTTCTTGCTGTTAATGGTCATGCAGTTAACGAGACACCACTCCTGTACTCTATTCAGAAGGGTTTGGGTAGAGGTGATGACGGATGGTAAATTAGGACCGGTGATGAAAAAGTTGCTCTCGTCAGCAAAAAGTACTGGATGCACTGATGGGCCCAGGTCCGTAATCAAATCATTAATATAAAGGAGAAAAAGTATTGGACCAAGAACAGAGCCCTGTGGGACGCCCCTCCGGACAGGTAGGGGATGTGAAGTCACCCCGCCCAGTCTCACACTCTGTACTCTACCAGAGAGATAAGAGCCAAACCATGAGAAAGGAACTCCGCGAATCCCTAGGTTATTGAGTTTACTTAATAAAACACTGTGATCAACCATGTCAAAGGCCTTTGAAAAATCCAGAAATAAGCCCAATACAGTATTTTTAAGGTCAAGTTGGGAACGTATATACTGTGTGGCGTCTATTAGTGCATGAGCAGTTGAAAATTTGGCACGGAAGCCATATTGATGAGGAGAAATCAACGAATCTAATGAATGATTCCCAAATACAAAGGGAGAAAGACGTCGGAATATAATTCTCTCGAGCACCTTAGATATAACTGGGAGAAGTGAGATTGGACGATAATTGCTTATCTCAGACGGATCGCCTTTTTTATGAATCGGGATAACAATTGCTGATTTAAATATTTCTGGGAAGACTCCATTGGTCATAGACAGGTTTGCTATGTGCACAATGGGTTCACAAATATAGGAAGATACGGTCCTAAGAAGCTTATTATTTATGCCAAAGAAGTCAGGTGTACTACTATTAGAGAGAGATTCGATAACTTGAAGCACCTCTTTGCGATCAGTTGGAGAGAAAAACATGGATCTGGGATTCTTGCTAGGGTGTACTGACTGTGAGAAGGAACAGGAGTTAGCATTTGGAATATTAGTGAAATAATTATTAAAAGCATCTGGTACTAAAATTGGGTCAATTAATCTGCCACTGATGTCCCTAAGGTTAATAGGAACAGATCTTGAATTCCGTTTTTTTGAAAGGATTTCATTTATTGTAGACCAAATTTTTTGCAAGTTCCCTTTGCAGTGAGAGATTTTTGAATAATAATAATTTTTCTTTGCTTCCCGGATGAGTTTGGTATATATGTTTTTGTATTTTTTATAATTAGTCAGGTCAATAACACTACTGGTTTTGCAAGCTAACTTATATAAGTCATTTTTTCGGTATGAAGAGATTATCAGGCTATTTGACATCCAGGGGCGTATATGGGTAGTTTTTCGGTTTGATTTACGAACTGGAAAGGTTGAACTAATAAGATCACTCAATCCCTGTGTAAAACTACTTGTGGCTGAATTAACATCCTGACAATCCAAAGTCTTGGACCAGTCGAAGGATTCCAAACAATCCGTGAACCGGTTCATATTCACAGTATTATATATTCTATTAGACGTAGGGGTATTAGCTCTACGGGGTTGAGTAGCTGATAGGGAGGGTAAGGAAAGATAGATTGGAAAGTGATCTGACAGGTCAGAAAATATTATTTTGGAGGACAGGTGGTTTCCCAGGGAAGTGGATACAAAAATGTTATCAATTAAAGTAGCGGTAGACCTCATGGGATCAACTCTTGGGATCATCACTTGAGGTAAATGTTTCAAAGAAGGTATCACTATCATTGTTATTGCTAACATTTAATAAATTACAATTGAAGTCCCCAAAAACTATTGCCTTCTTTTGTGGTAAATTAATAAAACTAGAAAAATCATCAAACTGATTACAAAAGAAAGGTGTCGGAAATGAGGGTGGTTTATAAAATAACGAAAAAATAAAAGAATTCTCGTCTACACTTATGTCGACGATTATTGAATAAATGCATCTATTATTTATAGGTTGCGAGAACAAGAATTCACAATCTAATAGTCTGGTGAATTTTAGACTTGATCGGATGTAAAGAGAAATGCCACCAGAGGACTTGGTTAATTTTCATTCAATATGAATAGCTAGAAAGCCAGGGATGTAAAAATTCATTAGTATCATCAATTTCTGAAAGCCACGTCTCCGTTATTCCAATTACGTCGAAAGGGCAGTAACCATTTGTTAAAATTAAATCTTTAAGATTAGCCCACTTATCCCGTATGCTTCTGATATTAAAGCAAATTACATTAAGTTTGGTCTCTTCCATTAGCTTAGGTTTCACATTTTTCACAAAATCAAAAGTGTCGAGATATTTACAGTTAATTTGGTTTAAAGGGCTATCGGGGCTAGCTAAGGTGTTGGTGGACAGATTATTTTGGTCATCGTAATAATTAAAAACAACATTATTGCACAGTGACAAATTATTAAGAAACGTAAAATCTTGTAAAGTACTTGTACTTGTGTTTGTTTGACTGTTCATTTCTTAAGCAATAGTTTCTGTGCTTCTGGACATTTATACGAATAACAGGGGTGGTCGGAGGAGCCACAGAGAGCACATTTCATGACAAGTTGACACGGGTTTTCTTTGGAGTTCTGGTGGTCACCAGCGCATTTAGAGCATCTCGGGGAAGCTTTACAGTTATTTGCAGTATGGCCGTAGCACTGGCATTTGTAGCACTGGGTAGGCAAAAACTTGTACTCAGTTATAGGTAGACGCTCGTAACCAATAACAAGGGGATTCTCAGTGGCATAGTTTAGGTGGTCACGTGACTCAAACTTTAATCGAAAAGACCTCGTACTTCCTAACTGAACAACTTCTATACAGTTATTAGCGAGATCGCATAGGTCACTTTTAGATGTTCCGTCAGGCACTCGGCGTACTATACCGAAAAAGGAAGGACTCTTCACTTTAGCATTAATGGATTGGTCTGCTTTGCTTAATGCATCTGCCAAAGTATTGGCGGCACCCTTGTCCGACAAAACTACTTGCCATGCATCCCTCCTAGGCCTCAAAACAACTATGCTTGAACTGACACCCCCACAAGCTTTATCCAGGAAATCTTTTCGAGCGTCAGGATTATTCAAGTTTTTTGGTGGATTTTTCACAATAACTGAATAGGACGGTTTTGCGGGTGGGGGAGGTTTCATATCAGGAATAGTTTGCACGACTGACCTTGCTTTATGGTGCTCAGCGAAGCTTTTAAATTCCACGTAGAGTTCATTAACCTTTCGAGTAAACGTAGCTGTTTTCTCCCCTGGCACACATGGGACCTGATCTGGCTCGAAAATCAGATACTGAGGTAGGCTGATCTTTTTCTCATCACAAAGATCAAAGGCTCGAACCATATCACTTACATTATCAGTCACTTTGGGGCGCTCAGTTACCCTAGTAATAGAGGCGTCAGCCCACAAAATCTTCTTTGCTTCAATTAACATATCTCCTTTGAAAAAATCGCAAGCAATTTTTACAATATTATCAGCTGAACAACCTGCATTTCTAGCCCGTGAAATGAAATTCAACACGGGATTCAAGACAAGTCTTTCACCTGGCATCATCCGGTGAAATGATCAAATTTCATCAAAATTCGTGGGCGGGGCCACAATAGTTGTCAGTAAAAGCAATAGCAAATCAGGTAGCAATACTCACAAGATATATATTCAGAAGTTGCGTACACAGTTTTAATTATCCAAAATCCAATTATTCAAAGCAAATTGTTCACAGCACGTTACACAACTTAAATAGTTGCGTACACGATTTTAATTATCCAATTATCAAAAGCAAATTGTTCACAGCACTATATAGCATTGTACACAATTTCAATAGTTGCGCAATGAAATAAATATCCAAACAATAATCCTCAGTAAGTTAACCAACCAATATAAACTGGTTTTCATCCATATAGGTCAAAGACTGAATGAAGACTGAATGTACCTCTTAAACTTTAAAAGTTGTGTCATTGCTAAAGAAATTGGAGCTTATCCTTTGCTCCTTTCTAAGTGGTGACGTTAGAAAGTTGGTCTACAGCAAAAAAATCAACTTTTGAACTAAGACAGATAAAATATTTTTTTCGACGGCAATCGATAGCTCTTGATGAACTGATCAAAATATATGTCGTCGATTTTTTGGTACAAAAACTCCTTCATGAGATATACTAGTTTGAAAGTTTCAAGGGGTTGAAAACTAAAGTAGTAGGGTACACACTAAAACCAAAAATAGGCCGATACCAATTGTGAGACATGTAAGGGACTTGTAAGGAAAGGTCGGCTGTTAGCTCATAATCATCTTTGGCAGTGAGGGGTTTGCAAATTTTGCTATTTGGTGTACCTATTATTTGTTTCCAGTGTATTTGATGGTAAGACCGAGCTGGTTCCAGTGGTAAGATATGTAGGGGACTTGTAAGCAATAATCGTCTGTTAGGATACAATCATCTTCAGTGGAGAGGGGTTTGTAATTTTTGCTAGTTTACCCATACTCACTGTAACCTAGAATTCAGTGTTTATGCAACGGGTACAAACGATAACGTAAAACAACGAGGCGGTTTCGTAATAATTAATAGAGTGTCATCTATGATATTTTGATCCTGAAAAGTTACAGATAGCTTTATTATACCAACTGGATTATATAACATATTGTTCTAGGCTTTCATCCGTCACGATGTCTGATCGAAAAGAATAAAGTTCAACTGGCTGCAAAGTCAATTTAGTCCCTTCTTTCGATATTCTTTTGTTATTGTTGTTTTTTCAACGCTGAGGAATAGCCTTTGATCTTGTGAATACTGATCGCGTTCTTCTTTGACCATAACGTTTTAAAAGCTTGGATAGGCTGACAACTTCAGCGTTTAACCGATAGCAAAGAAACAAAACCAAAGTGTTGCTCTCGCAACACTTTATTCGGCAAAGCCGGACAAAGGTTGCCGCAACACTTCACGTTGCTCAGGCAACGTAAGTCTAGTTTTAAATAAGATTGGGTTTAAATTTCGACTTTAAAAATTAGAATAGGTTTAAGAAAAAGCACCTTTTTTAGCTATGGAGTTACAAATTTAAGAGTGATCAGGTTCATACTAAAAACAGAGGCCAGTAAATCCATAATGTTTACTAGGGGTTACTTAGAATTCCGATATGTAACTTTTATGTTCTTGTATAAGTTATTGCAGAAGTCATTTTTCTGTAGTAGGTCATATGATTTGGATGTTTCAAAGCTGGATGAGAATGATGTTACCATTCGATAGCTGATATTCAGGTTTATCCATCGAACAAATATAGTTTTTAAATTAACTTTGCATTTTTTTGACAAAAACAAAACGTTGAAAGGGCCCTGAAAATACACGAAGATAGTAAAATAATCCCATTTTTCAGGTTTCACGGAGGGGAGAGATTTTTTATTACCGTATTAAGAATATTTACCAATTTATTTACTATGAATATAAATAATACATGGAAAAGAACTGAAAGTTTATTTTACAAACACGTCATTTACTGGCTGACAGAAAGGTTTTTGTAAGGAATTTTGCAAGCTAAAGTTGTTCTTAATTTAGGTATAAAACGTTTTCCCTTTTGGCAATATCGTTTAAAAAAAATTTTAAGCACATTATCGACATGCATAGAACTTGAAAAAAAACAAAAAAACTCGAGATTAAAAAGACAAAAAAAACAAACAAAGAGGAATGCAAAAAAAAATAAAAACCCAAAAACGAAATGTTGAAAAACCTAAAAACGTAGAAAAACATAATAATCCTATCCTAAAATTATCAAAAATCAATCGAAAGTAATGGTTTACTGAAACGAAAATATGGTTTGCTCCGTTTTAAACCGAAGGGACGCTAAGTCATATTGTTAGTTTAATTCTAATCTAGATTATTAAAGGATGTAGTACTGATTGGGCACATAAAATAAATAATTTCTGAGAATAATTAGTTTGACCACACTGCTTTTCCACTTACAAAATTATACAAATGAAAACATGGAAAAACAGGCGTAATATTTTAAAATAAGAAAGTAGACAAAAACAAAAGGAAAACTATAAATTATAAAAAATTCGATTTTTTCAAACTTGGAATATTCCAAAAGTTCGGCATTTTTATTATTTATAGTTTTCTTTATTTGTTTTTGTCCAATCTTGTTTTAAAATATTAAAACCGTTTTTCAATATGACCCCCATCCCCCGAGGAAAAATCCTGGATGCAGCCTTTATAGGGAGTAAAAACATACCCAGAAAAAAAAAAACAGACTTTCCTTTTTTGAAAGAAAACTGCCCAACTTATTTCTTAAAAAGGTTTTAACCCTTTTCAATATTTTTTTTCAAAAGTTTCTGAATACTTTTTTAGTTTTTTTTTCTGGTCTGTTTAACAATTAAAAAATTAGATTATAACAGTTTTCGTCCGTGCTTTCATTGTTAGCAAGAATAATGCCGTAAATAAGGGACTTGAGACTAAAACTTGACAAAAAAAAAACATTAATGTTTTGCCGAAATGGCCGCGTTCTATTTTAATAAAGCTTTGAATCAAAATAATATATTTTCTTTTAACTGTTAGCATAACCATACACACATCCAAAGCCTCTGGAATGATCAAAAGTAATTTAAAGCCAGACCCAAGAAAAAACAAATGAAACGTCGAATCTTTCGTCCAATAGCTATTCCTTACAAACAGAAATTTAATAAAAAAAACTTATATGACTTTACATGAGAAATACGACTATATATGACTTTATACAGCTTCATATAAAATTCTTTTGAAATTCCAATTTCTTTTTGAATCTTTTCAGCTGAAGTCCCCTCCCAGTCGCACAGAAAAATATTCACTCTCCCCAAAAAATTTAGTTGGGAAACCGCATAAGATATTCATAATCTCCTAGGATTGAAAAACCTAGCAACAAATACTTCAATTCATGCCAAAGTCCCCAAACTATTGCCCTTTGAACCAGATATGACAGAAATACAGTTCCAAAACTTTTTTTTTCTCAATTTCAAACCTAATCTGAAATGTATACCATTTAAATATACACACATTTCTTCCGGTAGTATATACTACATGTTAACTAGTCGATGTTAGGCCTCCTCCCTAAATCGACTAGGCTTTGGTGGGCCTCCACATCAAAGTCCCTTTTTGTGGCGCTCATGCACCTTGTCATCCAGGCTTGATATGGGCGTTTACCTTAAAAGCTTGAAAGCCTCTAAAATATACAATAACAAAACATAATCATTGATTTGTACCATATGAAAGACTCGATAACTTTTTGTCGTTGACTGAAGTGTAGATTGAGTAGGCGCAAGGATCCAGTTACCGAGGATGTGGAGTCATGCAAGTACAGTCCAAGAAGAACACGAAGAAACAATTTCCCACCTTGTCCATCAAGGTCCAGAGCAGCGTATTCTCCGCTGAAACGTAAGATATTGAACTTATTACAACAGACTCAGGTCAGTTTTGATGCGTAATTTACTGGTAGAAGCCACATAAACTAAAAAACAGCGATTGGCAGGGTACTAAAATGTCAAAGAGCACAACAATAGAGGATTATAAGTCTTAACACAATAAGTTTAAATAACTACTGCAATCAAGTCTGGTTTGAGCTTTAAGCTTGTTTGCAATCCCGCAAATTAGCAATTACAGATTTTATGGTAGATATTATTTTTAATTGTTCTAATTGTACATTCACTGAACAACCGCCAGGGTCGTAGCTCCACAATTTTTATTGGGTGGAGGGGGCCATAGGGTTCTACATCCGAAGAGTCAAGGGACATGGGCTATGCAATAATTTCTTCTCCGAGTTATTGGGAGGAGGCAACTCCCACCTGCTCCCCCTCCCAAACGACGCCATTGATGACCGTCAATTGTAAAACCCAGAAATACGACCGGGAGCACAATCGACAAAAGACTCATTTGTAGTTTTGACGATAGTGCGCAAATCACCTACAAATGATTAGCGTTTAGTGTTTCCCGGAAGGGTCAAATACTGATCTTTATTTTTTTTTTTTGTCATTTGAAATGCTTTCAGATATTTTCCATCGACCTTTTTTTTTGGGGGGGGGGGAATAAATGTTTGTTTGTTTGGTCCTATAAATGTTTGATTTTTTTGTAGTTTTATCGTTTTGGACTTGGAAAATCTTACTGTTAGGAAAATATTTCATGATACAACTTATTTTGCTAAACTAAAGACTTCGGACAGATTTATGCAAGTTTCAGATCTTTGAACATCAAAACTCTTCGTGTACACCAAAATTCTTCCAAATACACCAAACGACTTAGAAAATTATATTAAAAACACATAGCCAATACGGATGAACTTGTTGCAAAAAAAAAAAAAACATTTAGGTTAGCTGCTCAAAAGCAAGAATAGCATTAAAAACATATTCATAATTCATACAGGAATGAATTGCCTCTTTTCGTATGATTTCATTTTCAGTCGTGATTAAACTTTGTTGAAGTAATAACTATGGTACTTTTTTAAACTTTCAATTAAAGATCACATTTTATTGTAAGTTTTATTTTAATTATAACGCAGTTTACTGAGGACGGCTCTTAAATATAAAGCCGAAATATTCTTAAGGATGAAAAACAAAAAAAAAACAAAAAAAAACATCCAATTTTATTTTTCTGTTTAGCATGAGAAGGTATATTGGCTAGGCTTACGAGGTTACTAGCTTTATAAAAAGCATACTTTCACCACGAGTGATTTTTTATTTAAATCCCATTCCCCACCTGCCATCCACTACTATCTCTCTTAATCATTCTCCCGTTTGATATAAACTATTTTGCGCTTCTTAAATGCACAGAAAAAAGAAAGAAAGAAAAGTTTAACAAAACCTTCCACGACACTACTTTTATCTAATAATCTATTGTAAAAATGAAATTAAATATATATTAAACAAATAAATTTTAATTTGGCTAAATTCAAACTAAATAAATTAAATTTAGCCTTTTAACTTTCATTCTATTCCCAGACAGAAGCAGTGTTTACGAAAATAATCACAGGAATCAAAAATAAAGAATACCTACCTATAGTCAAAATATTTCCAACTCGTCCACCGATTGATTAAGTATGAATAGAATTTTGGAAATCAATAAAATCTTCCTCCCACTTACCATTACCTTTTATCTAACAGATTCTTTATGGAATATGATATATTTTACAATATACCTTGCATATTGTCTAATCGGGTATAGTACAGCAATCTCCCAACTATTATCTCATTAATAGTGTATTAAATCTATAACAATATTTTCGTCATGGTTGGTTCGAAAGATTGGTGATTTAAACTCTAAAAAACAATTCTTTTATTCTAATATATCTAATATTGCAACTTATTTTAAGGGTTTTTCGCAAAATATACCTATAACAATATATTCTATAAAATTACTTTAAAGAACAGTTTCTGATATTCAATAATATCTACTCTACTCTCTTTAAGTGGGCAATTAAAAAAAAAAAAAAAAAGAAGAAATTTCCAAATGAAAGTAAGGAGCAACATTAAAACTTAAAACGAACAGAAACTATTGCGTATATGAGGGGGTTCTCCCCTTCGTCAATACCTCGCTCTTTACGCTAAAGTTCGAATTTTGTTCCAATTCTTTAAAACAACCCCTGAATCACAAAGAGTAATTAAAACAAATAGCTCTTTTGAAAGTACTAAAAGAAAAAACTTTAATGCAAAGAGCGAGGCATTGACAAGGGGGCAAACCCTTACATATACGTAATAATTTCTGGTTATTTTAAGTTTTAATGTTGCTCCTTACTTTCAGTTGAAAAACGTGTTTCTTTTTGCATTTAATTTCAGATCATGTTTAAATCAATGCTAGAAAATCCAGCACCCCCTTCATGGAAAATTCCCTTCCCCTATGAAAAATTCATCAATGGAAAGATCCTCCCAAGTAACCTTCTTCCCCTGACCCCCCCCCCCCCCCACTCATCAGAAAAAATCCTCTCTGAAAACGTCTGCATACTTCCCAATAGCCAATACTATAGTAAACAATGGGCAAAGTTCATAACTTGCAGCCCTTCCCCTGAGGACTGTGGGGGATTAAGTCGTCCTCAAAGACATATTTATTAGATTTTTCGAAAATAATGAACAAAATGGTGATCTTAAAATTTTGATCGGGTGACTTTGGGAAAAAATGAGCTTGGAAGAGGTCCTAGTTGCGCTCCAATTTTTTTGTCACTTAAAAGGGCACTAAAACTTTCAATTTCTGTTCGAGTGAGCCCTCTCGCGATATTTTAGGACCACTGGGTCGATACGATCATTTTTGGAAAAAAAGCAAACAAACACGAATCCATGATCTTTCTTCTGGCAATTTTTTTTCACAAAATTCCACATGTTTGCAGATGGGAGCTTGAAACCTCTACAGTAGGGTTCTCTGATACACTGACTCTAATGGTGTGGCTTTCATTAAGATTCTATAACTTTTAGGGAGTGTTTCCCCTTTTTTCAAAATATGGCAAATATTCTCAGGCTCGTAACTCTTGATGGGTAAGACTAAACTTGATGACACTTATATATTTGAAGTCAGCATAAAAATCCAATTCTTTTGATGTATCTATTGGCATCAAATTCCGTTTTTTAGAGCTTCGGGTACTATTGAGCCGGATCACTCCTTACTTACAATTCATTACCACGAACTGTTTGGTAATTGTGTTTGTATTTCTGTGTGTATTTTTTCACACAAACAGCTCCTTTTTTTCTCTTTTTTTTTTTTTTGAGAATTGGCACATTAGCATTTTCTGACCTGAAAAACGATCTTTCATTCCGACGAGCCTTCATTTTTGCAAAATATTTTTCGCAATGATGTAATATTTATTTCAAGTGCAGTTTCCATAATTTTCCCTAGGGGTGATCGTAACATTTTTGATATAAACGACGCATGCTAAATTCTACAAGATGACAAATTCCCCCAAAAGGGTAAGGAAAAAGGGGTGGAAAGAAATGGCTGAGGTAATGATGAACGAAAATGAAGCACAACGAAATCTTTGGCTAGAAAAATGACGACAACGAGCATCATAACGAATCACACATGAAAACGAAAAGGAAAATGAATACAACGAAATCTGCGATTAGAAGACGAATGATAGCAAGAATCACGCCGAATTACAAACGAAAATGATGCACAACGCAATCTTTGGTTAGAAGATAAATCAAAATTACAATGGAATGAAGGAACGCGTGTTTTTGTGCCGCTTAAAAAGAAAGTAAGTAAGAAAATATAATATAACATACGTATTAAATCAATACAAAGTACTTCAAAAATATATACCTACCTATAGTTAAAAATATTCCCAACCCTTTCTTCGATTGATTGAATATCAAAATGGTTTTGGAAATCAGCAATAGCGGCATCTCTATCACCATCGATCCGACCAAAATCTTTACGGAATATACTGAGCAAGCAACTAATAGAATAATCAAGACGGACATTCATAACAAACTAAAAAGGAGACCAAAATAAAATAAATCAAAGCCAAACAAATTAGGGAACTAAGTAGAGAAAAACATGCACAAAGCTACGAAAAAAGCAAAGACTAGAAAGTAGGGCATTAAGTTCCAAAATTGAAAAAAAAAGAAAAATGCATAAAAATAAAAAATCATACAGGATGGACAAAACAACAATTTTAAACCACAATGAATTTGGGTTTATTTTGATACTCAATTATTTTGATACTCAAAGAAACATATTCTTAATATAAACATTAATATTTAACTACTTTTACTGATTCTACGTACGAGTAACACAAAAATGTAACATTTGAGGAATAGTCTATATTGGTATTTTGACAACGTTGACTTCCAGCACACGAGATTACTTCAAATCTATATTTAGCATTTAAAACAGTCAGTCCCTGTTCAAAAAACTGTTTGGATATTTATTAGTAGTAAATAACGTTGAATATTTGAATCTGTTTTATTTTTTATTTTTATACTTATATAGGTTCTAAGTAAAGGTTGGTCTTGGCCAAAATAAAGAAGTAACAAACAAAAGCTTCTTAATTTTTTTCTTTTGAAACAAGACAGATTAAAAAATTATAATAGTTTAGGCCCCCTCCCTCGAAAAGTTTTTACTTCTGATATAATAAGATTTTCTCTTTATCTTCCCGGAACCTAAAAATACCTAAGATAACCTAAAGATAACAGATTCACAGATTTTTGTTGACAATAGTAAACGAGTGTCTAGGCAACACAACGCCAATTACCAATACGTTCTGCTAAATTTCAAGAGACATCACTTTGATTTGATTTCAATGGACATATGAATCCTGCATTAGAGCAATAACGGTGGATAACAGCATACATTAAATGCTTACGAATAAAGCTCTGGGGACTATAAAAACTACTCGTGACAAATTGGTTGGAAATAACAAATCTTCGAGGAAAAGACTATTATTCAGAGCAAGCAAAAATAAAAAAAAACGAAAAGGGTAGGAAATTATTCGGAAAACTGCTAAATTATGGAAAAAAAATGAAGGGGGTAAAAGCAAAGGCTGGAGCCCTCTCTCCCACCTTTTTCATACCTGATAAGATATAAAGTTCAGGGAGGTATAAATTATCATACACTGGAGTAAAGGATGTCCCCTCTTCACGAACCTATTGACAAAAACGGTTAGAAGCGAGAACATCAAGATAGTTTGAATCAAAAATGCGGTTTTGCTAAGTTTCAGTTTTTAAGAATCCCAATTCCCCAAAAAATATGTTCTGGCCCCTAAATATCGAGGCAAATTTCACATATTGTGCAGCCCATAGAGGTTCAAACTCAAAGCCAGAAGGTGTGCAGTTATATCATGAGATTTTCATGATTAGTCAGTGTGGTCTCAGAACCTATTTACATGAGAGTTTCATATGAACAGGTGAGTGGACGTACATGCAGAAGCCAGTCAATGTTGCCACATTACACGGAGACTTTAACAGTAAACTTGTTCTTTTATGTAGCAACAAATTGACTTAGCAGCCCTATTTGGGATGTTCTCAATGACAAGT
This sequence comes from Artemia franciscana, assembly GCF_032884065.1. Lineage (NCBI taxonomy): Eukaryota > Metazoa > Arthropoda > Branchiopoda > Anostraca > Artemiidae > Artemia > Artemia franciscana. The sequence continues at coordinate 20,628,166 of NC_088867.1, read as the reverse complement.
GAGGCCAAGTGATGACAAGTGACTTTTTAGAATCTCGGCATAAGGCTCATAGTAATATTCTGCCTCAGGTTCTGTACTGACGGGAGGGAAGAAGGGAAACTGTAATTGTGGTATCATTTCATTGGCAATCAATTACCAAAGGCTTTCGTATTACTTATAAATTTCAAAACGCTTTGGCCAATTTCAGTTATAAATTATCTGGAAAATTTGCTTTTTTTTCTGTCTTCAACGATTTATGGGCAAATCGGCTAATAAATCAAGAATCATGGGTAACACGGTGATGATAAATTGATCTTCCGGCTAGTCGGACTCAATTGTAGTAACTACAGACACAAACTGGAAAAACACTATAATCGAAGGAATTTCAAATCAATTATCTATAACGCCTTGTAAAAGAATGACAAGAATATTAACCTTCAATGATTGTTAAAAACATAAGGATTTTCTGCACAAAATAGACTTTTGTCAGTAGGGGATTCTGTAAGATTGCGAGTAAAAGCTTTTCAACATTTCATACCTTAAGGAAAAATCCTTTTATTTTCTAATTTAAAATTTCTTTTCTTTCTTTTAGTTTTAATCCAAACACTGTTTAAAACATTTGTCAGCAAATATAATGCCTTACTCTATAAAAAAAAAAAAAAAAAAAAAAAAAAACGAACAAATTTACTACGAGCTTACAACAGTAATAAAAATTCTTGCTAATTTACTGATGCTTGAAAACTCCTAGCAACCAACAGGAATAATAGACAAAAAAGGAAAATCCGAAGAAAATACAATCAAACGAAGAACATTTTCAGCCAGTTAAATGGAAACATTAAGACACACTTATGACAATTTAATTAAAACAAACTGTGAAAAAGTTTTATCGCAGTACAAGAAAGGTCCCAATAGGATAATTGAATCAAACAGAGCAACATACTAGCTACATCAATAGTATAGACAGAAACCATGCTCAATTAAATGTTTGAATGGCTAATTTCTTTTTTTTTTTACCTTCTCTTGTTTCAATAGCATGATTTATCTTGTCACCAGGGCTATTTTTTTTTTTTTGCTTCAATAGCATGATTTGTCTTGTCACCATGGCTTTTTTCTTCTAACTATTTATTCCTTCTTAAACGTTAAGTCTTTCATCAATGTTGAATATGGCTTGGAGAAGATCCTTGCCAAAATATTTACTTTCTCTTTTATCGCATTTTATTCAATTTTATGATACTTCCTCATTTGGATTTTATTTTATTCTCGGCGATTTTACATTTTTTATGTCTATTTAGTGTGGTCTTAAAACTCATTAGCATGAATAATGCAGAAAAGCTAAATGCAAAGACTAACTCTAAAGTACAATGCAACCCTGTACAACCTATAATTTAAATCCGAAGAAGAGTTAATAAGTGAAGTTAATATAATAAAAAAAAACCTCGAGTATTTCCATAATCTTGAGCTTTGTGTCTAAAACGATGGGATCCTCGTGAGCTGAAAAGGTCGGCTGAGATTTTGGCAGGGTGTCGATACCAACTGTACTACGTGCAAAATTACAAGCCACCACACTCATGTCTCCAATGGACCCTTTGAAACGACCATCCTCTGCAAAAGAAGAAAGGTCTTAGTCAAAATCTATACGTTAATATGTTTTAAAATAAGCTGAACAGAGAGCTCAGATATCTTTTCTGAGTGAAACTGGCAACAAAACAGAAAAAATAACAGAGATCGCAGTAGTTCAACTACGGTTTTGCTAGCTTTTTGCTGTAAATTAAGACTGAAGCATTTTCATACAAAAATGGCCGTTTTTATGGGACCCGAAAAATTTCATTCCGTTTTTGCAGCAGGCTTATGCGTCATAACGGTTCGAAAGCTGTGTTAAAGAATTTTTAATGTCGTCGAAAAAACAAGATGAAAAAGTCGATGAAAAACGCGTTCGTTATTTTGAATTAAAATCTTTTTAGAATTATAAAACGCAAATAATTGAGAAACTAATCAAGCTTATCAGAAGCCGTTTATTAGTATATGACAAGGAACATGAGGGCCATGTCATTTTAATCCTCAAGGCCTGGGAGGACATTTCCAGGGATACGAACATAGAAGATAAGGATTACTTACTATCAATTGGGCACAGTTAGTCTATGTTGGTACGGGCTAGCCCTTTTGAGTATTTTTCTTGGCTTTTCAGAGCTTAATTTAGCCTATTCTTATGGGTATGCTATCTAAATACCTCGTAATATTTTTCGTGATTCAACGGCTACAATGAACCGTTTTTGTGTAAACATTTTGCGACTTTTCTGCATCCGCGACCAGTTTTAAGTAAAAAAAAAAGAAAAAAAAAAGAGCCAAGAGCTCATATGGCACTTGTGACGAGGTCGGAAGAGCCAATTGCCTTCAGCTCCCAGATTGTAAAATCGGGGAAAACGACTGTTATCAAGTAAAATTATGCAGGTCCCTGACACGTCTACCAATTTTCATCGTCCAAGCATGTCCAGAAGCACCGAACTCGCTATAGCGATGGACCCCCCCCCCGATCACCTAAAGAGAGCAGATCTGGTCCAGTTGTGTCAATCACGAATCTAAGAATTGTGCTTATTCTTTCTACCAAGTTTCATTCCGATCTCTTCATTCTAAGCGTTTTCCAATATTTCCAGCTCCCCCCCCCCAATGTGACCGGATTCGGTCGGGATTTAAAATAAGAGCTCTGAGACACGAGGTCCTTCTAAATATTAAATTTCATTAAGATCCGATAACCCATTCGTAAGTTAAAAACACCTCATTTTTTCCAATTTTTCCGAATCAACCGTCCTTCCACTCCCCCCAGATCGTCGAATCGGGGATGCGACTATTTCTAATTTAATCTGGGCCAGTCCCTGATAAGCCCGCCAACTTTCATCGTCCTAGCTTATCTGGAAGTGCTCAAACTAGCAAAACCGGGACAGACAGACAGAAATCGCAATCGCTGAATGCCACTTGGTAAATACCAAGTACCATAAATAACCACATCTGTGTGAACCAAAGATTATAGTTAAATTTAGACCTACTCCTAACAGCAACAATTTTTGAATACCTGATCTAGAGGTTAAATTTAGCGCCCCATTTACAATGAGATTTTATTAACACCGAGATTTAGCTAACGCTAATTTAAGTCAAACTTTTTTCGTGTAATTTTTCCGGAAAAAAAATTCTATAAAGATTCTGATAGAATCTGATAGAATTTCCTAAAACAGGCAGTCAGAGAACTATTAATTATATTAGAAATCCACATTTTAAAACTAGAGATAAATACCCCTCCCCACCCTTATCTCCAGCCTCGCCTTGCGCGAATTAGAGAGTGCAAATTATCAATTGATATACATGTATTATTCTTTGTAAAAGGAAAAAAATTAAAAATATATTAGGCAACATTAACTTTCTATCGATACATGGAAAGTAACGAGAACCTAGGTATTGACTAAGGTTGTGTGCAAGATTTCTATATAAATGATTATTTTCACTTTGTTAGGATTTCATAAAGGCAGAGACTATTTATTTTGATAGGCCCACCATTTCTTACAGAGTGGGGTATCGTCAAGATGAGTGTGCGACTCATCTGACTATGCTCGACAAAATGGCTATCTCAAAATTTTGATCCGTTGACTTTGGAAAAAAAATGAGCGTGGGAGGGGGCCTAGATGCCCTCCAATTTTTTTGGTCACTTAAAAAGGGCACTAGAACTTTTCATTTCCGTTAGAATGAGCCCTCTTGCGACATTCTAGGACCACTTGGTCGATACGATGACCCCTGAAAAAAAAAAAAAAAAAGGTTCATCGTCAAGATGAGTGTTTAGTCCTTTCGCCAGACAATTACAAACTTTTGAATGTGATTTTTTTGGCTTTTCTTTAAATGTCGAGTTGTTATATTACTTTCTTACGAGTTTTATTTGCATTTTATATCTTAGTCCACTGATAAAGGTTACCTGATGAGAAGCCGAAATATTCAAGGCAAATTTTACACTTCCTTTAATGTCCCAATTGAAAGTTTTTAACTGCTGTTAAATATTTCTATATTTTCTTTTTCTTTGCAAGACTAAGAAAGGTTTTGGCTAATGTCTATATACTGGGAATAATATAACATTTAAAAAAAAGAAAAAAAATTTACAAAAACATTTCTACATTCTGGGAAAAAAGAAAGAAAAGGATATACCAGTAGTTAAAAGTATATGAAATATTTTTTTTCTTCAAAAATATTTGAGACCGGGAGCCAACATAGTAGGGTTGCCAGAGATAAAAAAAAATTGTGCCCTTAAAAGAATATGCAAGCGCACAAATTACCAAAACAATATACAAGAAAAAGAATACCATATTAAACAGGATGGGCGGAACAATAACTTATAAAAAAGGAACAATAAATTTAATAAAGATATTTGTCAACTAATTCTAGAGCAATAACAATAAAAAATTTGGACAGCATGAAGTTGTTAAACAATTCTCACTACATAGAATGTAGAATAATTGTACCTAACACATTAGGCATGCAGACCCGCTATAATTTATCCCCACACACCCTAATGTGCAAACCTATACCCCAAATTTGTTTCTAAAATATTATGTTTTTTCTTACTTTGGCATATTCATTAGGATTGAGCGTCAAAGAAAATACTAGAAGAATATTAGGTAGAGGGTAAATCATACAAGTACCTCTAAAATATATAAAATAAATAAGATAAGCTAGTTTGCCATCCCTATTAATTTGGGTGTTATTATTATGTGTATCATTGATTATTTCAGCAGGAATAGTTGAAAAGGATACAAAAATATTCAAATTTGTTAGAAAATCTCCTGGCCATGTCACATGAAGCCACAGTGTTTCCAAAGAAACATTAAAAATTTTAAATCATGGTTGGAGGAATAGCTGTATCCTGGTAAAAAATCAACCACTGTTCATAAACAGTGTTATTAGCAACAAGCATTATTACTTACCGTTTGATGTATTAATAAATAAATAAACCAAAAATTTAAAAACACCTTTAAAAAAAGTATCTAGTGAGAAGATAATTCCCATTTGTAGAACCAGATTAGAACCAGAGCAGGAGTTTAGGCTACTTTTTATAAGGATGTTGGTTTCTAATTGCGTCTCTAAGTGCGATTGAAAACTTTCGAGCATGTATTGGGTCTGTTTGACCCAAGTCTGACTCAAGACTGTTTGAGTAAATGTTTGACTGTTTGATTTTCACTAAATACAGGAATGGTAAACTACGATTTCGATTAAACTTGATGGTAAAAGTTTATAGATAAAACGAATTCATGGTGATTTCCAAAGACAGACTGAAAAGAGGCGTGGGATTGAAACTAAAACTGCAACAGTAGAATCATCATAGCTGAAAAGGACATATAGGAAAGTTGAAGCACCCATTTCGAATAACAAGGAAAATTACTTTTTTGTATACTGAAGTGTCCTGTCTTTTTTCGTACATTTAAAGACAAGAAAGTTTCTCCCTAATTTCGATACATCTCGTTGTCGAACGGAAACCACGCATCTCCCTTTTCATATTATACGACTGATAGTATACACGACTGAAACCTTAACATTAGATACACAACTTTTTGTTGCGGATCCCGCGGGAAGAACAAAAATATCTCGACTAAAGCAGTTCTAACAGAAAAGCCGATGCGTAATTTCCGCTTGACACCGACAGCATGTTAGTTTAATTAATTGAGATCACTTATCTCAATTCTTAACCTCTATTGCACTCTGTTTGCACGGCAAAATTAATTTTAATTTGAAAAATGAAAGAATGTTCAGATTCTAGAGGTCTAACTTTCCCTCTCAATTCGCCTATGTTGTTCCTATTTTACCGAAAAATGTAGTTGAAATGGAAAAAAAACTATTAGGGTTAAAAATATTAGAGTTCAATATCACCTTTTACGAACAGTTCTAAAAGGATAAATTTAGTTTATCCTGATATATTATTACCACTAAGAGATTTTTATTTAGAAAACAACAAATTACAGCGAGTCTTATTGAGTCTGATGCATAATAAACAAATAACTAATGTAACAAGTTTCAATAACTATAATTGAACACAACTTAAAAACTGCAATTGTCTACTGAATGCTGAAAATTACAATAAATAATTGATTACATTTCGGAGAGCCCAAATCCCTTTTCGGTAATTTGGGGAAACCTTTAAATTTCGGGAATAATAAAACCACTATCCTTCTCAAATATTTTCCCTCTAGACGTAGGCTTTTTCTGAATAAACACAAATATGATAAAAGATTCTTCAAGGGCATATAAATAGCAATACTCTAAGAGCTATCTTCGTGTATTCGGCTCATTGCTGTTCCATTAGAGGAAATATGTACTATAACGGGTATCCTAGAGTGGATTTACCAGCCTCTGCAGCTTATTTTGTACGAGTTTTGGGTATATCAAATACATTTTTTTTTGTCCAGATTCTTTTTCCTCCAGTGAATATACAGTGAATATAAAGAGACAGAAAACTCAGCTTTCCACTGTGGTTTTCTACTGAAAGCTTAATGAAATCCGAATAATATACGGACAGACACGTCTCATAAAAAAAAAAGGAATCTTAATGATCCTTCTGGCAACCATAGGAGCAAACCTTACCATAATAAACACGCAAACACAAAAAAAGAAACATACTTTTTAATTCTTCGAGAGCCGCCGCAAGGTGTTCACTCGTGTTTGTTCCATCAAGAATAGCAAGTAGTATTCTTGTCAAGCGAAGAAGATCCTTGAAGCCATAGAATCCGAAATAAACAAGTTCGCGAGCCAGTTTCACCACTTCAAATGTGAGAATGTTGCGACCATTTTCGTCAAATGTCCACATGTCACTTGATAATTCTAGCAAGTAACTCTCAACGAAACTAAGTGTATCAGCAAACTTCTCATGAATACCAGTTACAGATTTACTGCTTAATAGTTTTACGTCATAACTAGAGAAAACAAAATGACAATTAATCAGGGTACATTCAAGCATCCCTTGTACGACTAACAGTAACTTCCCAAGATGTAATACGTAAGAGATAATAACAAATCCTTATCCGACTACGTGCTAGCTGAACCCTTATTGACAACTAGGTGAATAACAACAATGACCTCATCTACCCAAATTTACATAAGGCTTATTTGTAGATCCCTGAAGGTGTACCACATTTTACAATCACCATTCCTTTTTGTTCTCGGTATATGCGTTATTTTATATATTTTTTCCCTTTTTATTCAATTGAAATTTTTGTTTACAAGCGACATCACTTCATCCACCTTTTTGTGTAGTAAATATTATTATTTACTTGTAGAACTATTATTTTATAGCAAATAGCATCGTGTGTCTCTCGCAAGACCGTATAGCCAAGAATGCAGGAGACCATTTTGTTTTTTATTGTAGTTTTTTTTGTAGTATCATTTAATTTATTCAATAGCAGAATTCAGTTTTTCGATTTTACAGCGCATCAAAGGGAAAACTACTCCGCCTCTTAAACCACATAATTGATTAAATAGGAGAGGTAAAAAAAGAGAAAAGAGAACAAGAGCTAAGAGCTCATATGGCACTTGTGACGAGGCGAGAAGAGCTAAGAGCCAAGAAACCATATGGTATGAGCTCTAAAAAAATTCTATGAATCAGTAGATTGATTTAAAAAGGAAAATAAGAGGCTTAATGCCGGTCAGGATTTAAAAAAAGAGCTCTGAGTCACGATGTCCTTCTAAATATAAAAATTCATTAAGATCCGATCACCCACTCGTAAGTTATAAATACCTAATTTTTTTCTAATTTTTCCTCTCCCTTTAGCCCCCCAGATGGTCGAATCTGGGAAAACGACTTTATCAAGTCAAATTGTGCAGCTCCCTGACACGCCTATCAATTTTCATCGTCCTAGCACGCCCAAAAGCACCAAACTTGCCAAATCACTGAACCCCTTCCCCCAACTCCTCCAAACAGAGCGAATCCAGTACGATTCTGTCAATCAAGTATCAAGGACATTTGTTTATTCTATCCACCAAGCTTCATCCCGATTCCTACACTCCAAGTGTTTTTCCAAGATTCCCCCCTCCAACTCTCCCCAATGTCAAACGATCTGGATGGAATTTGAAATAAGACCTCTGAGACATGAATTCTTTCTAAAAATCAAATTTCATTAAGATCTGATCATCTATTCGTAAGATAAAAATACCCCAATTTTCACGTTTTCCAAGAATTCCAGTTTCCCCCTCCAACTCCCCCCAACTTCACAGGATCTGGTCGGAATTTAAAATAAGAACTTTAAAGCACAATATCCTTCTTAATATCATATTTCATCAAGATCTGGTCACCTTTTCGCAAGTTAGAAATACCTCAATTTTCAAAATTACCCCCACTCCAATTCCACCAAAGAGAGCAGATCCGGTCCGGTTATGTCAGTCACGTATCTTAGACAGGTTTTTATTCTTCCCACCCAGTTTCATCCTGATCTCACCGCTTTAAGTATTTTCGAAGATTTCCACCCCCCCCCCCAATTACGCTTGATCCGGTTGAGATTTAAAATAAGAGATCTGAGTTACGAGGTCCTTCTAAATATGAAGTTTCATGAAGATCAGATTACTCCTTCGTAAGTTAAAAATACGTCATTTTTTCTTATTTTTCAGAATTAACCCCCCCCCCCAATAAATCGGATCCGTTACAATTATATAAATCACGTATGTTAGACTTATGATTATTTTTCCCACCGAGTTTCATCCCGATCCCTCCAATCTAAGCGTTTTCCATGATTTTAGGTTCCCCACCCCAAACTTCCCCCAGCGTCACCAGATCCTGTCAGAATTTAAAATAAGAGCTTTGAGACACGATATCCTTCTAAATATCAAATTTCATTGAGATCCGATAACCCGTTCGTAAGTTAAAAATACCTCATTTTTTCTAATTTTTCAGAATTAACCCCTCCCCCAACTACCCCAAAGAGAGCGGATCCGTTCCAGTTATGTCAATCATGTATCTAGGACTCGTGATTATTTTTTCCACCAAGTTTCATCCCGATCCCTCCACTCTAAGTGTTTTTCAAGTTTTAGGTTTCCCCCTCCCAACTCCCCCCCCCCCACAATGTCACCAGATCTGGTCAGGTTCAAAATAAGAGCTCTGAGCCACTATATCCTTCTAAATATCAAATTTCATTGAGATCCGATCACCTGTTCGTAAGTTAAAAATACCTCATTTTTTCTAATTTTTCAGAAATAACCCCCCCCCTCCAACTATCCCAAAGAGAGCGGTTCCGTTCCGTTTATTTCAATCATGTATCTAGCACTTGTGTTTATTTTTCCCACCAAGTTTCATCCCGATCCCTCCACTCTAAGTGTTTTCCAAGTTTTAGGTTTCCCCCTCCCAACCTCCCCCCCACTGTCGCCAGATCCGGTCAGGATTTAAAATAAGAGCTCTATGACACGATATCCTTCTAAACATCAAATTTCATTGAGATCCGATCACCCGTTCGTAAGTTGAAAATGCCTCATTTTTTCTAATTTTTCAGAATTACCCCCCCCCCCCCCCCTGACTACCCCAAAGAGAGCGGATCCGTTCCGATTATGTCAATCATGTATCTTGGACTTGTGCTTATTTTTCCCATCAAGTTTCATCCCGACCCCTCCACTCTAAGCGTTTTCCAAGATTTTGGGTTCCCCCCCTCCAACTCCCCCAATATCATCAGATCCGGTCAGGATTTAAAATAAGAGCTCTGACACACAATATCATTCCAAACATCAAATTTCATTAAGATCCCATCACCCATTCATAAGTTAAAAATACTTCATTTTTTCTATTTTTTTCCGAATTAACCGGCCCCCCACTCTCCCCCAGATGGTAAAATTGGGAAAACGAGTATTTCTAATTTAAGCTGGTCCCGTCCCTGATACGTCTGCCAAATTTCATCGTCCTAGCTTACCTGGAAGTGCCTAAAGTAGCAAAACCGGGACCGACAGACCGACAGAATTGGCGATTGCTATATGTCACTTGGTTAATATCAAGTGCCATAAAAAGAGAAGTAGAAAAAAATAGAAAATTAGAAAATAAAAGGAGAAAAATTAGACACAAAGCAGCATTCAAATAAAATGACAAATCTACACAGACATGACGAAGAGCACCAGACTTTTTCTTTTAAGAGCCAATTAAAAGTTTTGCAAGTCCCGTTGTTTCACCAAGCTCTTTTGATTTATCTGATTATTTTATTTTCTGATAGCAAAAGGAAAAAGAAAATGTAAGGTCTTATCATTATGGATAGACTTATAGACTACTTTTTAGCCAGCTACTAATAATACGGAGTACATTTAGTTACGAGCTCAAAAATGAATTGAATATGTTCAAATGGTTGATTAAGCTATCAAATTGTTGGTTCAAAAAGAACACTTGAGTCTTCTCTAGTCTCATGCCATCGTCTTCTCTATACAGCAATCAAGGATTTTTGGCTTGTATAAAAAAAAATACAAAAACGCATCAAAAATTTTTTGATATGTATTTTCGTTACATTTTTTCAAGTCAGACACAAATTCTGAATAAGGAGGGTTCAAACCCAGTAAACCACCTCTCCTTAGATACGGCCTTGGGGGCAACCACCAGGATTTGCTTCCCCAGTTGTTCTTGACACGAAAGAGGGTGGATGTTGGGATAGAAGGTGAAAGACATTTGGATACCAAAGGAGTCAAATTTAAAATAAAGGAGAAGACGGAAAATAACAAAAAGAGCAGCAACAACAAAATAGTAGGAGGTGGATAATACTCCTTTAAACCCAGATTTTTAGTTTTGCAGGTATATAATACGTAGAAATATCGTAAAAAGTTATTCTCCTTTACCGAGGACTTACAGAAATTTTGTTTTAACCCGCAGTTGTAGTCTTTCCTACGCAGTCACCATGCCGAATTCAAATGTTTTCCCCAGCATTGCTAGGCACCCCTAATGCGGTTAGAAGTCTGTAAATTGAGCTGAACTTGAACACTATTCCTTCTTCTAAAAAAAGACACTACGTATTTTATAATTAATGCAAAAAACTCAACTGGCCCATTGTCACAAAAAAAACAAAGGAAAGAAAAGAATATAAAAATAAATAAAAAACATTTAACAGAATCAATTAACCAAAGTAATAAAAAGACACACACAAACATAATTAAGAGCCCTTGAGAAAAAAACATGTACTTCCAAATCAGCGGCCGATATGCTTTCTCTATGCAGTCAGCGCACTCATGCTCTTGCGCTTTTGCTTCAACATCATTGTTTATATAATTAAAGAAGTAAAGAGAAATAAAAGAATAAATGACAAAGACAGAAAATCTTACTCTTCGATACTCAGTTGCTCTGGGATTTCCGACCAGAATCTGGCATACTCAGTTGCTCTGGGATTTCCGACCAGAGTCTGGTCGCTGTAACACATAACTTGTGTTACAGGCTCTTGAGGATCCCTGTTAACGTGCATGTGCAACATTAACCGACAAAATGAGGCGCGTAGCCCACAAGGAAGTTCTGTGTCAGACATACATCTACAAAATAAACATTTGTTTAGTAGCAGTAAATAAGTTTTAAAAAGGAATACACATACACGCGACACTTTCCCATAAGCAATGCTCTGAGCCCACTTAGAAGGTGGCCAAAGCAAAAGCATCAGACAAAATGGGATGAGGGAGGAGTTTCCTCCAGTATGTAAGTCATAGGTAGGCCGCCATAGTTCAAAGGGCCAAAGATAGAGACTTGGAAACCAATTTTCATTCGAAAAAGAGACCATCTCGGAGTCACAACTTGCTTTCAGAAGGTCTTAGGAAAGAAAACAGGGACGCAATTAGATACTAAGATTTCCTGCAAAAGCCTTTCCAAAAATCATCATACATTGCATAGATTTTGGTGATTGAAATATCGAGGAGATGTTTGCCGTTTCGATTTACGTTCTTCAAAGTCGAGAACCACAAGCCATTCTTTTCGTTCTAGTTTATAGTACATTTTTTGTCTGTATATTCATACACATAAAATCGAATATATGTCTGTCTGTGTATCCTGTAAGCATTACTAAACTGTTTACACGGTCACCAAGAAACTTTAGGATATCGTTGAGTACACTCCTGCGACGGTTTTAGGTATAAATTCCCCTCTGCAGGGCCCTCTTAATCATTCGAACTCTTTTCGCATAGACTGAAATTAGAGATCCCTGAACGTGAATGCTTGTGTTTGATGTGCTTGATTGAATAATTATGTTCAAATAAGTAATTTAACGTAAACTCTTTAAAAATGCAAAGATTTATTAGCAATAAACATATTTGCAAGTGAAAAGGTTCTCTCCGAGTAAATATATAGTCCAAAGAAAATGGTAAACTTATAAGAGAAGGATCCTCGACGATTAAACATGGAAATATAGGAGTTATAATATGCTAGCACGAGTAACAGTTTTGTGTCTGGGGACTAAATTAAAAAAAGTAGGAAATTACAAAGAAAATCCAGTCTACACGAAGTAGGCCTAGGTTAGCTTGAGGAAATTTTGACAGGTTAAATAGGCTAGCTGACTTAAAAGCAGTTGGGTCTAGTGGCGACGAAATTTCAGTTGTTTTTTTTACCATCCCCTAAATTTCAAAGCACCTTAAAAGACAAGCATGCAATACATTAAGGTAGGTGAAAAAAGTAGCAAAACACCAGAAGCCAGATGGCGCTGGTGATTTCCCTTTTTGACATAAGTGGCACTTTCCACTCTAGGTTTTCAATACTCTTCTATTTTATTACAACTGTTGACAGAAAATATACGGCTCAAGTAGCACTGTCTTATTCACCCACTATAATTTTGGCATGTCGTTCTAGGTTTATTAACAAGTATTCCCTCTAATATGCAGTACAGTAACTTCATGGCACTACCTCTTTCCATTTCTATGATGAGCCTAATGAAAAACACCATTTGAGGAGGAGGGATACCGGAGCCAAGGATCAATCCTTTCTTTGAAGTATCAAAGACATCAAAATAAAACATATTGTAACCCTATATCCATTTTACGTCTACTTATCCCGGAGAACTGCGACTCTCTTGCATTTTCTTTAGACCATTTCAAAATTATGAGGTTCTTAAAACAGTATCATGTTTTCATCAGTGTTTCTAAATTGAACAGTGAAAGTAAGCATTAAAAATCAGTAGATTTCGAAAATTCAAGGAAATACCACACTGCTGTTATGCTGCTTCCCTTCACATTTTAGGATATTAATTATCCAACAACACTCGACGGTTAAGTTAATAATCCTAAACTTTTTTTTTTTCAAATTAAATTTAGAAATTCAAAAACACAGTTGTTATTTTACATGCGAGGAATTATCAAAGGGGGAATTAGCGGGGGAATTTTGAATGGGAGCGGGGGGAAGGGGATTCTCCACAAATAATTTTCCACGGAAAGGTAGCTTTTTGAAGGGGGGAGGGAATTTCACGGAGCAAGAAATTTTCCCGGAATTTCTTTTCTTTAGTATAGTAGTATACAATTAAAGGACACTCGAGCGCTCTCCGAGTACCAAACCGACTGAGCCCTAACATGTGCTAACCAACTGGATGTAGAGAAAAAAGGTATTATAAGGATAATAGATTAGCATATTTACTAATTTTGTTATATGATCAAGTGAGACAAAACCACGTAGACAGAAAATGGACAACAGAAATGAGTCAGAATTTGATTTTGGTATGATAATAGAAAACAGATTTTCGAAAGATATATAAAGATGTTATTACCAGTCACACCACAGAAAAACAATTAAAATCAGATATTACCACAGAACAGTCGATGAAAGAAAGTTGTCAGTCTTTAGATTATTAGCATCAAGAGTGATGGCCAAAAAATTAACAAAATCCTTTTTCAACAGATTGAGAAGAACGTAAATCTACCAGCGAAAAATGTCTTCTTCGTATTTTAAGGGACTTCGCTTCACCAAGTGAGGAGACGGATATACAGCATTTACAATTTCTAATTTAATTATGGTTTAACTGATATATATGTGATATTAACTGATAATATATGTTGAACTGATTTCAAAAATATGTATAATATATCCGTTGACTGTTTCCAAAGTAACAGTCAAAGTAACAGTAACTTCAAGCTGCGATTTCTCAAAGTTTATTTTTAAGGGATTTTACTAAGATTTCTAGCAGCCATTGCCAATCACAATGGATCAAAACTTGTGTTTTCTAAAACTGGAGTAATTCTTTAAGATAATCCCTCGAGAACTTAAGTGGCTTAGATTCCCAAAAACTTTAGAAAAATAAAAGATGCACTTTTAAGAATATAAATTGATTCTAGATTATTTTATAATTTGATTGCCAAACCGTTGGCTTCCTTACTGAGATTTCTTGCTTTGGAAAGTGATCTCAGACTAGAAGACAAGTTACAATGTAGGTTCTGTTTCACTTTTCTCGGTTAGTCGTTTTATGAGTTAATTAATTTGACAAGTGAAAAACTCCTCAAATGAAACTCCGTACTCAGTGAACCCTTAATTTGACAAACAAAAAGTCAAGTAAAACTATCATGCTTGACTGAAAAAAAAAATAGTTTATATAATGACGGAAGATTAAGAAATACAATCTTGATACTGAAAAACAAGGAGGATATCCATCTAACATATAATCGTACTTAATGTATAGTAGCATAATTATAGAGCCGTTCCTGGGCGGGAGGAGGGGGATAACGAGGCAAGCTGCCTTGGGCACCGTAGCTGGGGAGGGAAGCCGTGGCTTGGGGATTACCCACTTTGATCCAATTTTTCAATTTGATTCAGCTTTTTGATTATATTTGAGCAGTGAAAGGGGCGCTGTGATTCCTTTTTCCTAGGCACCACCAACCCTAGGAATGGTTCTGCGTAATTTCGCAGAAGCGTTTCATGATTACAAAAACGTATATATGCCTAAGGTTGCGTATCTAGCGAAGGGATATAACTTCCAAATTTTTTTGTCTTTTGTATGGGCTAGCTACTCATGCAGCTGACAATTATCTAGAAGAATAGTTCCCAACATTTTTTGGCTAAGCTCAACCTACAGCATCTCTATAATGTTACCCCCCCCCCACCTCACCAGGACAAATAGTCATTTAAAACCGTCCGTTCGCTGGGATGTCGAACATCGTAGAACAGCCCAGCAAAGCTTAAAAAAAACAACAACAAAAAACACTTACTTCAAAATAAGCTCCACATTTAGATCTTTCGAAAAGGCATTAATAGCGAGATACTGTCTATTTAGGCACATGTTTGAGTAGAGATCTAGTTGGTGTCTATAGTAATTAAGAATCTTCAAGTCATCAGCTAATTCGTTTTTAGCTCCAGAAGCAATGTCACTGATCACCCTTTGCCGACTGTTTTTTCCCCAGGCAAGGGCCACTTGAAGCTCCGGATTCTTTTCTTGACCAGATTCATCCACTTCGTGTACTTCAACAAAACTAAAATTTAGAGTAGATATGTATTAACAAGGGAAGTAAGGGATACTTAGTATATAAGGGCAAGGACTACTTGAGGTTCGTTTATTTTTTCTTTGCCAGATTCATCCACTTTGTGTAATTCGACAGAACTAAAATCGACAGCACTATCTGAAATCCAGCTGATATGACCAATTAACACTGAGATCATCTCGTCTTTCAAAGGAAATTTCGAGAAAAAAAAAGATGAAGATGAAGTCTTCTATATATATAATTTTCTAGAAAAGATTTTTTTTCTTGCAATACATTGATAATTATTTTCTTTTTTTTGTTGCGTCATTTTACAAATGATGAAGCCATGCCTAGAAACTCCGCAAACTCTGGTTTAAGCACAACTATTCCCAGGCCTTGCCAGACTCACCTTGCAGTGACTGAACAACATACAGTGAAAGTACTAAAAAATAATTTAAGCACCATAGTCATATTAGAACTATGTATTTTCAAGGCACAAGCAAAAATCAGAAAGAATCAGAAAGAAGGCCCTTGCTGCAGACTACCCCACGTGGAGAAGGCTTACAACACTCTTAACACCACCCTAGCATAAGGATTAAGTAATTAATGTTTGAGGAAATGCTGCCTAAAGACATTTAAGATTATTAAATTGCATTTAATATCCATATGGATGGGCTAGTCTAACAAATTCTCTTCCTTGAGCTTCGTTTAGAAATTAAAAATTTTGGCCTAGAAAACGCTTATTAACCTATAATTAGGGGGTTCAGGTCTTTTTGACTCTTTGAATGGTTGAAATGGATGATATTGATTTCTTTCATTTTTGTTTCTCTCTTGTTTTTCTTTTCTTGCCGTAGAGCCTTACGGAGGAGTCTATGTTGAGTGTTTTTGTTGTAAATTTATTGGATGAGTAAATTGACTGATTGAGGTCCTAAATTCCAGGAAATTTAACTCTAGCTTGCATTTAATAACTCAAAAGACAAAACCGACTATAACTGAAAGTAGAAGATTTTTGGGGCACCAATTTTCATATGCAGGGCGTCAATTAATTATGACCAGTCAAATTAAACCCCTCCAAAAAAGAGCCACAAATTACTTTGATCCGTTCCAGATACAGAACAATTTTATATTCTGCAAAAAATTGCATACAAAATTAAAAGTGAAAATTTTCATTTTCAGTGAAATATCAAACACTTCGTGGTAACAAACTGTAAATAAGGAGCAAAGCGTCTTGATAGTAACCAAAACTCCAAAAAACGAAATTTTGATATCAATGAATATATCAAAAGAATCGACTTATTAGGCTGATTCCAAACATAGAAGATTTATTAAGTTCAGTTTTACCAATAAAAAGCTACGATAAAATTACGAGCATGATAAAATTTGCCTGGTTTTCGGAAAAATGGGGGAAACACCCCTTAAAAGTCAAAGAACCTAAATGAGAATCACACCATCAAATTCAGCGTAAAAGAGAGGCCTACTGCATAGGTTTCAAGCTCCTGTCTTCAAGAATGTGGAATTTTGCATTTTTTGTCAGGAGAAAGACGATGGACTCGTGTTTATTTGTTTGTTTTTTTCTCAGGGGTAATCATATCGAACGATTGATCCTAAAAAATCAGGAGAGGGATCATTTGAACAAAAATTAAAATATTTATCGTCCTTTTAAGTGACCAAAAAGACTAGAGGGCAACTAGCTCCTCTACCCCGCCCCTTTCTTCCCCAAAATCGTCGGGTAAAAATTTTGAGATAGCCATTTTGTTTAATGTAGCTGATAAGTCCTAAAACTATGCTTTTGGACATAATATGCCCCTAGGCATAAGTTGTCAAATTTCCCATTGTCTACGGATTTTATTTGTTATGGGGAAGCCCACAAAAATCTTTCAGAAGAGGGGGAAAGGAGGATTTAGTGCTTGAGGTGGGTTTTTGTGGGGATAATTTTCCGTATGGAGGCAAATTTCCGAGGGTAAGCTTTCTAGGGGAAATTTTACACTGAGGGCTTTTGTCAGAATTCCTATATGAAATTATTTTTATTTGCCTTACTTTCTCTTTGCCTGCTGCTCAATTATGCATGTGGATATGTTTCGGGAGAATTGTCTAGGGGAATTTTTCAACGTGATTGGATATCCGGGGAATAATCTTCACGGAGGGCGGATTTCCAGAGTAATCGGGAAAATGATTAGAACTTATGCTGTTCCAAATGAAAGTGTGCTAAGAGGCATTTTCCAGTCTGAATCTTCTGAAAGAAATTTTATGTAGGGTAGTAGAAGGAGAAATTTTCAGCAATGATGGATTTGTCCGGAAGGAATTTAATGGAGGGGCGTATTTAATGTGGGAGGACCTTCTCATGGAGGAGTTTGCCGTGAAGAAGGGAGGATGGGGATTTGTTCATGGACAGTGAGTCAGATTTACCGGCGTTATTTGAAAAACGATCGGAAGTTAAATAAAAAAACATTCAATTGAAAGTAAGGAGTAGCATTAAAACTCAAAACGAACGGAAATTATTCCGTATACGAAGGGATTGGCCTCTCCTCAATACCTTGCTCTTTACACTAGTTTGACCGTTCGTCCCAATTTTTTAAAAACGACTCCAGAAACAGAAGGGCCGTTCAGTTAGAATAGGAAGTTTTTTTTTATAAGTGCTAGCAAACTTTAGTGTCAAGAGCAAGGTATTGAGGAGGGGGTAACCCTTTCGACTGTGGGGGAGTAAGTAGTTCCCAAAGACATAGTTATAAGGTTTTTCGACTATGCTGAATAAAATGGCTATCTCAGAATTTTGATCCGTTGACTTTGGGAAAATAATTAGCGTGGGAGGGGGCCTAGGTGCCCTCCAATTTTTTCGGTCACTTAAAAAGGGCACTAGAACTTTTCATTTCCGTTAGAATGAGCCCTCGCGCAACATTCTAGGACAACTGGGTCGATACGATCACCCCTGGAAAAAAAAAAAAAAAAACAAACAAAAAACAAACAAACAAACAAACAAATAAACACGCATCCGTGATCTGCCTTATGGCAAAAAATATAAAATTCCACATTTTGTAGATAGGAGCTTGGAACTTCTACAGTAGGGTTCTCTGATACGCTGAATCTGATGGTGTGATTTTCGTTAAGATTCTATGACTTTTAGGGGGTGTTTCCCCCTGTTTTCTAAAATAACGTAAATTTTCTCAGGCTCGTAACTTTTGATGGGTAAGACTAAACTTGATGAAACTTATATATTTAAAATCAGCATTAAAATGCAATTCTTTTGATGTAGCTATTGGTACCGAAATCCCATTTTTTAGAGTTTTAGTTACTATTGAGCCGGGTCGCTCCTTACTACAGTTCGTTACCACAAACTGTTTGATATAATCTTGATGAAAATCCCACCATCAGATTCAGCTTATCAGAAAACCTGCAAAACTGGGTATTTTGTATATTTTGCCACAAGAAAGATCACGGATGTGTGTTTATTTTATTTTTTTCCCAGGGGAAACGTATTGACCCAGTGGTCCGAAAATTTCACGAGGGGGATCATTCGAATAGAAATTAAAAGCCCTAGTACCCTTCTCAAGTGACCAACAAAACTGAAAGGCAACTAGGCCACCTCCCATACCTCGTATTTTCCCGAAATATATCTGATAGAAATTCTGAGATGACTATTTTTTGTCGTAGAAACTTCAAAAACAGCTCTTTCGATTGAAACTAAAAGGGCCAGTGCCTTTTTTAATAGTTGAAAGTGATGGAAGGGCAAGTTATTCCCCTCCCTCGTCCACCATTTCTCCAAACACACCAAATCAAAATTTTGAAATAACCATTTTGTTCAACGTAATTGAAAGGACCAGAAATTATGTCTTAGAGGATTACACCCCCCCCCCCCACAGGCCTCAGGGCAAGGTAAGTGTACATATAGAAAGGATGAATGTATAGACTTTGGAGGGGGCTTGTTGGATAGGTAATCAGAAGTTATAGTGTCCCTTTTAAGATTCAGAGTGATCAGAGGGCGAATAACCCCATACGCTCATATTTTCCCAAAATGTATCTGACAGAAATTTTGAAACGGTCATTTGCTGTCGTAAAAACTTCGAAAAATACTCATTGGATTGGAAATTGAAAAGGCTAGTGCCCTTTTTATTAGTCAAGTGTTTGAAGGGCAACAAGCCCCCACCCAAGCTCATTAATTCCGAAAACATTTATTCAAACTGTTGAAATAACCATTTGTTCAGTGTAGTTGAAAGGTCTGGAAACTATGTCTTGGACAACCCCTATACCTTCTCAAGACCAGAACATTGCACTTTACTAAAAAAAAAAGGCTGTGGATTGTCAGTTTAGCATACATAATTCCTTAAAGTTGTAATAATTTTTAATTTATTTAAGTTAAAAAGTTAAAACACTTTAAACTTATTTTGTTTATTTAAATCATAAATAAATAACCGAGTCAGACTCATAAAGAGCGAAAATTAACATGAGTAGGGCTGACATCCCCCATGCCTTCTGAAGACCAGAATATAATTTGCACTTTATTGAAAACAAAATACATTTAAAAGGTTTTCACTTTGTTTTAACTTGTTTACAATGTTTTTACTAGAAATTTCAAGGGGGAAGTCCTCCCCCTTGCAATCCAATTACAGCGCGAGTGTCTGGTGCCCTTTTTAAGAGTAACAAGAGATTCGAGGGCAAGCAGCCCTTCTCTCAAGCCCATTGATTTTCCAAACGCATCCAGTCAAAATTTTGAGACAGCCATTTTGTTCAGCATAGTAGAACAGTCCAGCAACTATGTCTTTAAAGATATTAGGCATGACAACCCCCACAACTATGTAATTGGCCCATTATACTTTAAAACTAAATGTTACTCTAAAAATAAATCAAAAGGCATTATGTTACCTGTGTTAAAAAGGAATTATGTGGAAAACAAATCACGCTTGAAATGTTTTCACCTGTCTTACTTTCATAAATGAACAATTATCAAAACCTTAACGAAGAAATGTCAGTATATGTCAATTTAACTGACAATCCACAGTCATTTGTTTTTTGTTTTTTTCAGTAAAGTGCAAATTGTGTTCTGGTCTTGGGCTTAGGCATAGGGTGTAGGGGTTATCACCCCTACTCATGTTAGTTTTTGCTCGTTTTGATTTTGACTCGGCTATTTATTGCAATTTCTGTTCGTTTTGAGTTTCATTTATTTATTGACAGTGATTTGTGGTAGTTTAATTTTGGAAGATTATTTGACTTTATTTTTGCTCATTCTTGGTTTAATGGAGCTCTTTAATTTTCTTTGAAAAAACTTGTCTCGTGGAAGAAAGTAGTATATTTTAACACTATTTCGCAAAAGCAGTATTTTAATCCAAAATGGTAATTTTTAAATAATTTTTCAGATCAACCCTAAACTATTTTGTATCATCGTCAATTTTTCGCTTCATTTTGCAATTCATTATAAGGAAATTTCAGAATCGTATAGTCTACTTAATGATCTCAGACCTGAGATGAATTTGGAATGTATCCAACAGCTGGTAGAAACGAACTATAAGTGAGGAACGACTCGGCCCAAGAGCAACTGAAACTTTAAAAAACGGAAAAAACGGCACCCAAACATGTAAGTATCAACAACTATGCAACCTCCGATAGAGCAAAGTTATATGCACTAGCTCATTCTTATGCTAGTACTGCAGTAGCTCTAACTATGTAAGTACCCACTGATAGATAACATAATAGAATATTTAACAAATTATGTATGAAGTTATGTGCATCTGTAAACACATATAAACATATATGCCTTATTTGAGCTCTTTTTGAGAACTGGAGAAAGCTGCGACGAAGGAATATCTCCTTGCCTTTTATATCATTTTGTACTTGAAGTAAAGAGAGGAGTGAACAATGACTGGCCAGGGCTTCGGATCCTAGACTAGTCATCGCCACAAACTGCTTTTTTCAGTTAGGTTTCTTCTATAATCTCTCTTTTCTGGTAAGTTCAGGGATTGTTTCAGTAAGACAGATGTAGAAATCCTAAAAAGGGTGTGAGGGGAGGGGGTTATTGAAGAAAGAGCTCTGTTAAGGAAGAATGCCAATTCTATAATTCTGAAAATCAGTGCCCATTCTCAAGGGTGCCGCTGGGGTCCTGCTTCTACTGATCGACCCGCGTTCATGAAGGGTATTATGTCTCTGTCTCTCAGCAGCGCTTCGACCGAATCCCAGCTTTGGCATTAAAGTTAATACGAACATCCCTTTGAAAAATTACTGCCCAAAAAAATTTCCAATATTCTGCATGTGAAAAGCCAAATTCCGAAACTTTGAAAGTTCCAGCAGAGCTGATACGGAGCGCAAGAAAACGGAAAGCCAAGTCATTTAAGTTAACTGTCTTATTTCATGACTCCTAAATTCCTTTCTGCGATTAATATCATTTTGATAACTGAGAGACCCTTTATATAGTATGATTTGAATCAATATAAAGAAAAATAGCAAATATACAAAACAAAACAAACGATTTTTTTTTTTTTTTTACCAGAACTTTGAAGATAGCTCCTTTCAACAAGTCAAGTACTGTTTTGAAGGATTATGTAACTGATAATCTTATAGTACCCAAAACGAAAGCGTCTTTGTTTGTGTTAGGGTCGCACTATTTGAACGTATGATTGTCGCAATTTAGAATTGACCTCGGCTGGCCATTTCCAAGCAAAAACTTAACAGTAATTGACCGTTTTGTAGCATCATAAAAGAGACGAAGATCAGAAACCTATTTGAAACAAAGGCCAAGCAAAAAAATCCTCCTTCTTTTTGTCACAACAAAGAGAAATCTACCGAATTGCATGCGCGTATTAAGCGAAACATAACACAAGCTACAATTTTTTGGAAGGTTCTGCATTTTTGTAGTTCTGATTAATAGCATTGATTCTGATCAAGGGGAAATCCTGTGCAAGACAGAAATTAAAGGGTAAAAATTCAAAAACTTATCATTTGGGCTAAAAAAAAATCTTTGAAAAATAAGTGAAGATGTTTAGAAGGCTACAGCGCAAGGTATCAGTTAGTGATATTTTCAAATGGAGGATATTATTGTACCAAGAAATTTTATATCTGTCAGGTCAAAAACAACCAATTCCGTAGAATCATTCCAGAAATAGAACAACTTTATCATTTTACCTAAAATAGAAAGTCAAGCATAGGGCCTGAGTAGCCATGCTTAAAAATTTTATCGACTAAAAAATTTGAATTTTTTCAAAATTTAAATATTGCTGATAATTTTCGTTAAAGAAAGCTTGAAATAAAAGGAGATTTTTTTTTCTGTTAATCCAAATAAAATCTATCTTGACTTATTCACATAAATTTTACGGGTAAAACTATGTATGTGAGGTTCAAATACACCGCTAATAAAAATAACGAACAGGAAAAATAAATAGAAAACAGAAGAAATTGAAGAAAATACGATAAATACCTGGTAGATATCAATATATCACGGTTGGTATTTTTTTGAACAGTCATACAAATTAACTCTTGCATGGCAGGAATAGCAGTGTGATTTGAAACACAGAGATCGCTCAGGTAGTCCAAAAATCTGGAGTCCCATTGACTAGCATTATCACGAACGAGGCCTACAAATGTTTCTATTTCTATTTCAGTTAAATACTTCTCCAATAGATTACTATTGTTGTGAATTAAGGCAGTGATTGTGTCCTCGGCAAGTATATCATAGCCAATTTGCTTCTGCATAAATCCAAAATATTTGGCAATATACTCCTAGAAAGACAATCATTTAATGAATTACATCTTCAAGGGGTCGACCAAATTTCGAGGGGAAGGGGGCAACTAAGGAAAGAACTATACATATTTTTGTTTTCAAAAACTAAACATGCTTGGCTTTAAATATTGTACTAAGATGCTTACAGCTATGGCTATAGATATAAAATATGAATATAAAACTTAAATTTAATCAAAATGTGAGATAAGGTAAATTTAATCAAAACGTGATTTTTTATAAAATTTAATTTTCAATTAAATATTTCAGCCTTGAAATAAATTGAAAAAAAATCTTATAAACTCTTAATAAATTTTTCAATTAAAATAAATTTAAATATAAGACTAAAAGCTCCATCAGCGTACCACCACTATCAAACAGTTCGTGATAACGAACTGTAATAAGGAGCGATCCGGCTCAATTGTAAACGAAACTCTAAAAAACGGAATTTCGATGCTAAAAGATATGTAAAAAGAATCAGATTATTATGCTGACTTTAAATATATAAGTTTCATCAAATTTAGTCTTTGTCATCAAAAGTCACGAGCCTGAGAAAATTCGCCTTATTTTGGAAAATAGGGGGTAACACCCCCTAAAAGTCATAGGATCATAACGAAAATCGCACCATCGCATTCACCGTATCAGAGAACCCTGTAGAAAAAATTTCAAGGTCCAATCTACAAAAATGTGGAATTTCATATTTATTTGCCAGAAGACAAATCACGGGTGCGTGTTTGTTTTTTTTTTTTTTTTTTTTTCAGGGGTCATCGTATCGACCAAGTAGTCCTAGAGTGTTGCACGAGGGCTCATTCTAACGGAAATGAAAAGTTCTAGTGCCCTTTTTAAGTGACCAAAAAAATTGGAGGGCACCTAGCCCCCCTCCCACGCTCATTTTTTTCCAAAGTCAACGGATCAAAATTTTGAGATAGCCATTTTGTTCCACATAGTCGAAAACCATAATAACTATGTCTTTGGGGATGACTTACCCCCCACAGTCCCTGGGGGAGGGGCTGCAAGTTACAAACTTTGACCAATGTTTACATACAGTAAAGGTTACTAGGAAATGTACCGACGTTATCAGGGGGATTTTTTTGGTTTGGATGTGGGGTTCAGGGGAGGGGGCTATATGGAAAGATCTTTCCTTGGAGGAATATTTCATGGGGGAAGAGAAACTCAATGAAAAGGGCGCAGGATCTTCTAGTATTACTATAAAAAAAACAATGAAAATATAAACATGAAGAAGTTTTTTCAATTGAAAGTAAGGAGAAGCATTAAAACTTAAAACGAACAGAGAGTATTACGCATTTGAGAGGTTCTAAAAATACTTTAGCATAAAGAGCGAGGTATTTAGGAGGAGATAAATACTTCGCTCTTTATGCTACACAAATTTTAAGTAATTTCAACCATTTATTCTACGGCCTTTCTGATTCAGGGGTCATTCTTAAAGAATTGGGACAAAACAAGATTTAGTGTGAAGAGCGAGTTATTAATGAGGGGGCCAACTCCCTCATATATATAATCAAAAATATAAGAATACTAGCTGTTGGGGTGGCGCGAAGCGCCACCCCAACACATAGTAATTGTCCATGGGAAAAACAATCCGTATTCAGATCTATACCTCATTATTCTAATGATTGCCCTTGAGCTTTGTTGATGGTGATTGCTAATCAAACATTCCCTGTATCCCCATCGTCATTTATATATCCCCCTGTGCCCCCCGGCGTCCCCGTTGTAGTTGTGTCCCCGTGTCCCAGTCGTCATTTATAGTCGACAAACATGACGTCAGTCGACACACAAACATGACGTCAGTCGACACACACGTCACAGTAGTCATTTGTGTCCCGGTGTCCCAGTCTGTAATTTCTCCTTGAGTGTCCCGGTCGTCATTTATATTCCCTGTGTCCCAGTCTGTATATACATTCGTTTTTGAATTGGTATATGATGAAATAAATTTTTGTTTTTCTTCCTTTTTTTCTTTTTTGGTTTTTGCCTTTTTTTTTAGCTTTTTTTTTGTAGTTTTTTCCTTTTTTTATTTTTTTTCTGGTTCAGTTTTTAGTTTTTTTATTAGTTTTTATTTTTTTTTTATTTTTAGTTTTTTTTGCTGTTTTTACCCTTTTTTTAGTTTTTTTCTTTTTTAGTTTAGTTTTTTACCTTTTTAAGTTTTTTTTTTAGTTTTTTTTTTTTAGTTTTTTTTAGTAGTTTTTACCTGTTTTATAGTTTTTTTTCTTTTTTAGTTTTTCTTCTTCTTTTGTATTAATGCTAAAGCCAAGGTTTGAACCTGGAACCTCTCGGACCTAGAACCTGGAACAAAACTCTTTACCAACTCAGCTACTTCGGCTTGAATACACTTACCTTTTTTAGTTTTTTATTTATTTTATTTTTATTTTTTTAGTTTTATTTTTCTCCTTTATTAGTTAGTTATTTTTTGTAGTTTTTATCTTTTTTAGTTTTTTTTCTTCTTTTGTATTAATGCTAAAGCCAAGGTTCGAACCTGGATCCTCTCGGACCTAGCACCTGGAACATAAAGCTTTACCAACTGAGCTACTGTATTTGTGTTTGTATCGGATTAACGACGCTTCTTGACTACTAAGGACCCTACGTCGGCCCTGTAGTGCATTCTTGCAGCATGGTTCGATCTCTGGGTTCCGTGTTACCACGCTAAGGCCAAACCCACTGCGCCAACACAGGTAGTTATATAACTGAGCTACTTCGGCTTGAATACATTCGTTTTTGAATTGGTATGTGATGAAATAATTCAGACGTCATATGCGGACAGTGACGTCACTCGACACACAGACACACAGACAACTTATTTATATATATATACTAGCTGTTGGGGTGGCGCTTCGCGCCACCCCAACACCTATTTGGTGGGGCGCTTCGCGCCCCCCCAAGCCCCCCCGCGCGCGTAAGTCGTTACGCGCCATTGTAGTTGTGTCCCTGTGTCCCACCTGTGAATATAGATAGATTTATATATGTGTTTCAAACTACGTAAAAATTGCGAATATACAACATTCTTGGCTTTCCCACTGTCTGTCCATATACAAAGCCGTATGTACTAATAATGACGTCATATGCAAACGCTCTTTTTACAAACAAACAAACATGCATACACACAACTCGCTTTTATATAGACAGATAGATAGATAGATAGATACAATACAAATTAACTACGTAAAACTTGTGAATATAAAACAGTCTTCGCTGTCCCATTGTCTGTGCGTATAAATAGATTGTCAGGTTTACCGACCCTCAAAGATGCAACATACAATTGTACATTGGTAAAGCAATCTGTATTAAGATCTATACCGCATTTTTCTAGTGATTGCCCTTGAGCTTTGTTGATGGTGGTTGCAAATGCTAATCGAATTGGGAATTGCAATCTTTTAAATTGAAAAAGCAGATCCGTTGGAATCATGGGAATGCGAGGAATAAGAACAGCCTCACCCTCATAAGGCCCTGTCAAGATTGTGGCCTCTATTAGGTTTTCCATTGTTTTTTTACGGCAAGTCGCGTGCCATTGCAAAGCTTTGGTGGGTTGATATTTCTTAAAAGTATTATTGGTACGCCTATTTTTAGTTGTAGGACGTGTGGTGGAAACCCTGAAGGATCTATGGAATTTAAAAATTCAAATGGATAATTAACCGCTTCATTTGGTTCCAAAATACAAATTAACTGCGTAAAACTTGCGAATATACAACATTCTTCGCTGTCCAATTGTTGCTGCATATAAATAGATTGTCAGGTTTACCGACCCTCGAACATGCAATGTACAATTGTCCATGGGAAAAACAATCAGTATTAAGATCTATACCACATTTTTCTAATGATTGACCTTGAGCTTTGTTAATGGTGATTGCAAATGCTAATCGAATTGGGAATTGCAATCTTTTAAATTGAAAAGGCAGATCCGTTAGAATCATGGGAATGCGAGGAATAAGAACAGCCTCACCCTCAAAAGGCCCTGTCAAGATTGTGGCCTCTATTAGGTTTTCCATTGTTTTTTTTTTACGGCAAGTCGAGTGCCATTGCAAAGCTTTGGTGGGTTTATATTTCTTAAAAGTATTATTGGTAAGCCTATTTTTAGTTGTAGCACGTGTGGTGGAAACCCTGAAAGATCTATGGAATTTAAAAATTCAGATGGATAATTAACCGCTTCTTTTGGTTCCAAAACTGTGTCGACTGACTTGTAAAGGACTGCCTGGTCTCGAATCTTGGTCAAAACAATATTGTTGATTTCGTGGACGTCTATATTTTTGGGTGCGAGAATCGCTCTTTCACTAAGCCATTTATTATTTTTATAATTTTTTAGAATATTCGGAAATACTTTTTCAATCAATTCATTTTTGGACGTCACTAAATTACAGAAATCAGCAGGTAGTTGTATACGTCCTGAAATTGAGTCTACTGGGAGCTTTCCGTTTCCCATTGCCAGCAATTGATCTGAAAATGTTTGACCAGAGTCATCGTTTTGCAATCGGACACGCATATTTGTAGTTAATTTTAATGTTTTTACGTGTGCCCATAAATTAGAATTTTTCAGGCAAGCATTCATTTCGTCTGCAGGAGTTGATCTAGGTATTATAGGTAATGTTTGCCTGAAATCTCCCGCAAGCAATATTAATGTGCTGCCAAAGGGTTTCGACTTCCCTCGCAAATCTTTCAAGCATTGATCCAGAGCCTCGAGCGATTTTTTGTGTGCCATTGTGCACTCATCCCAAATAATAAGTTTGCATTGCTGCAATACTTTACCCATCCCAGATGATTTGGAAATATTGCACGTGGGAGTTTCTGTAGAATGCAAGTTCAGAGGCAATTTCAAAGCGGAATGAGCAGTTCTTCCACCAGGCAGCAATGTTGCGGCTATTCCGGACGACGCAATTGCCAACGCTATATCATTTTTTGATCGAATTGATGCCAGAATCAGTTTTATCACAAACGTTTTACCAGTACCTCCTGGCGCATCCAAAAAGAAAATTTCTCCAACGTTGTTATCGACAAAATGCATTATCGTATCATAAATGTCTTTTTGTTCCGACGTTAACTTGGAAATGTTATTTTGTACATACGACAATAGATCACTCGTACAGTAACTTTGTTCACGATCCAATTCTACACATGTCGAAACAGCAGCGATACGGTTAGGTGAAGGCATTCCTAAATCCTGAAGAGGTTTGTTTGCCATACGTACGCACTAATCTTCTATAACAACTAAAGTGTAGTTATAAATTTCTGATATAAAATCAAAAGTCATATCTGACGTCTCTAACTGTTTTCGATGGAGTATATCTTCCGACATTTTCGACTTGTATTTTTCCCATAACTCTGTAGGAGCTGATGGAGAGCAAGTTGTTAAAATGATGCCAAACAATGCACGAATTTGACTTGGGGTTGACGTTTCGCACGCGTCATTGATGCAGTTATCCCAGTGTTGGTCATTCTCCAATAAATTCAGAGCTTGGCATGCACTACGGTAAGTGTCATGTATAGTACCATTTACAGTCCTCAAATACTCAAAGGATGTCGGACCGGGTACATTCACCAAAAGCAGGCGTAGAAAGAAGCATTCATGTTGATTGGGGTGAACGGTGTAGAGTCTTCCTATCGTGGTATCTTTGAAGATGGTAGGTTGGCCGTCGACTGACTTACCCTGTTTTCGACGTTCAAATACTTTATCTTTAGTATTCCACGTGTAATACGAAGGCACTTCAGTATACAGCAGTTTTTTTGCAAAAGAATCATTTTTGCAAAGCGAAAAAAAGCTGTTAATGTTGTATCCGGTGGATTCAGGACTCTTTGTTGCAGTTTGGTTTCCGTGAAATAAACACGTTGACCATTCTGTAAATGTACCGCTAAGTGAACAACAGCTGGACTACGTTCATGTATCGGAAATGAAAGAATTCGCCAAACAGCTTCATTACTGCTTATGTATCTTCCAGCCTGATATTGTACGATTTCATCGAAATCTTTGATTTCGGGCTGCAAGCCAAAAACTGCCATGTCACTGCCTTTGTTGACGTATTTACATATGTATTTGATTGCCTTTACGGAGTTACAGTATTCAACGTTTATGTGTGCATTAAATGTTTTTGATAATAATGGGGAATATGGAACAACCCACTGGTTATCTACATCGATGGTGGTACCGTTACGCTTCTTTATTGTTGCTGTTTTACCGCCAGCTTCAGTAGATCTTCTTCTATATTGTGGGTAACCATAATTGCCAGTAATTGTGTTTGATACTAAAAGTCGAGGATATTGCTTTGTGCACCTTCCTTTGGCCATGCATGGTGAATTTTCGTTCAGTGCACCGCAAGGTCCATGTATCATATTTTTTACAATAATATCATGTAACCCCTTATCGACATTTTTATCAGGTATTTCAGCGGAAATCACATCATCAATTTCGTTCGAAGTAATTTTTTTATGTAGCCAGATTAGTATATGTGCGTGTGGCAAACCTCGTTTTTGCCATTCCACTGAGTACATCCAGCATCGCACTGACCCAAACACTTCAAGTTTTACAATGTAATTTATCAGTGATTTCAACTTTTGCCGGAAGACACGGGCCGTAATGTCATGTCTATGAACCGCCGATTGTCCTTGAAGTAAAAGCTGCAGTATCTCGTCCCAAGATTGATTACATGTAAATGTAATAAATAAATCTGGACGACCATAGAGACGAACATACGCAATAGCATCTTGAGCATATTCATGCATATGACGGGGACTGCCAGCATATGACGAAGGTAAAATTGTTAATCTTCCAACGTTTGTGGTATTACCGTCATTTATAACTGCATCTCGCAAATGAATGTATTGTTCAGAGCGGAGCTTGGTCTGATTCAGGCGGATATATAGCAAACGTTCTGATTCAATTTTAGCATACATATCAACGACGAATTGGTGAAACAATTCACGGCATTTTAAAATATAATTTTCTTCATCCTGCCGAATCATTAGTCTATAGGAATAATAATGCATTGCACTGCATTTCTTATTCATTTCTTTGTTAGTGGCTGGATTCACCAATTTAATATTAAAGTGATAGCCGTCGGCTCCATCCCAAAAAATGGTAGGATATTGTAGGGCATCGTAGCATCGATGAGTTTCAGCAATTCTTAACAACTGAGCGTTTCGCTTATGAAGAATAATATCTCGAGGTAAAAACTGATCACCGACCATAACGATTGCCACTTCGTCGATAGTTGGAGCATTGTATCTACGCACATGTTGGCCAGGAGGCGTTTTGTCAGCGGAAATAACAATTTTATGCGTATCAGTAGGCATCATATCGATGGCTGTTTTGAACAGACGCACTAAATTATTATTTTCGTGGAAAAGATGTTGCAATTGGGAAACGATTGTCCTTTCAACGTTGGAAGAAATTTCGCAACGTGCATTCAATTCAGAATTTCTATCACTGATGAAGTACAATTGTAAAAATTTATGATTCTCGCCTGAGAATAGTAGAAGGGACCCTGCTCTATGATAAATTTGCCCTTTCACTTTGAAAGTAGACATAAATTGATCTGGATTTTCGATTTGGGCTCCAAACGACGTCATTTGGAAACATGAGTTGTATTTTCTGATTTTTGACAAAAAACGCTTAGATTCTGACGTAGTTCCAGTAAGGAAAGTCTTCAATGGCTCTGGTCGTGCAGCCAATAGAGGAAGTTTAACTTTTCCTGAGGCGCAACACATTCCCATTGTTTCACCATTGAATTTCAAGGCCTTGCAATAGGGACAAATTTTAGACATAGTCCCGATTTGAACACATCTACTCAAGCTATAATCATCGACTGGGTTGTACCTGAATGCCAGGCGATAACTTTCAGGTTGCTCTGATTCCTCGGCAAGCTTTCTTTTCTTACTTTCTCTATCAGCAGCAAGCCTGATTTCTTGCTGTTCTTGTGATTCCTCGGCACGCTTTCTTTTCTTACTTTCTCTATCAGCAGCAAGCCTGATTTCTTGCTGTTCTTGTAATTCCTCGGCACGCCTTCTTTTTTCACTTTCTCTTTTAGCAGCAAGTCTGCTTCCGCGTTGCTCTGGTAGTTCCTCGGCACGCTTTCTGTTCTTTCTTTCTCTATCAGCCTCAAGCCTGTTTCCTTGCTGTTCTTTTGATTCCTCGGCACGCTTTCTGTTCTTTCTTTCTCTATCAGCCTCAAGCCTGTTTCCTTGCTGTTCTTTTGATTCCTCGGCACGCCTTCTTTTTTCACTTTCTCTTTTAGCAGCAAGTCTGCTTTCCCGTTGCTCTGGTAGTTCCTCGGCACGCTTTCTTTTCTGACTTTCTCTATCAGCAGCAAGTTTTTTGGCATAGACTCTTTGAGCATCTTCATCGGCTTTTGCCATGGTAAGTTCATCAGTCATTGTAAACTTAAACATTAATAGATTTCTACGTGAACATATGTCTTAAATATCTTGAATGACGTCACCGTCAAAGCAAAAATGACGACAACTAATTTTATGACGTCAGTCAACACAGAAACATGACGTCACCTGATCCACAGACAGACACACAGACAGACAACTTATTTTTATATATATAGATATATATATATATATATATATATATATATATATATATATATATATATATATATATATATATGTATATATATATATATATCTATATATATAAAAATAAGTTGACTGTGTGTGTGTGTGTCGAGTGACGTCATGTGCGTGTGTCGACTGACGTCATTATAAGGATTGAGCTGTATGCGTCATGAAGTTGTTTGTCGACTGACGGCATGTTTGTCCACTGATGAAATTACATACCGGGACAAAAATGACTACCGGGACACAGAGAATATAAATGACGACCGGGAACCACAAAGAGAAATTACAGACTGGGACGCCCGGACACAAATCATGACGGGGACACAGGGAATATAAATGACGACCGGGACACAGGGACACAACTACAACGGGGACGCCAGGGGCACAGGCGGGATATATAAATGACGACCGGGACACAGGGATTGTTCGAATAGAAAGTACAGACCGGGATACCGGGACACAAATGACGACCGGGACACCGGGACACTCAAAGAGAAATTACAAACTGGGACACCGGGATACAAATGACAACCGGGACACAGGGACACATCATTAGAATAATGAGTTATAGATCTGAATACAGATTGTTTTTCCCATGGACAATTATATGTTGCATGTTAAAGAGTCAGTGAACCTGAAAATCTATTTATATGCACAGACAATGGGACAGCAAAGAATGTTGTATATTCGCATGTTTTACGTAGTTAAAAACATATATATATATATATATATATATATATATATATTCACAGGTGGAACACGGACACAACTACAATGGCGCGTAAATAATATGGCGCGTAACGACTTACGCGCGCGGGGGGCTTGGGGTGGCGCGAAGCGCCACCCCAACAGCTAGTAGATAGATAAAAGTTTGTTACGTAAGTTAATTCTTAAGTTACGTTTTTTTTTTACTAATAAAAACGTTCGTTAAAAATTAAAAGATCTAGTTGCCTTTTTAAGTAACCGAAAAATTGGAGGGAAACTAGGCCTCCTTCCCCACCCCTTATTTCTCAAAATCGTCTGATCAAAACTAAGAGAAAGCCAAATCAGACATGCATGAATTCAAAACTTTCAGAAAAAAAATGAAAGTAGTGAGCGACATTAAAACTTAAAACAAACAGAAATTGCTCCGTATATGAAAGGGGCTTTTCCTTCTCGACACCCCGCTCCTTGCGCTAAAGTTTGATTCTTTCTCGCAACTCTACTTTTTAAAACAATGAAAAATTTTAGCATAAGGAGCGGCGTGTCGAGGAGGAAAAGCCCCTTTCATATATGGAGTAATTTTAATGTCGCTCCTTACTTTCATTTCAAATTTTTCTTTTATTTAATCAAGATTAAAAAGACCCATAAAAAAATAGTACTTAGTCAAAATAAAGAACTTGGAAACAATTTCGATCTATATAAAAACAGAAGAAACAAGAGCTAAGAGCTCATATGGCACTTGTGACGAGGCGAGAAGAGCTAAGAGCCAAGAGATCATATGGTATGAACTCTAACAAAATTCTATGAATCAATAGATTGGTTTAAAAAGGAAAATAAGAGGATTAATGCCGGTCAGGATTTAAAATAAAAGCTCTGAGTCACGATGTCTTTCTAAATATCAAAATTCATTAAGATCCGATCACCCACTCGTAAGTTATAAATACCTAATTTTTTCTAATTTTTCCTCTCCCTTTAGCCCCCCAGATGGTCGAATCTGGGAAAACGACTTTATCAAGTCAAATTGTGCAGCTCCCTGACACGCCTACCAATTTTCATCGTTCTAGCACGTCCAGAAGCACCAAACTCGCCAAATCACTGAACCCCTCCCCCCAACTCCCCCAAAAAGAGCGAATTCAGTACAATTCTGTCAATCACGTATCAAGGACATTTGTTTATTCTATCCACCAAGCTTCATCCCGATTCCTCCACTCCAAGTGTCTTTCCAAGATTTCCCCCTCCAACTCCCCCCAATGTCAAAATATCTGGTCGGGATTTGAAATAAGAGCTTTGAGACATGAATTCCTTCTAAAAATCAAATTTCATTAAGATCCGATCGTCTATTCGTAAGATAAAAATACCCCAATTTTCACGTGTTCCAAGAATTCCGGTTTCCCCCTCCAACTTCCTCCAATGTCACAGGATCTGGTCGGATTTTAAAATTAGAATTTTAAAGCACAAGATCCTTCTAAATATCAATTTCATTAAGATCTGGTCACCCTTTCGTAAGTTACAAATACCTCAATTTTCAAAATTACCCCTCCCCCTCCAATTCCACCAAAGAGAGCAGATCAAGTCCGGTTATGTCAATCACGTATCTTAGACAGGTTTCTATTCTTCCCATCCAGTTTCATCCTGATCTCACCACTTTAAGTATTTTCTAAGATTTCGGCCCCCCCCAACTAACCCCCCCCCCCCCCAATTACGCTTGATCCGGTTGAGATTTAAAATAAGAGATCTGAGTTACGAGGTCCTTCTAAATATGAAGTTTCATGAAGGTCCAATCACTCCTTCGTAAGTTAAAAATACGTCATTTTTTTTCTTATTTTTCAGAATTAACCCCCCCCCCAATAGAGCGGATCCGTTCCAATTATGTAAATCACGTATGTAAGACTTCTGCTTATTTTTCCCACCAAGTTTCATCCTAATCCCTCCAATCTAAGCGTTTTCCATGATTTTAGGTTCCCCCACTCCAAACTTTCCCCAATGTCACCAGATCCGGTCAGGATTTAAAATAAGAGCTTTGAGACACGATATCCTTCTAAATATCAAATGCCATTGAGATCGGATCACCCGTTCGTAAGTTAAAAACACCTCATTTTTTCTAATTTTTCGGAATTAACCCCTCCCTCAACTACCCCAAAGAGAGCGGATCCGTTCCGGTTATGTCAATCATGTATCTAGGACTCGTGAATATTTTTCCACCAAGTTTCATCCCGATCCCTCCACTCTAAGTGTTTTCCAAGTTTTAGGTTTCCCCCTCCCAACTTCCCCCAATGTCACCAGATCCGGTCGGGTTTAACATAAGAGCTCTGAGCCACGATATCCTTCTAAATGTCAAATTTCATTGAGATCCGATCACCCGTTCGTAAGTTAAAATACCTCATTTTTTAACTTTTCAGAATTACCCCCCCCCCCCACTACCCCAAAGAGAGCGGATCCATTCCGATTATGTCAACCATATACCTGGGACTTGTGTTTATTTTTTCCATCAAGTTTCATCCCGATCCCTCCACTCTAAGTGTTTTCCCAGATTTTAGGTTTCCCCCTCCAACTCCCCCAATGTCATCAGATCCGGTCGGGATTTAAAATAAGAGCTCCGAGACACAATATCATTCCAAACATCAAATTTCATTAAGATCCCATCACCCGCTCATAAGTTAAAAATACTTCGTTTTCTATTTTTTCCGAATTAGCCGCCCCCCCCCCAGATGGTCAAATCAGGAAAACGACTATTTCTAATTTAATCTGGTCCGGTCCCTGATAAGCATGCCAAATTTCATCGTCCCAGCTTACCTGAAAGTGCCTAAAAGTAGCAAAACCGGGACCGACAGACAGACAGACAGACCGACAGACCGACAGAATTTACGATTGCTATATGTCACTTGGTTAATACCGAGTGCCATAAAAATACACAAGAGAATTCTTTTGTATAGTTGCAATACTTTTTTTATATTAGTTAAAGAAAAAGGTAAAGGATCCTGCACAAAACTGGTGCCAGTACCAACACTGTAGTCCAAAGCGTTGTACTAATCACGATCTCATGAAAAAAATTCTAATTATTAATTTTTCTATTTAAACATGGTTTGAACTATTTTAATTACTATTAATTTACCATTTTGTTATAATTCAATTATTATTTATATTATCTAGTTATTATTTTTTACATTATTTTATTATTATTAATTTATTATTTAAATAATTATCTTACTATTTAGATGCTGTCTTAACTATTTTAATTACTATTAATTTATCATTTTATTATTCTTCAATTATTATTGATATCATTTAATTTTTATTATTTGTATTCTTATTCAATTATTATTACTACTACTACTACTAATAACTCACCGCAGCACCAAGCCAACACAGCTACGCACACTCCTCCTCCATCCCGATCTATTCAAAGCCTCCCTCTTTAAACCCTCCCAAGAAGTTCCCATTCCCTTTAAGTCTTTCTTTATAAAATCCTCCCACCCCAGATGAGGACGACCTGCTTTCCGTTTAGCCCTAGACGGTTGGCCAAAAAGAACGATCTTCGGCAATCTGTCATCCTTCATCCGCAGAACGCACCCTGACCATCTCAACCTTTCTTTCAATATAGCCCTAGAAAGCGGGATTGAACCACACTTTTCGTACAGCCTACTGCTTGAAATAAGATCAGTCAGCTGGGTACCAAGAACAGTCCCTAGGCAATTTCTCTGAAAAACATCTAGTAAATCTTCATCTGCTTTTCGGAGCGCCCATTCTTCAGAATCATATTTGACCATTGTCATCACTGTACCTTTCAATATTCTGATCTTGGTTTGCAGACTTATCTTCCTAATCTTCCAAACTTTTTTTAATTGTGAAAAAACACCCTGAGCTTTAGCTATTCTACTTTTAACATCTTCCCTGCTCCAACCGTCTTTACTAATAATACTACCAAGGTAAGTGAAGCTGCCCACCTCAGCAATCTTTTCGTTCCCCGACGTTCCCTTTTCATCTTCGCTTATTCCTATCGTTACTAACTTAATCTTCTTAACATTAATTTTCAAACCTATTCTAGCACACTGAACTCGCAAGACCTCTATAAGTTCATTCATTTTGTTCATACTTTCATCTAAGATGCTTAAATCATCAGCATAATCTTAGTCTAGAAGAGTTTTTCCTCTCCATTTGATTCCGTAGTCTCCCATTGCCTTTCCTGTGCTCCTTAAGACGAAGTCCGTCAAAATGATCCATATAAAGGGGGAAAGAACACAGCCCTACTTAACTCCTGATTTAATGCAAAACCAGCTGCTAACCTCGTTTCATACCTTAACCGGAGTAGCATTTTTCTCAGACATAGCACAAATCACTTTAATGAATTTGTCTGGTATACCGTATAAGGATAAGACCTCCGCTAAAGCTCTTCAATCAACAGGATCGAACGCTTGCTCAAAATCTATAAAACTGAGGACCAAAGGTGTTTGACAACAAAGGCACTTCTCAATTATTAACGTAAGAGTATAAAAATTTGGTAGACACATCCTCTATTTTTTCTATAACCACACTGTTCTTCTCTTAAAACTATGTCTACAGCATCTCTCAGTATAAAAAGTATCATATTACTAAGTAATTTGATACCTACAGAGACCAGACTAACGCCTCGAGAATTACAACATTCACTCTTATCACCTTTCTTATACAGTGGTTTAATGAAGGTGTTCTTGAAATCGTTAGGTACTTCCCCTTTTTTAAAATCATAATCATAATCTTTAGTAACTTATTTCTTACCTCGGAGCCATATTTAAGAAAATCATTTACCACACTATCAGCATTTTTTAATCCTATTAGTACTGTTGCTAAATCTTCCTCACAAAACAAATCTTGCTTCACATCCAAGGTATCACAAACTTTTTCATTTTCCTGTATATCTTTTCCTGCAACTGTATTTCGGTTTAGCACATTCTCAAAATGTTTCGCCCATCTCTCTTTAACTTTTTTCTTATCACTAATTGTGGCCCCGTTCCTATCTTTAACTGGGACAGGTCCGGATTGACTGCTCCTTCTTAATTTATTAACACGCCAGTACAATATTTTACTATTATGCCGTCTAGCTGCATCTTCCAAATCCTCAGCAATTTTATCCATAGCCTCCACTTCACACCTCCTTAATTCATGTTTTCTCTAATTTCTTTACATTTCTTTTGTTTTCATATGATCTATCACTCAGATAATTCTTGAACAAACCCCTTCCCCTCTGTATTAAACATAAAGCTTTTTACTAATATTCCTAGCTACAGTCTTAACTTTCTTCCCTATCACACCATCACCAACTTCATAAGTTGTTTCTTCTGAAATTATTCCAACCATCTTCCACATTGTCAAATTTTAAGCTCTCAAGCTTAGTTTTCTACTGTTCCTGGAAAGTTTCTCTCAAATTCTTATCCTGGAGTCCGCCAACATCATAACCTCCCGAGAGGTACTTACCCTTCTGAAATTTCAGAAGTAACCCTTAAATTAACCCTAGGTACTACTAGAGGGTGATCTTTACTTTTAACATCAATAACAGCAATCCTATAAACCCTAGTATCTTGTATTGATCCTGTCAGTCTTCGGTTTACAATAACATAATCAATAAGGTTTGCTTGTTTTACCATCAAGTGAGTGCCATGTCAACTTATGGGCCATTTTATGGCCCAACACCGTATTGGTTATAACTTGATTGTTATACCTACAAAACTGCAAAAGTCTATAGTCATTACTGTTTTATATTCCTACACCAGATTTACCTAGGCCAGGATACCATCTATCCCTATTTCTACTGACCTTGGCGTTGAAATCTCCTTGCAAAAATGCCATATTTCTACCTGTGACCCTGGCTAGTTGTTCCTGTAACTGTAAGTAAAATTCAGAGTCACTAATATCTCCGTCAACGGGTTCAACAGAGGCATATACTACTATAATTGGTACCCTGAACTTTTTAGTCATAAAATGAGCCATTTAGATTCTATTATTAATACCTTCCCAGCCTAAACTAGAGTTAGCAGCTTCCTTATTCATCATGAGTGCTACTCCCTGTCTATGTACCCCATCTTTCCTGCCTGAGTATAAAAACATCTATTATCGCCTAATTTCATGCTTCCTACCCCTGGGATATGAGTTTCTGAAACTCCTAATAAGCCCAATTCGAATCGTGTGAATCCGTCAGTCAAAAGGTCAATACGATAGTCATTTTTTAACGTCGTAACATTCCAATTTCCAAATTTCATGTTCTATAAATCATTAAAATTATTTTGGCCTCAGGCAAAGCAATGACCCGAGATACCAGTCTGGACAGGGATCAACATATCGTCTCAAGTCTTCACCAAAGCGCTTAAGTCGGCTTTGAATCGGACAGCAAGAAGTCCCTGGAACCTCCAGTATGAATAGAAGCTTTGTGCAATCCTTGGCCCATCTTGGTCACAAGATGGTTTTCAGCACTTGGCGATGCTCTTCTATCAGCAAGAGTCGAAATCCTGCACAACCAGCCCCAAGCCTATCACCTCCGACTCATTAAATGTTCATGCCTACAAATATTATGCTACTATGGGTAGGTAATCCATAGTAGATAAATTAGTTAGGAAGAAATTTTTCAGCCCGAAAACACCCATCAAAACAGACCAAGCCCAGATTAATTATCTATTAATCAGAATCCCTTGTGAGAACTGTGTCGTTTACTAGATTATGATTTCCTCGAGGGGTGCCACTCCTGAAGTGGGAATAGAGTTTACCGCAAGGTCCCCAGTCTTGCAGGTACCCCGAAAGGGTCGAGGCAGCTCTTTGCAGAAACCATTATCCATAGATCTGGATCCTACGCCCTGTAGCAGTTGTCCTCCTATAGAGGATCCTCCCATGATGGTGTTCTGCGTCACCATGCAATTCAATCCATTACTGGGAGAAGGTTTGTAACTCATGGCATGTGTGGACACGCTGATAGGCCCCGTTGAGTGTACATATTTAGGGGCCTTCTTCCTCCTTCAACTGTATTTATGGTCCTAGGCGAGGGTTTCCCAGTTTGTATTATGGACCCCCAGAGACAAGGACTCCCCTTGGCATGTGCCTCCTATGGAGGTACCCTACATATCTGTAGGGTGTTCCCCTATCACCAACTGGGGACACGCTGAGTGGCCTCGGGGAGGCCTCTTAAGAGCAGTATAAAAAAACTATTTATTTACTGCTGATAAAACATAAAAAGTATATTTACTATTAATAAAACGTTCGTAAATAAACTTAAAAGTTCTAGTGGCCACTTTAAGCAGCCAAAAAAAAGGAGGGCAATCAGGTCCCCTCCGCCGTTTTTTTCTCAAAATCTTCCTATCAAGATTTTGAGAAAGCAATTTAGCCAAAAAAAAAGAAAAAAAAAAAGAGGAAACTAATACACAAATTTCGTTTTAATTATTCATGTACGGTGAGCCAAAATCATAGCATGCATTAATTCAAAAACATTCAGAAATTAAATATATATATATATATATATAAAGTTTTTCCAACCACGACATTAAAACCCGAAACGAAATGAAATTGCTCCGCATATGAAAGCGGCACCCCTTACCCAAAGCCTCGCTTACTACGCCAGAGTTTGACTCTTTCACAACTCTACTTTAAAAAAAAAAATATTAGCGATTAGAGCGGGGCGGTGAGGAGGGGACAGCCTCCTCCATACGGAGCAACTCCTGCTCGTCCCAAATTCTAATGTCACTCCCTACTTTAAGTTAAAGAAAAGTCTCCTTTTTATTTAATTAAATATAAAGTGGAGAAATTTTCCTTTTATAAGAAGTGAGGCAGATTTAGATTTTAATCCGTCTATACTTGATTTTTAGAAGTTTGTTGCCAATTTGAAAAATGGAGCTGATAATTCTTCCTTACAGAGCTGACACTGACGTGTCTCCCCCATTCCAGTGCTGGAGTGGAGCTTTTGTATTCAGAGTATAAAAATAACAAAGACCCCAATACGAAAGGGACTTAATCCAAAAACCCTTTCTGATCTTATGCATGTCAAAAGAGAAGTTTCTGACCCAAATTCTTCAGAAATCCCAGACACTCCTGCAAGAAAATCAAGATAGTGGAAACACTAAACTCTCATGTAAACCATGTTTCCAAATCAATTATGATACTTTACTCTGTAAGGATCTAATATGTGTGTCTTTTATCTGATATGTCGGCTTATGTATAAGCACCTGAATTGTTTCATTCCTCCACATTTTCGGGGATATTTGTTTAAAAAAGGTGACTGAAGATAAATTTAATGTTGTGAGCTATTTATTTTTATTGCACGGAAACAAGGCATCATTCAAAATTGCTCAAGAAAAATGCCAAATTATACCATAATCAACTCGGTTTTTGTTAGTACATGACTATTTCTGCCGCAAAATCTAAAAAAGGTTTCATTTAGTAAAAATCTATAAGGGAGGGAAAGAGGATCAAATATTTTTAAATTAAAACAAGGTAATTCTAAAAATTGGGGGGAGGGGGGATTTTTTACCGGGATTACATAAAAATGTTATTTTCTGAATTACAGAGGTAATTACGTGCCCCTCTATTTCACTATAAAGTAAAATAAAGGCACCCTGCCTTAAAAGAGATTTCCTTATGATAAGTTACGTCTAAATGCCTTCGGAAGAGATTTTTTTTAAAAGAGCCACAATCAGGATAGCGAACTTTCCGGTCCAAAAATGTGTCATTATCAGCCAATAGTGTTTATCTTGTCTATAATATGTACCTAATTTATCCATCTTGAAATATCAAAAACTTGTGTTATTGACCATAAGAAGCTTTGTAAGCCTCTTTCAAAGCGGCCAGTTGACATCAAATATAATAAAAAAAAACAACAATTTAATTGATCCATACAGAACGTGTTAGTGAGAAAGCACTAAATTCATAAAAGCAAGGAAACAGTAAAAAACTGCCTGTGGGATCTTAAGGCTCATCTTCCGACAAGAATTCATTCTTGATATCAGTATTGATATCATTTAATTATTATTATTTATATTTTTATTAATTTATCATTTTATTATTATTAAATTATTATTGATATCATTTAATTATTATTGTTTATATTATTACTGATTTATTATTTAAATTTCTATTTCACTATTTAACAACTTAAGGGTATTTCGATTATTCTTGCTGTCCTTAGAATCCTATATTAACTACTATATATTTAATAAGTAACTCTAATGTTAATAAATGTTATGTCAGTAAGTTCTGGGATCATACAAAAGAACAAGTAATCCAAATGTAAAGAGCGCAGTTATTTCGGTACGACCTCCACGAAGTCGTATTCGATGCAAGAAGAAGGTTTTACACAATCACAAGAAGAAACAAGAGCCAAGAGCTTATATGGCGCTTGTGACTAGGTCGCAAGCTAAAGTTAGATTCGGTACTAGAGTTATCGATTTTGCTGTTCTTTGTTTATTGGCAATTATTACAAAGATAAACTTGCAAATACAGTGTTCCTGTAGTTTCTTCTTGTTCGATATTCGATATTGTAACGTTTGTCCCACCAAGTTTTATCCCGATCTCTCCACTCTAAGCGTTTTGAAATATTTCCAGGTCCCTCTCCAACTAATCCCCGATGTCACCGGATCCGATCGGGATTTAAAATAAGAGCTCTGATACACGAGGTCCTTCTAAATATCAAATTTAATTAAGATCCGATAACCCGTTCATAAGTTAAAAATACCTAATTTTTTTTCTATAAATTTCCAAATTAACCGTCCTTGCCAACTTTCATCATCCCAGCTTATCTGTAAGTGCCCAAACTAGCAAAACCCGGACCGAAAGACATACAGATAGACAGACCAATATACAGACGGACAGACATTGCGATACAAACATAAAGAATCAAATGCAAAAGGATAATCAGCCTGATAATAAAAACATTTAACAAGAGCTAAGAGCTCATATGGCACTTGTGACGTGGCCGGACGAGACAAGAGCCAAGAGCTCATATGATATGAACTCTAGCAAAATTCTAAGAATCAATAGATTGATTTAAAAGGAAAATCAGAGGCTTAATGCCGGCCAGGATCAAAACTAAGAGCTCTGAGTCACGAGGTCCTACTAAAAATCAAAATTCATTAAGATCCTATCACCCACTCGTAAGTTATAAATACCTCATTTTTTCTACTTTTTCCTCTCCCTTCGGCACCTCAGATGGTCTAATCGGGGAAAACGACTTTATCAAGTCAATTTGTGCAGCCCCGGGACACGCCTACCAATTTCCACCGTCGTAGTGCGTCCAGAAGCACCAAGCTCGCCAAAGCACTGAACCCCACCCCTTAACTCCCCCAAATAGAATGGATCCAGTACAGTTACGTCAATCACGTATCTAAGACATTTGCTTATTCTACCCACCAAGTTTCATCCCGATTTCTCTACTATAAGCGTTTTCCAAGATTTCCGGTTTCCCCTCCAACTTCCTCCAATGTCAACAGATCTGGTCGGGATTTGAAATAAGAGCTCTCAGATATGATTTCCTTCTAAATATCAAATTTCATTAAGATCCGGTCACCCGTTCTTAAGTTCAAAATTCCTCAGTTTATTTAATTTTTCCAAATCAACACCCCCCGGCTCCTCCAAAATGAACAGATCCGATCCAATTATGTCAATCACGTATCAATAAAATGTGCGTTTTCTTCCCATCAAGTTTCATCCCAATCTCTCCACTCTAAGCGTTTACCAAGATTTCTGCTTCCCCCTCCAACCCCGTATGTCCCCAGATCCGATTCGAATTGAAAACAGAGCATCTGAGACATAAAATCCTTCTATATATCAAGTCTCAGTAAGATCCGATCGCCCATTCATAAGATAAAGATACCTAAATTTTCACGTTTTCCAAGAATTCCAGTTTCCCCCTCCAACTCCCCCAAATGTCACCAGATCTGGTCGGGATCTCAAAAAGAGCTCTAAAGCATAAGATCCTTCTACATATCAAATTTCATTAAGATGAAAGTTAGTAAGTTACAAATACCTCAATTTTTCTAATTTTTCCGAATTACTCCTCCCCCCTCAACTCCACCAAAGAGGGCAGGTCCAGTCTGGTTATGCCAGTCACGTATCTTGGACGTCTTTGTATTCCTCCCACCAAGTTTCATCCTAATCTCTCCGCTTTAAGTGTTTTCCAAGATTTCCCCCCCCCCCCCCAACGACGCACGTAACATTGAGAGATCTATGTTACGAGGTCCTTCTAAATACGAAATTTCATCAAGATACGATCATTCCTTCGTAAGTTAAAAATATCTCATTTTTTTCTAATTTTTCAGAATTAACCCTCCCCTCCCCCAACTCCCCGAATAGAGAGGATCCATTATGGTTATGTCAATCACGTATCTAGGACTTCTGATTATTTTTCCCACCAAGTTTCATCCCAATCCATCCACTCTAAGTTTTTTTCCAATATTTTAGGTCCCCCCCCCAACTCCCCCATATGTCACCGGAACCAGATCGGATCCATTCCGGTTATGTCAGTCACGTATCTTGGACTTGTTTTTATTCTTCCCACCAAGTTTCATCCTGATCTCTCCACTTTAAGTGTTTTCCAAGATTTCTGGTCCCTCCCCCCTTAATGACTCTGGATCCGGTCAGAATTTAAAGTAAGATATCTGAGTTTACGAGTTCCTTCTGAATATGAAATTTCATTAAGATCAGATCACTCCTTCGTAAGTCAAAAATACCACTTTTTTCTAATTTTTCAGAATTAACACCCCCCCCCCCCCAACTCCCCCGAACAGAGCAGATCCGTTCCAGTTATGTCAATCACGTATCTAGGACTTCTGCTTTTTTCCCACCAAGTTTCATCCCGATCTCTCCACTCTAAGCGCTTTCCAAGATTTTGGGTTCCCCCCTCCAACTCCCCCAATGTCACCGGATGTGGTCGAGATTTAAAATAAAGCTCTGAGACAAGATATCCTTCCATACATCAAATTTCATTAAGATCCCATCACCCGTTCGGGTGATGGGATCCCATCATTTTTTCTATTTTTTTTTCGAATTAACCGGCCCCCCACTCCCCCCCCCCAGATGGTCAAATTGGGAAACGACTATTTCTAATTTAATCGGTCTGGTCCCTGATACACCTGCTAAATTTCGTCGTCCTAGCTTACCTGGAAGTGCCTAAAGTAGCAAAACCGGGACAGACGACAGACAGACAGACGGACAGGACGACAAAATTTATGATCGCTATATATGACTATATCGCTATATGTCACACCAAGTGCCATAAAAGCCGAAATATGAAACTAAAAAACTATGAATAATAATTTTACCTGGTTTTTACTACAGTTCTTCTGACTCAGCTTAAGCAGACGATAGCATAATCTACAAAGCGTCTTGTAAGCAGAATGATTGGCGTCCTTCAAATCAGACAACTTGAACGGTCTCTTATCTGTGGCCAAATCTGGGAACTAGAAAAAA
Source organism: Artemia franciscana (assembly GCF_032884065.1). Lineage (NCBI taxonomy): Eukaryota > Metazoa > Arthropoda > Branchiopoda > Anostraca > Artemiidae > Artemia > Artemia franciscana. Next base: position 20,583,423 of record NC_088867.1, on the reverse strand, counting down.
GAGGATCATGGCAAATTCTTTTTTTTTTTAGTATAAAAAGTTTACCTATTTTTTTTATGTTTCTGATTGGAAGTACAACACATCGTATCTAAGTCAGTTTTATTGTAATGAATTGTGGTTTTCTAATCCCACTGTTTCTTATAAAAATCCAGCTTTCGAGGGCCTACATTTTTTCGAAATCTTTTTAATTAACTTACGGCATTTGCTTCTAGAATTTTCCAGAGCGCATTAACTTTTATTTTTATTTATAATATTAATATGATATTTCTTCGAAGACAGAAGGAGGCTAGATGAGACCAAGAAAATTGGAAAGACTAGACCAAGTCTTAAACTAGTATAGAAATACAGATTAGCCAATTAGCCAGATGTATTATCTTTCAAAACTAGAAGATCAATTAGCAAATCATTTATTGATCTGTGATTCCGAAATAATGCTTCAGGAAACCAGAGATATATTAAATATTTTCCAATTAAATTTTCTTAAATTCTCATCAGATATCAATTGGTTATGCTTTTGAAAGAAATGGAATCCAGAGAAAAATTCAGACAAACATACTCCTTTTAAAACAGCAAACTACACTAAAAGTCACAAATGCATTGTCTTTCTAAAAGGTTGAGTTGATTAAGTTCGAACATTCTCAATATAGGACTTATCTTATAGAGAGTTAAGCCAATATAATCTTGCTTAATAAGCAACTTGATGGCATTTGACATTTCTCTTCCTTTACTTTTTATGAGGATCGTCCAAATCAGTTTCGTCTAATTTCCATGGAAATTACACTGAAAGTCACAAATGCGTTGTCTTTCTAAAAGGTTGAGTTGATTAAGTTCGAACATTCTCAATATAGGACTTAGACAGTTAAGTAAATGCAATCTTGCTTAATAAGCAACTTGATGGCATTTGACATTTCTCTTCCTTTACTTTTTATGAGGATCGTCCAAATCAGTTTCGTCTAATTTCTATGGAAATTACACTGAAAGTCACAAATGCATTGTCTTTCTAAAAGGTTGAGTTGATTAAGTTCGAACATTCTCAATATAGGACTTATCTTATAGACAGTTAAGTCAATGCAATCTTGCTTAATAAGCAAGTTGATGGCATTTGACATTTCTCATCCTTTACTTTTTATGAGGATCGTCCAAATCGGTTTCGTCTAATTTCTATGGAAATTACACTGAAAGTCACAAATGCATTGTCTTTCTAAAAGGTTGAGTTGATTAAGTTCGAACATTTTCAATATAGGACTTATTTTATAGACAGTTAAGTCAATGCAATCTTGCGTAATAAGCAACTTGATGGCATTTGACATTTCTCTTCCTTTACTTTTTATGAGGATCGTCCAAATCAGTTTCGTCTAATCTCTATGGAAATTACACTGAAAGTCACAAATGCATTGTCTTTCTAAAAGGTTGAGTTGATTAAGTTCGAACATTCTCAATATAGGACTTATAGACAGTTAAGTCAATGCAATCTTGCTTAATAAGCAACTTGATGGCATTTGACATTTCTCTTCCTTTACTTTTTATGAGGATCGTCCAAATCAGTTTCGTTTAATTTCTATGGAAATTACACTGAAAGTCACAAATGCAACTCTTTTTTCGCATGCTGACCAATGGTCTGTGCACCAAATAAAGTAAGTAAGTATGATGGCACTAGGCCTTTAAGGTCCAAACCGGCGGTGCTGATCTCCGTTTTGTGGCCCTTCAGCCAGAAATTCCTTCCTGCTTATCTTTGTTAGTTTTCTCCAAGTACCCATTTAGAGCTGGGTTGACTCTGGCTGAGCTTACGAGTCCCACCACTGACCCCGTCCCAAACCAAATAACTGGCTACGCCTGGTATCGAACTCGTATCTCATGGACAAAGACGTCTGCGAAGGGCAATCTCTTGACTCTCTGATTTCGGCCGGAAGTTTTATGGGGCAAAAAATCCAACGCTTCCCGAGACACATCCAACAGATACACCTTATCTAAGAGATTGTTTACCTTTCATTTAAATACGATTATTATTCTTACATTTATATTGTTAATGTAACAACAAATAAAAACGCACGCCCAAAATGTCTCTACTATTATTGGAATGAATTATGTCACGTTTTAGGTATCGTTTATTTCCTCATATAATTTTTGTTCTTTTTATGTTTAAGTTAATTATTGATTTTAATTTTAGTTCTTTTAGGGTTATATTAATTAACTAGCTGTTGGGGTGGCGCTTCGCACCCCCTCCCCCCAAGCCCCCGCGCGCGCGTAAGTTGTTACGCGCCATATTATTTACGCACTATTGTAGTTGTGTCCACCTGTGAATATAGATAGATTATATATATATATATATATATATATATATATATATATATATATATATATATATATATATATATATATATATAATATATATATATATATATACTAGCTGTTGGGGTGGCGCTAGCGCCACCCCAACACCTAGTTGGTGGGGGCGCTTCGCCCCCCCGCGCGCATAAGTCGTTACGCGCCATATTAGTTACCCGCCATTGTAGTTGTGTCCCTATGTCCCACCTGTGAATATATATATATATATATATATATATATATATATATATATATATATATATATATATATATATATATATATATATATATATATATATATGTTTTTAACTACGTAAAACTTGCGAATATACAACATTCTTTGCTGTCCCATTGTCTGTGCATATAAATAGATTGTCAGGTTTACCGACTCTTGAACATGCAACATATAATGGTCAATGGGAAAACAATCCGTATTCAGATCTATACCTCATGATTCTAATGATTGCCCTTGAGCTTTGTTGATGGTGATTGCTAATCGACCATTCCCTGAGTCGCCATCGTCATTTATATATCCCCCTGTGCACCCCGGCGTCCCCTTTGTAGTTATGTCCCTGTGTCCCGGTCGTCATTTATATTCCCTGTGTCCCGATCGTCATTTGTGTCCCGGTGTCCCAGTCTCTGATTTCTCTTTGAGTGTCCCGGGCGTCATTTATATTCCTTGTGTCCCGGTGTCCCGGTCGTCATTTATATCCCCCTGTGCCCCCCGGCGTCCCCGTTGTAGTTGTGTCATTTATATTCCCTGTGTCCCGGTCGTCATCCCGGTATACATTCGTTTTTGAATTGGTATATGATGAAATAAATTTTTAATTTTTTCCCTTTTTTTTCCTTTTAGTTTTTTTTATTGGTTTTGACCTTTTTTTAGGTTTTTTAGTTTTTTTTTTCTTTTTTCTTTTTAGTTTTTTTTGAAGTTTTTATCTTTTTAGTTTTTTTATTTTTATTTATATTTTTTTAGTTTTCTTTTTCTCCTTTATTTTTCAGTTTTTTTCCTTTTTTTAGTTTTTTTTCTTTTTAGTTCTTTTAGTTTTTACCTTTTTTAGTTTTTTTTAGTTTTTTAGATGAAATTTTTTTTAGTTTTATTCCTTTTTTTCTTTTCAGTTTTTTATTGGGTTTTACCTTTTTTTTTAGCTTTTTTAGTTTTTTTTCGTTTTTTCTTTTTACTTTTTTTTTAGTTTTTATCTTTTTTATTTTTTTTATTTTTATTCTTAATTTTTTTTATTAGTTTTTAGTTTTTTTTTGTAGTTTTTGCCTTTTTTAGTTTTTTCAGTTTTTTTTTAGTTTTTAGATTTTTACCTTTTTTTAGCCTAACCAGGATTTGAACCTGGGACCTTCATTCTCCGTTCTGACACCCTCTCTCACCGAGTGACTACTCCAGCATGTTCATTTTGGTGTTTTAAATGGTATATTATTAACCAAATTAATGTGTTTTACAATATACTAAGCATCGTCATAACAAAAATGACGACAACTAATTTCATGACGTCAGTCAACACAGAAATTAAGTTCTGAAATTAAGTCATGAAATTAGTTGCCGTCATTTTTGCTTTGACGGTGACGTCATTCAAGTTATATAAGACATATGTTCACGTAGAAATCTATTAATGTTTAAGTTTACAATGACTGATGAAGATGCTCAAAGAGTCTATGCCAAAAAACTTGCTGCTGATAGAGAAAGTCAGAAAAGAAAGCGTGCCGAGGAACTATCAGCAGCAAGTTTTTTGGCATAGACTCTTTGAGCATCTTCATCAGTCATTGTAAACTTAAACATTAATAGATTTCTACGTGAACATATGTCTTATATAACTTGAATGACGTCACCGTCAAAGCAAAAATGACGACAACTAATTTCATGACGTCAGCCGACACAGAAACATGACGTCACCTGACAACTAATTTCATGACGTCAGCCGACACAGAAACATGACGTCACCTGATCCACAGATCCACAGACAGACAACTTATTTTTATATATATAGATATATATATATATATGTTTTTAACAACGTAAAACTTAAGAATATACAACATTCTTCGCTGTCCCATTGTCTGTGCATATAAATAGATTGTTGGGTTTACCGACTCTTGAACATGCAACCTATAATTGTGCATGGGAAAACAATCCGTATTCAGATCTATACCTCATTATTCTAATGATTGCCCTTGAGCTTTGTTGATGGTGATTGCTAATCGAACATTCCCTGTGTCCCGGTCGTCATTTATATATCCCCCTTGTGCCCCCCAGCGTCCCCGTTGTAGTTGTTTCCCTGTGTCTTGGTCGTCATTTATATTCCCTGTGTCCCGGTGTCCCAGTCGTTATTTGTGTCCCGGTGTCCCAGTCTGTAATTTCTCTTTGAGTGTCCCGTTCGTCATTTATATTCCCTGTGTCCCGGTGTCCCAGTCTGTAATTTCGTCAGTCGACAAACATGACGTCAGTCGACAAACAACTTCATGACGGCATAATGCTCAATCGTTATAATGACGTCAGTCGACACACAAACATGGCGTCAGTCGACAGACAGACAGACAAACAACTTATTTTTATATATATAGATTCATAGTACTTTCTGGTCGTTAACTTATTGTCGTTAACTTATGGTCGTTTCAGGTTTTTATCTTGCTTTACCCCTTTCTGTCAAAAACTCTTTTTGGGAGACTTTTTCAAGATTAATCTTTAAAAGGGAGCATTTTATTTTCTTTGGTCGTTTTATTTTTTCAATTTCTATTATTTATTGGTACTACGTATACGTGGTGTCGAGCTTAGAAAACTATGGCGCCAATAACCCCTCTCAATAGAGGGAAAAAGGAATAAATAAAATTACTAGAAACGAGATTTTTATTTTGAAATCTTATTAGAAGTAAAAATACATCATGTTAATTAGACGACTACAGTTTTTATCAGGTTTTCAGTAGCCTATTGACTTCAAAATATTTACTAAATGCACACTTTGACAATGTGGCTTATTCAAGCGAAGGTTATCTACTAATTTTAGGCGTAACAGATCAGTTTAAAATTTTTTTTTATAAATCATTCATTTTAAAGAAAAATTTTACACATTAATATTATCCATTAAACTTTGTTACTATAATGCAGGGCTACCAAAGGTTTGGCGGCAGGAAATTAGGGACTTTTAGGGACCTACGGTCGTTACTACAAAACCTATGATACAGATGAAAAAAAAACTAAAACTGGATGCAACACATTTCTCACTTTTCTGACTGTTTAAACAAACTAGTTATTAGCAACTGCTTCTTCTTCTGGATTGCCGTCAGCGTGCTTTCAAGATCTGCGGAATTTTTTTGTTCATCGCGGAATGCTAATGATCCATCTAGCATTGCCTGAGCAATCTGAATTTCTACCATATTGTTCTTCTGAATTCCTTTCTTCAGTCGATTCCTTGCTTCGTGAAGCATCTGATTAGTTGCTTTTTCCTTAGTCCCGAATGCATCCCTTTTCTCTTTCCAAGTCTCCTCAAGAGTATTTATCATTTCTTTGTTCGACCACATTTCAGCGATTAGCTGCTGCTTTTGCTGTTCATCTTTTTCCAAATTGTGCCGTTCTTCTTTGCCATTTTTTCTCAGCTCTCTTTCCCGTTCCAGATAGTTTTTGATAGCTCTTTCGCGCTGACTTGGCGAGCTTTATCAAATCTTTAGTAACACAAACCTTTTGAGCACTCCCACCAACTCGACACAGCTCATCAGCAACAAAAAGCTTAAAATTCAATGTGCACTCATTCATGGATGCTCTCTGCTCACTGAGGATCCTCCCAGACAGTGAAAAACCGCCCTCAACACTGGCCGAACCATCAGAAATAATCAACTTATTCTTCACCACGACAACCAAATTTGGATACTTCCCATCTTCAATGAGTCTATTCCATCGTTCATCTATCCTTGCCGGCACAGGCGGGAACTCACTCATCTGAACTAGCTTAAACTCGTCTAGCAGCAAATCAGTTTTTACTGGAATGGACAGTTTTCGAGCGACATACAACAAATCTTGAATAGAATTTGACTTCGAAAACTGGCTTGGGTGCAAGAAAGACAAGCTTTTCAGGAATAACAAAGATTCTCCGTTCAAAGCTAGCTTTAAAATGTACTTCGCAGCCGACACGTAGCGCTTCTGTACACTCAGCAAAAACACACGTTTTGAAAGCTCGTCAGCAGCTCTGAGACAGGTCTGAACTTCGTCACTTAGAGAGGCAGCAACTTACAACAGAGGAAGCATATTTTTCATCTTTTAGATTTTCAATTCAGATTTTCAGTCTTTTTATCTACGGCTAAACTTCGCCAGCAGGAAGTATAATTCAAGTGAATACCAGCTTCAATATGGTTCAGGATACAAAAATAACGAGCCTTTTTTGCCTTGCAGGTCTTTTTACACACGGTCAATAGTATGCGTTGCTTATATGCGTCAACACAAATATCTTTGAAGCTTGACAAAATCGATCCTGTAGGGCTAGGGCTGCAGGGATATTAATTTACGTTAACGATAATTATATAAAAAAAAAATTACGTTTATATGTTAAAAAATAAATCGAGATACATAGTTGTAATTTGGGTAAATACTTATTCTAAATAATGTTTCCTAACTGCAGGATTTTGTATGAATTTATTTAAAAAAAGGAATTTAGATTCAACAATTACTTTTGTTTTACAGTCAGCCATTTCATCTCATTTGACAACCAAAAAGCCTGGAAAGACACACCCAGACAGAAAATCATATTAAAAAAAAAAAAAAAAAAGAAGAGTTTTTTTTTGTGTGTGTTTTTTAGATCGACCAAGCTCAGGCCAGAAAGCTTTTAATTGATCTTGAGAGAGTGAAAAGAAAACTTTAATTGACTTCAAAATTTTTTACCTCAGGTCCTCAAGAAGCCAAAACAGAGAAGAACTACACGAATCAAGGATTACGAATGAGTAGAAGATATTTTTCATATAGTTCAACTATTTTTTTTTTTTTTTTTTTTTTTTTTTTTTTTTTTATTTTTTTTTTTTTTTTTTAGCAACTCTGAAAATCATAAATGAGCTATTTGAGCTATAGTTGAGCCATCAAGGATCACGAATGCGTAGGCATATTTTTCATATAGCTTCACCTTTTTTTTCTTTTTTTATTTGAGCAACTCCCAAAACCTTAAGTGTGTGCTTCAGAATTGCCTGTTGCTGTCGGTAAATTATAATGTTAGATAATAAGGAATAACACACCTGAAGAATCATAAAAACTTTCTTCAAATCTACCTATTACTGTTGGTCGTTGCTACATTGCTAATTTTTACTACTGGTCATATGTCTTTACTACGACACTATTGGTAAATTATAATGTTAGATAATAAGGAATATCACGCGTACCTCAAGAATCATAAATAAATACTATAAAATCACTTGCTATTGTTGGAAATCATATCGTTGCATTTGCAGTGATAATAATTTGGGTTGTTAGATTCTTGGCCAGTTACTATTATGGTGTTGGTAATTTGTACCGTTTGACAACTTCTAGCACAAGAGATTATACTGCTGGTTATTTTTTGCTGTTACGTAAGTAGCCTTGTGCTGTTACACTGTTGGTAATTTGTAATGTTAGAGAATAAAGAAAATCCCACTTACCTCAAGAATCATAAAAATATGCTTCAAAATTGCCTGCTCTCTGAGTAATTTCTGTCTATCTCGATTCGGATTGGCTACAACAAGTTCCAATGCATCCGGACGATTTTGCTCCGCCTCCAGATTGGCAATGAAATATATGACTTTTTGTACAAGAGATATGACATAACTAAAAAAAAAAAATAATTAAAAGACTTTTAAATAAGAAAATTGGAAAAAAAAATTAATGAAAATCTTAAATGGAAGATTCAGAAAGTAGATTTCGAATAAAATAACTTATTAAAGTTTCGGTTTACACTTAAAAATCAACAAATTGACTTCAAAACCTAGAAATTAACTTGCTAACTTTAACTTGGAAATAATAATCTAGATCAAAAAAAGAAAGCAATAATACAGACATTAGTTACACACTTTGTTGTGAGTTAGGAAGGAAGGCAGCGTATGGCCAAGACAGGTAATTGGGTAATTATTTTCAATTCAACAAAAACTCTCACACAATTGAGATCTAGAGTAAAGAGGTTTAAATAGGAAACTCAAACTTAGACTTCAAATTTTCCCACTTCCTAAAGTTCTGATGCATTTAATACATGTATTCATTATCCGGCATAGTTGTGAGCATGGTTATTTTATGTTTTTGCTAGTGATAAGTCATGCTGTCGGGTCAAATTTCCAAATTAATTTCAGTTAATCTTCGTCAATTTTGTATTTTCTTTGTCAGCTGGCCAAGGCCTGCAGAAGACCTGGCCAGAAAAACCTGCCTTAGAAATAGATGAGATACTCAACAAGTCCGGTAATAAATATTCTCTTTAAATACATAGGTATTTCTTGTATCCATTTGACCATACTGAACATGCTTAATAAATCCTCAAATATTCTAACTCCCAAAACCATATTCGTTCTCATACACAAAAAAAAAACCTCTATAACATAAATTCCAAACTAGGCTTTATTCAGGCCCTTAACCTCCCCCTATACCACCGCAATCAAATTATCCAAAGCAAGACCAAAAACGAAAGAACAGGGGGGCGGGGTTCAAATACGGGACGAAACGGAGAAAAAAAAATCATATAAACTTACAAAGAGGGTGGTATAAATCAAACTACAGTAAAAAAAAAGTCTTCTTCTTTTCAAATATTCAAGGTACTCACTTTCGATCATCTATGGAGACTGTTCCGTCATTCACACTGGAAACAAATTTTGTTAAAACATTACAAGCATCATTGGCAAATTCCAGATCTCTAACTTCAGTTGGGGATACAGGCACAAGAACAAATTCTTCTCTGTTGTTCTCCCCAGATAAACCAACCTAAAAAAAAAACATTACCTACAATGAAACGGGATTCTTAGATCACAACATTTACACTATTAAGATCTATTCAGGCACGTATTTGAAATGGCAATATTTCAAATGCTAGATTCAATTTTTAAATTAAATACCAGAAAAAAATTTGATCTTCTAGTCACATTGAAAAAAAGCAGCTAAAAAGTAAATAAAAGACACTGAATTGAAGAAAAATCCCTATCTTGAAGTGTAAAAAGAAAAAAAATTATTTAAGGTATTACTTATGGTATTTTTAGTACTACATTTATTTTACGTGTTTCCTTTAGAAGTGGTCAAACATTATAGTTATACTGTCATATTGACAACTGAACAACCCTGAAGCAACTAAACAAGACACGAGGAATTAATGAAGAAAATTCCATATTTTAACAAAAGAAAAAGGTTTTATACATATTTTATTTTAGGTTTCCAACCGTAGTTTATATGACAATCTCCTTAGTCTCTCAATTCACACGCTAATATATATATATATATATATATATATATATATATATATATATATATATATATATATATAATAATAATAATTTATTTCTTACCCACTTACGAAAGAGAAAAAGTGGAGTACAAGGAAAAAACAAATAACTACAAAGAACACAAAAAACACAAAACAAATAACACAAAAAAAACACAAATACAAGAAGAAGAAGAAAAAAAACAACAATTTAACACAAGAGGCGGATAAGATGATTGTTAGGACCAAGACAGATTGGCGCTTCATCAATTAAATTTGAACTGAGTTTTTCCACTGAAAGAACAATATCCGTTGCCTGATATTTACTAATTAACCTTCGGTTCCGAAATGATCGTGGTAAATAAAGTAGGAACTTTAAATACCGATAGTAATCCGTCTTGACCCTCTTTACGTCACCTTTATTCGAAAGCATATAAAAACCAACACAAAATAACACAGAATGGTCGCAGAAACTCGAGTACAGCTTTGTAAGTGCTTGTCGCCGGAAATGTCCCCGATTTCCCAAAAATTTAGAATACCCCATTTTAAGCTTAAATTGAATATCCCGAATCATCTGAAAACGAAAAGAACTTAGAGAATTACACACAGAAATCCCAAGCCATCGAAAAGAAGTGACTTGTGGTACGGAAAAAGAAATGCAATCCAAAGGATGAGACGAACTAACCCCATTAAATATAAGAAATTCACATTTATCTACATTTAGCAATAATCCAATTCTCGCAAATGCATCAGCGACGGATCGGACAGAACGCACTAAACCGGCCTCAGTTCGGCTAATAAGAAGCAAGTCGCCAGCATAATCTAAGTATGATACGTCTGTGAATCCTGTAAAACAAGAACTATGTATACCAGACAAAACATTTTCAATAGAAGCGTTGAAGATATGAGGAGAGAGAACTCCTCCCTGTCTAACCCCACACTTGACTGGTATATGTCCGAAAAAATCACCATTTTCTGACTTTAATCTTAAATGAGAATTTGAATATCAAAACTTCAAAACTAGAATCACAGACGCATTCACACCAAGCTGACTAAGAGTATACCAAGCCTGAGCATGGCAAACACTATCGAATGCTCTAGATATATTAAGGGTGCAAAAATAAAGACTATAACTACTACGAGTGGTTTCCTTAATAAACTGCGCTAAAACACGATGAGCATGTTGACAGCTCAGATCTGACCTGAAGCCAAACTGGTTAGCCTCATAATTAACAAATTCATCGATATGTGGGAGTAGAACATACTCAAATAATTTACTTAGAGTACAGGCGACGATAATCGGCCTGTACGAATTACACGAATTTAGATCTTTTCCTTTCTTTAATATAGAAGTAACACTTCCACATAAAAATGAATCAGGAACAATAGACCTTGAAAGGCACATCTGAAATAATAACTGAAGATGCGACAGAAGTTCAGGTGACCTCGGATCAAGATGAGCGGCACAAATACCATCAAGGTCACAAGACTTTGACTTTAACCGTCGAAGAGATTTCACAATATTAGATTTATCAACAGGTATAACATGTCTTTGGCTCACACTATTAGGAAGAACTTTCGCCCCTAAAGCAGTAAAACGGCTATGAACATCATAATTAATAGCGGAAAGATGCGCGTATAATGTTTAATCCACGACAATCTTGGAATAATATCGCTAGAAGAAGATTCTTAGAAATTCGGCGCATTCAGCGCATTTTGCCACTGTTTACCATTAGTTGGAAATTCAGCGCCCGAAAACCGAACTGCACGAAGATGACGCTTATAAGTTGATATTGTTCTCTGCTTGATGCTAAAAACTTGACCACTAGAAGGTCTACCACAAGCAATCCACATTTTCAACCAAAACTTGGCTTGGTTCTTCACTTTCTTAAGTTCCGGATCACACTTCCAAAAGGTCTTACGGGTGTTAAGTCGCACGCGAGTCAACGGAACAGCTATTGCTTCGGCTTGTTTAATTAAAGAAACGATATTTCTGTAGTAAGAGTTTAACTTACCAAGAGCATCACTGACAAAATAACCAGCACCAAGAAGATGATAAGGCACCGAAATAGTAGATAGCAGGGAGTCAAAAAACAGACTGACCAATTTGCTTTATCCCAATCACGTTTGCAAATCCATTTCTTAGGCTTAGGAGGAGCACTGAAGCTGATTGTAGAGCAAATAGATAGATCTAAATTAAGAGGGAGATGGTCATAGTCTCTTTCCTCATCGTCGACATGAACATTAGAGGTATGAAGAAGGGGCGAACACATACAATGGTTCAAATCAGAAACTGCTCCACTATTATGGATATTTGAGAAGCTGCAATCTTTATTTATAGTCCTATGCGCGGCTGGTAGAGCATTTAGTAGGGCCTTAGATCGACGGGGTGATATATGAATGTTGCAATTTAGATCACCGGCAAGAAGCCATGAATACCCAAGAGATTCAATTCCGCTAATCAGACCTTGCAGCTTATCACAAGACTTGGCAAAACTCGAGAACGAGTGTACCGACTTTTTATCATGCGGCAGGTAAGCATTAATTAGGACAGAGTCTCCAAGTCTTACAGCTAGAAACTGCTCAGATGAGTGGTAGCACACCGGTAATAAATCTGCAAGATACCGTCTGATGTAACACGCGAGGCCACCAGAAGGCCTACCCCGAGTCTGTCTAGCATTGGTAATAAACACAAAGTGATCACGATTTCTTCGTAAAAAGTTCACGCTGCAGGCAGGAAGCAAGTGTTCTTGCAGGAGAAGGACATCAAAACGGCTTAACTTTTCCTCCAGACTTGGCACTTTGTCTTTAGTCCCGTTAATGTTAAACGAGCACACCGAAATTTTGCGACAGTTCATTTATGAAGGCGCCTTGTAACGATCTTAACAAGAGCCTGGAGACGAGGACAGCAAAAACTAAATGCCACATGAACATCACCGCAATTTGCGAATTTTATCAGATCCGTACATGGGGTGTCTTTGCAATATTCATGAGGACCAGAGCATCTAGCACATTTAGAGCAGGTACTCGGACAGTTAGCAATTAGATGTTCAGGAGACTCGCATTTGTTACAGCGTCTCGGGATTTTTTTAAATTCATAGACACGGATCAGTTCTTATTCAATTTTCAACCCCAGTCAAAGAGCTGAAATAAGAGACCCTTGATCACTAAAGGCAATCTTTACGCACCGGGAGTTTCCAATTCGTGTGGCTTCAGCAACTCCAGAACAGTTCTTGAACAGAGATAAATCAAACGAGTCGCCAATCCCTTTTGCGATTCCGTAGAACTTCCTTTCCAGAAACTTCATATCCGATCCACGCAAGACTGATAGGGCTGAATCACAAAAGCCGCTTGCCGCAACGCTGTCAATATTCACAATTATCCTGTCTCCAGAGGCGCGAATATTCTCAATACATTCATGTCCGGCAATTTATCAATCACAGCTTTTCGTTTCGACGGATTGTCAAGATCACGCGGTGTCTTCGTGATAGCGATTATCACTTGATTCGTTACAACTGGAATGGAAGCAACGCCGTCCCCTGGTAATTCTGGGAAGTGGAGATCATAAGCAGTCACCTTATCTTTAATTTGTAGCAGGGTCTGATGAAGAGTATTAATTTTTTGCCGAGAGCCTAGAATAGGCTACTGCAGGCAAACACGGAACCTCAATGGGGGAACGTATTAAGCATCGGCACTGTTTCTTTTTTTGAGAAAAACAGAAACAGAAAAAAAAACAGTTAGAGAAAAAAACAGAACAGAAACAGAAACAGGTCAAACAAAAAACAGGTGACCTGTTTCTGTAATCTGTTCTGTTTTTCGAAAAAACAGAAAACAGCTGTTTTCCTGTTTTTTCCTTACTTCTTCTATTTCTAATAGGAAGGAAACATCTTATTGTTAAATCCTTTTAGTTACATACAAAAGATGAGCAACTTCGTGTAATTCAACACACTAGCGTATTTTTAGGGGGGGGGGCGAAATTTGGCAAAATTTGTCATAAAATGCGTCCAATCGGGTGCAATTTCACCAAAAATTCTTAGGCCTAACGGCCAAATTGCATTTATTCTCAAATTCTTTGTCACTCATTTATTATGAAAGATTGTCGAAAAAAAAAATCGATTCTGACTCCAGAAGTCGAACGGATCCGTTACCTTGCAGAAAAGTATCACCTTAATTAGGTTAAAAACAAGAGGCAGAAGGACAACGGAATGGAGAGGGGAGAAGGAAAAATAGCAAGACATCTTACATTAATGACATATAGTTTTATTTTCAAGTTTCCCTTAACTTCTCCATCCATAGAATTCAGAAAGCTTTTCTGTAAGAGCCAACAGTAAGGCAAAGAAACAAAAATTTTCGTCCCCTAAACCCTGCCTAAACTGGGGACGAAAATTTTTACATTTATTTCGTTTTCTCGAACTTGCTTGACATTACTAAGATTTTTCTACATTCAATAAGAATAGCAGACTTATACACCACGGTTGTCAAAAAATCTCTAGCCCCCATTCTTTATAGGCTACTGGTACTGACGACCTTTAGGTAGGACGACCTTTTGGTGGGCTAAGTAAACATATGAGGGACTGTCTTGCTGCCACTCTTTCTTCTAAAGTCATTCGTTCATATGTACAAGGATCAAGATAAGCTGCACGCTGGTAGAGCTCCAACTTGAATCTAGGATTTTGCACAAAATACTTTTTTAACTGTATAAGCAGCTGATTCTTCAGGCGATTTTCAAGCAGCCTCGTCAATATCGCTTCACAGAAGCTCACCAATCCCTTGATCAGCATGTATGCTTTGCTTGAAGTGGTGTAAGTGGACCCACTAGCCAGTTCGGTGGCCTCTTCAAAAGGGCTCAAACAACTTGTTGCACATTCTAAAAGTGACCAGACTTGCTCAGTAAGTTCAAGTTCTCTAATTTTCGCATTGCGAACATTTACATCATAAAATTTCTGTAGAGCAGATTTTCTGTGTAACGAGGAACTAATCATCACGTAAGTGCTATTCCAACGCACTTTCATATCATGAGGGATGTGACCACTAAGTCCTATTTCTTTGCAAAGCCCTTCAAAGAGGTCGTGTTGAATATTTGACTTTTTTAGCAGCTTGAGTGTCCGACGCAACTTTTTTGTGTGCACCATTGAGTGAGACTGAGTCTTCAAATTCAGTAAAATCATTTGCACCACTGGCCCATTCATCCCATTCAGTTTCTGTGTCGGAGTCGTACTCTTCCAAGTCATATACATCTGAAGCAGTGTCAACAATGTCTGAATCTATGATATCAGGAAGGTCATCTTCTGTCAGACCAATCTCTGAGGAACATTGCTCTCTACTAGTGCCTTGTTCGGGTTCACCTTCATCATCTGAATCACATTCCGGTGTTTGCTCTACGTCAAATTCATTTCTCACCAAAATTTGAGACCATTTGTGACACTGAGGTGGAGGCAGTGGCCAAAGCAAGATGAACGTTCAATTCCATCAATTTGACAAGCTTTTACGAAGTTCGAGCCAGAATCAGTTACAACACAGAACAATGTCTTCAAGTTCAAATTTCTTCAGGGCTACTATGATTGCTGCAAGTATATTTGCTGCTGTATGCTGAGCCTTGAGACGCTTAAAGTGCAAGATGCAACTGTGAACTATCCATTTTCCACTGACTAGCTTGGAGTAATGTACTGTCACTGCCAAGTATCCTCCCCCTGTATATGACCAGCAGTCAAATGTTAGAGATACCTTTCGTGCCTGATTCATATCCAATTTCAGTTTCAACAGCTTCTTTTTCTTTGCTTGAAACACATGCTGTTTTATGGTACGACCCGATAGAGGCAAAACACCGCCTGTCAAGGAGTGTATCAGTCAACGCATGCTTGCTTGTCAAAAATGGAAAGTGGTAACTTGTCTGCAAGTACTGTTCTTACACACTATTTTGTCAATTTAAGTTGACTTGAGCGGTTGCGCAACATCAGAGAACGAATATCTCTAGTTCCTTTTCTAGAGAAAGAAAAATTGCTCTTTTGGTTCTTTGGCTGTTCTTCAGCTATCCCACATCCTGGCAATGAACCCTGTACTGTGCGACAAACAACATCTTCTGGGCCATTGGCAACATTATCCATGACCTGCCATGCTGGTGCAGTAGAGGCAGATGACTGTACTTGCACCTTAATCTTATGAACGTTTTCCAGGTGATTGACAAAAGTAGTTGAAGAACCTCCACTAGCCTTGATAGTCTTTTTGCAAACCTTGCAGGTGATGCTGCATTTGTCTTTCACACCATAATTAGCCCAAACTGGCTTTTTCTTTATGATTTTAGGTAAAACTTCTACCTCTTCATCAGAGGAAATATCCATGACAGTTTTGCAGTAGTGAATCAGTTTTTTTTTTTTTTAATTACAGACAGGCATTTTTCCTACAAGAATCCTGATACACCCAGTCAGGGTGACTAATTTTTGCATACAATGTAGTTATCGACAATGTTGTGATGATTCTTTTGAAAAAAAAAAATTAAAAAAAAAATCAATGTGATATTTGAATTCTGCATGTCCAATTGTGTGGTACTAGGGATAAAATAAGTCTGAGTTACAGCTTAGTACAAAAAAGAAAAAAAAGGAAGAAGTTAAATGGGCTTGTGCTGTATCTGGAATGAGCTGACTGATAACAATAGGCCTAGAACCCACATGCATACTAAAGTTCAAATAGACTAGCATGGCTGGTCTAATTTAACTATTCATAATTTTTACCTTTAGGATGCTTGCTCCAGCACACAAAATTAGACGAAGGTTAGCAAAGAAATTAAGCTTCTAGTTTAGATGTCGCTATGATTTCACCTGAATATCAAAGAAATTACTCTTCTTGTTGACAAAGGACGATTTCGGTATCATGCCCGCTAGATAGCGCGGCATTCGAAAAAAAAAAATAGAAAAAAACAGAAAACAGATAAAAAATCTGTTTTGTAAAAACAGAAACAGAAACAGGCAAGAAAAAACAGAAACAGAAACAGAAAACAGAAACAGTGCCGATGCTTAGAACATATCACAAAAACAAGAATGATAGGACAAGCATCCGTAATAGACAGCTTTTCCCACAACAGCTTCTTCCCCTTCGTAATATCAGCCAGCTCAAAAAAGTCAATAGCTGATTTCAAAATAACTGCATCTTCTACTCCTCTCTCCAAGTTATACCGAAGAAAGTTCAGAACGGGGGAAAAAACTAAACATTCCGAAGGTTCAAGATCGAAGTCCATTTTCCTTGCACATTCGTCAATCCAATCCGAAGGTTCAAGATCGAAGTCCATTTTCCTTGCACATTCGTCAATCCAAACCAGTAATGAAAGAGCTTAGGAACAAGGGAAGTATATATATATTTATATATATATATATATATATATATATATATATATATATATATATATATATATATATATATATATATATATTATATATATATATATATATATATATATATATATATACATATATATACATATATATATATATATATATATATATATATATATATATATATATATATATATATATATATATATATATATATATATATATATATATTTATATATATATATATATATATATTGCTGATATTAACGTTTCCTAAGTAAAAAGAGATTCAATGAATATATTCAAAATCGTCAATCGAAAAAGACAAGAAAAAAAAGAAACATTGTTGCTATTAATGTTTTCTTAATAAAAAGAGATTTGATGAATAAATTCAGAATCACCCATCAAAATGGTAATGTGGATCCAAATGCATTCTTCAGTTTGTCACATTACAAGTTACAAGGATTTTGTATGTTTTAGATGTTGCATCTTCTGATCCAGAGGATGTTGTATGTTCTGAAAGTTTAGATAATTTGAGAGCTCAATACTCAGCAGTGATTCTTACCATCAGCATTCCAGCCTTAGTTCTGAAATTATTTATGCGTGACAAACAGAAGGTTTCTGCTTTGCGTTAAGAATAATAATATATAAACACTTTTGTTTAGTCATCGCATGAACGAATCGAGACAAATTTACTGTTTGTAACAGATGTACTAACCGACTGACAAAAAAGTACTAACCTACGTTTTCAACTGTTTATCACACTTTGCTGACTACTCAAAACAGATTTATGGTAGATTTTGTAAAGGGGAAAAGTGACTAATAACGGGATGACTCTTGAGCCGTCCCCCTAGAACTTAGCTAAAGTGAAAGCATGTGTGTTGCTGACGCTTAGGGCAGTTTAGCTAAAATTATTTTACCAGTGTAGAACTTAGTGTATTAACTAGGTGCTATTTTTTTAGGGGTTGTTCCAGTTTGGTTTTACACCCACTTAGACCAATTATGGGATAAACGGGATATAATAACGTTAAATTTTTACAGACTAGAAACATGTTTAGGGGTGAATATTATACCGCGATATCTTTTCATAGACTTTAAAGATATCCTATCAATAGTTCTTTCGCTCGATATCAACAGAAATTTCGCTCGATAAAAAGGACAATTACTGGCCCTTTGCAGGACAAATTACTATTTTTCGTACTTCATGATGATAACAGCTTCAGGGTTCTGGTGCACTTTGAATTTTTTTTTTTGAATAAATTTCATCAAAATCCTGCCGGTTTTTGGGGGGTCTTTAACCCCTTTCTTTTAAATTATGTAAAATGTCACATGCCAATAGCTTTTGACGCAGAAATTTAGAATTAATAACATTTGTATATTTAAAGTAATACTAAATATAATGTCCTGTATGCATCTATTGCAATTCAAATTTTGCACTTTGGGATTTCGATTTTCACTGACGAAAGTCTTTCTTTGATCAAAGGTTGTAACTATGAAACTGTTTTATCGAGGTTCTCTTAAATGTGGGGGAGGCGGCAACCCCCCCCCAAAAAAAACCTCTTGCTAAACCCCATTTTTCCTTCTTTAATTTTAATATTTGTAAAACAATACGCCAATTGTCCCTGAGTTTACAAACCACTCAAAAACTTTCTAGGAGGAAAGGATCTAAAATAAAGAAGAAGAAAACTAGGGCCATCAGTTTATAAGTCTTCAAGGGGCATTCCCCCCTCCTTCCCTAAGTCATTTTATGTTAATCAGATAGCATAATGCACGCTAGAAGATTTGGGAGTAAAAATACACTTTTTGATTCTTTAGGCACCCTTCCCAGCACCGAACACACAATTCATACAAAGAGATATTCACTGACCCTCCAATCCACTAGTTGATACACGTCTCTACGCCACTATGCACAATCATATGAAGTCGTAAATAAAAAAAAAAAACAGTTCAATGAAGCTTAAAACGTTGTCTATATCAATCATTAATTTTATATGGGCTACATGTATCTTTAAGAATAAGTGAACCACCCTCGGCATTAATTAAGTCTATGATTCTGGGGAGCTTTTCAATATGTACAAGTTGATTGGCTGTCTCAGAGTTACCTCTCACTTACATTTTGGTCCTCTTCGCGGGAAAATTATTATTTAATACCACAAACTGGCAGAAAATACCGCTTTGTTATGGCAAATACACTTTGCGACTTAAAAAAGCACCAGAGCTTTCGATTTCTACTTGAATGAGTGAGCCCTCTCCATATATTCTAAACAAGGAAATAAACTTTTGATAGTTAACTCTGTGGCATTTTGCAAAAAGGACCTTACTCAACTTTTTTTTCGAAAATGAGCCAAGCATATGATTTGAAAGAGCTCAAAGAGATCTATCGATTGATTTATTCAAATGGATTTATCTTTAATCAAGACCGATTTATAAATCACCCCAAAAGGTCTAAGAAAGAGAGCAAGTCCCTCATCTTCTAAGTAATGAACAGGCTTTTTGACATTTTAAGTTTCAAGTTTCTTAAACTCTGATTTGTGAGGAAGATTTTTTCTTTGTCCGTTTTTATTTTCACTTTGCTCTACTGTACAATTATGATAAGTGGAGTTAAACCCTTTTTGCAAAACCTCACAAAACTTTCGGTTACTATTATGGTTTTGGTTACTATTGCCATGAGTCACTCTTTATAAACTATTCGCTGTCATGAACTGCTTAATCGAGCAAAACAAAGTCTTGAAATACAGGCTCCTAGTCTTAAATGGTTAAAACTGAACCTCCTGATTTTGGTTATTCTTTTTTTTCTTTTCAAGCCCGTATGCGCTAATAGACAGGAGGATTTGGGAAAAAACTTATTCCATACACATGATAAATAGATGAATTATATGAAAAATATAAGATATATAAAAAACAAAACGTATAATACGTACCCCTTAGTTATACATCGAGAAAATGAATAAAAACACGAAAAATTGAAGAAGGTATTGAGGAAACTAATGAAGTTAAGGAAACTGAAATAGAAAATATGAAGATAATATTTACAAATAAACTAGAAGAAAAGGCTTTTTGTGCGATGCAAATTATTTTTCTTGTAACAGTGACGCACTTTTTATCTTTCTCTCAAAAATATCACAAAAAATAAAAGGACGGGAAAAATCGAGCAAGAACAAAAATTTCAAGGATGAGGTTGAACGTTTGAACTGCCATACTTTCTAATTAACAATTTTTTATAACTCACTCTCGCCCTCAGTCCCTCATTTTAAGCTCTCAGCATTTTGAGTGTTTTGCATGAATTCACTTTTAAAAAATTTCACAGTTCTACTCGAGTGAAAACGTGACTTATCTTGTAATTAGGCATGTTGAAGATATGTCCTACAACCATGGGTGGCCCTCAGAGCAATTGAGCGTGTACAAATTTTCTTAGAAGGCAACTACAGCGTTATTGAATTTATCTTTACCATGATCATGAAGCTGTACGTCTTTCCACGTTCCTTGCAACAGTGCCCCCTCCATGAAGGACAACCTAATATTGTATCGAACATTTCTAAGGGTTCATATTAAAGGTAAGAGAAATTGTCCATTTTACAATTTAATATATGTTCATTAACATAAGAGTAAGTAAACTCAACCCTTGAAAGTGGTACGTGGCGGGTTTGTCAGAGTATTCTAAGGACCCCTTCCCCCTGAGTCCAGCCATGATTGATAACATTATTCTAGGGTTAAAGCATAACGTGATTACTAAATAACAGCAGAGGTACAAACAAAATTACCATTGACAAAATATCCCCATCAATAGGTATATATGTGCTAGTCACCCACTTGTCGCTATAAACATGGTGAAGGTTCACGCAGGAAGACTGGGGGACAACAGAATCAGCAGGACGTGCGACTGAAGTTTCGCCCAAGTCAAAAACTGTTCGAACGTCGTTTAAACTGTCCGACGGCACTAATTGTAAAACTATATCGTCGGGTATATCTAGATGAAAAGAAGGTGAGATTACTGTAACAAACTAAAGTTAAGCAATTATATAGAATAAAGAATGAAATCCATGAAACAAATCACAACCAAAAGATTTAAAGTTTGTCCAGATACCAATGAAAAAGCTTCCGTTTATGGAAATAGTCTGCTTCTGAGCTGTTGTATAATGGACAAATTCGGAAACATTATACAGTAAGCTTTTACTTGAGAATTTGTAATATGTGGTACCGTTTCTTCTTTTCTTTCTTAATCTTCATGATTGCCCTTGGAAGTAGTAAGCTCGAAAGTTTTTATGCAAATAATCCAACGTAATCTATAAATATTTTCGTACGAAATTGTTAACGAGTGATTGGGCCATTAGGCATAAGACCCAGCCTGTCACAAAAAGAGGGACGATACAAATTATCCCTTTTCTGTAAACTTTAGAGACATGCTCGTAGTTTAATTAACGATAATTTTTTTTACCGATCATACTAAAAACTGAATGACTTTCGGAAATTGTCATAATTTTAAAGAGAAGCAAAGGCAAGGTTACTTTTAAGAAATATTCACGTTACGTTTAATTTTTACATTTATATAGGTTACGTTAGAAACCTAATATAAACGTCTACAACATATGTATTAATTTAATTAGGTTTATATTATCTTACGCTATATTAAGAACCTTTACATTGGATACATGGATAAATACTTGTTCACATGCAATAAAAAAGCAATTGCAAACAATACAGCACATTCAACATCATACACCCCCGCTAAGCTCTAAGGTTGGGAATACAGAGAGAAAAGAGGTAATGAAACTGGATAATGTTAGGTTAATTTTTGGGCCGGTAATAACAGTCAATCTTCAGTGTCGAAAAAAAAGCGCAAAGTAAGTTTAAATGCACAGAAACAGAACTGCAACTTACAATTGAAAAATGTTCGGCTACGGAAATATACACAGAAAAATATTATATTTTAATTATATGCTCCTTTGCAGTGTAATATTCGTTACCCTAACAATGCACCCCAACTTCCCGCTGATGGAAACATATGTAGCCCTAATATATGTTTGTTGTTCTTTTTATTGATAGGTCCGTAGTAACACTGGTTACTCAGCGTACACACAAGATATTCAATTTAGCTTGAGAGTTGAGTGATTGTGTTGAATATTGGATAATAAAAAAAAATGCTATTTTAAATGAGTTAAAAATATGTATAATAATAGAAGGAAACAGAATAACCGGATTAATATAGATGTGCTGAATATTATAAAGTAAAAATTTCATTGCGTCAGTTTTTTTTTAGTTTGATTGCCCATATTTCTTATGGCTATGTGTGGACAATCAGGGTGGCTGGGGATGAATTGCCACAAACGCGAGAAAAACCATAAAAAGAGCATAAAAACAGCAATTTAAAAAAGGTCTCTCTTTTTGTTCTAGCATATCTATTTCTGGATAGCCGCTATTCTGCAATGTTATTAATATATATTTGTAGTTACAATCGTTATAAAAGAACTTTCCAAATGAATTAACTACAATTTTTCTGCATATTATGTAGAAACAATTGTTTTTTTAACATGTTTACTTCTCAACAGCCCCAATTCTAGGCTCATGCCCAATATAGTTAAGCTCATTGCAAGTAAGTCAACTCAATTTTCCCGTTAAGCCGGAAAATGAGGCAGTTGATACCTTCATCAAAAATCAATCATGATCTGTTAAAATCAATCCGGTATGGTCTATTAGCTAGATCAGTGGGCTATTTCCAAGTGGTCTTCGCCTTCGGATATCTGGGTTTCAGCTAGCGGGCCCAGGTCAAATTCCGGCCACCAGAATTTTATTGTGTCGTAAAGTTTAAGACTCAAAATGCCAAGGCCACAGTCCACATATCAAAACAGTACCTTCATCTCCTATCTCAGCCATTAGACAAAGCCAGACCGCAATGCAACTACTCCAGAAACATTTAAACCAAGAGAAAAATAAGCGATATTAGATTTTTCATGGGTAGGCACGCATGTGGCATTGGTATTCACAGCCTGGAGGGGAGAAAAAGAAATAAGAGGAATCGAGTTTTCTAGGGAATAAGGAAGAATGTAATACGTTGAAGTGATAAAAGACAAAAGGAAAATAATTGGTCTGGCTGTTATAATGCAAAGTTAAAGATAACATTGGCTTGAGAATGAAAAGGAAAACAAAGAATGAATTAATCAGGATAATCAAGGTAAAACTAAGTTTTATTTGAACAGTGCCGTAACGTGATGACATTTGATTAGGAAGTTTATTATTCCTTGTAATTCTGCTTTTTAAAAAAAAGTTTTTAAAATATTCTAGATATTATGCCGTAAAAGGTTTAAGATTATACATATTCAGCAATAAGAAATGCTATTTTGTTTCTTAGCTGGTAAACAAAGTGGATGAATATTTTAGAACAGGGCTTCCTAGCGTAAATTTCCGTAGAATTTTGTATCTACCACTAAAATGTGTATTTGTCTTTAAATTTTCCTCTCATGCATATTTGCTAGAAAGAAAAAGACGATTAATTTTTTAGTATGACATCTCTGATAGGAGAGAAGGTGGGTTCGAAGAAAAAAAAATAACACGAGAACCTCAGTATACGGAGAAGATCATTTTTCGCGAATTTTCTTCCTGCTTTGAAAATCCATTGTCGCACGAAATCCAGCTTTTGAACTGATAGAAAACCCTACTCTTAGAAAAAAAAGAAGTGGCAACATTATATTTTTCAATAATGAAGAAAAAAATTATGCGAATTGCACAACTTTCTCCAGAGGTCATGAGGATCTTTTATAGCGTTATGAACAAAACTTCATTCTTTTTCTGCGCCTCGTGAGAAACCAAGAGAATTACAATCCTTAGAACTGAGAATTGCTGTAAGTGCTTGAAATACCAAATAACGAGGCTAGTTCTAAAGGTGGATAGGATTAAGATATTCAAAAGCAGAAAGTGGCATTATAACATACTATTAGCTACCACTCAAAGCCTAAGCGAGGACAATTTTCTTAGAAAACAGAGCTAATTACACCAAGACAGTTAAATCGAGAACTGAATGTAAAGAATCAAAAGAAAAAAAAAACAGAAAAACCTTCTCCAAAAAAAGCCTAGAAGTCCGTATGACTAAAATCATTTGTTTCGGCATCTGCAAAACTCTTTTGCTATATCATAATAAAGCTTAATAATTAAGCTACAGCAAATTATGCAATCAAGGCCACTGTTGGTACTAGTGAATGGTTATATCCCCCTCCCTCTGACTCCAAACATGCCCTGTACCAAACAAAGTTTGATTAGCAACCGACAATAAACTTGGAAATTTCTGTATTTTCTAGAATTTAATCCAAAGCAAAGTCATAAGTAATACCTGTGAGATAGGACAGTAGCGAACCACTCCCAGCTCACCCCCTAACTTTCTGCTTTCACAGTCATAAACAGTACAGGTTCACAGCATTTTTCAAAGTCGCTCGAGCTACTGAGAAACATGCAATGAAGCGCTTAACTAAAGGAAATGGGAGGAGCTTTTATACACGCCGAGAGACCTGGTGACAGATATTTTTTAGTTTGATTCTACTGCCCAGACATGTGTACTAGGGTCAAGATCGAGTAGCTATGAACGTTGTCCAGGTGCGACAAAAAGTTAATAGTATTATGAATAAAAAATAATTTTTCTGTTCCAGAGGAGATTCAATTTACAGTCGAAAAGAACGAAAATTCAACTCGTAATAGATGTGAATTTAATTTTTCTGAATACAGATAACAAGCATCTTTAGTGAATGACTTCTGTAGTCACCGTCAAACTGAGGAAAATGGAGGTAAATGACCAACCTAATCAGTGTGAGGATAAGAACCCTAGTAAAGCGAAAATGGTGGGTTAAAAACACCATTCTAATCACCAACTCGTGGTTGAAATGGGAAAAGTTGATAAGCTTTTCCAGGTTCACAGTTAATTCGTACTAAACTTGAAACAAACAGGAATTGAAAAGTAATTTCCACCAGGAGCACGCTATGTTTTCAAAGAATATCATAAAAATTCCAAGTTATTGTCTATTGGCTCTTGATGATTGTTAAATTTTTATATTAAATTTTAAAATTTTTCATCCATACTAAATAAAAAATAAACAGAGGGGGTTTTAGGAGAGAATAGAGGGGGCACTTGTCCCAGGCACAAAAATTCTAGGGGCACAAAATTTCAAATAAGTAATTCAACGGTTGATATCATCTTTTTAATTTTAAATTTTATTAATAAATTAGAGGGCAATAAATGAAAATAATTATATATCATGCAATGAGCATAAAAATATAAAAACATGAAAATCATTACAAGCAGTCAAACAACCCAAGCTTCATTTATTGTACTTTCAATCACCAGCAAAATTTGTTTTTAAATTTAAAGCCTTTTGAATTTACCCAGGCGATACGTATTACAATCTTCCAGCTATCCAACCATATACACTATCCTTAAAACTAATCAGAAAAAAAGTGACTTTCTCTAACTTGATCCGTCTATCATATAATGCTGCCTTAATAGTTACTACAATATCAAACTACATCAAGGTTTCCGAAATAGTAGACACATCCGACATTTTAAGGAGTCGCAAAATTTTTATTGGACGGGGTCAAAAATTAAAATAAATACAGTTGTAGACCAAAACACTTTACAAATTTTTCAGAGAGAGGGGAGTCATTCCAACCAATATCAACATTATTAGTGGAGAGTACCTTCCACCATGTTTGCTGGCATACAGGTTTTCCCAGGTCCAAATAAACGGCATTTTGGGCTTGATTTGGATCTTAGGTTACAATTGCCAAGCCCTTGAAAGATAAGATGGAATACAAAATATGGATATAAATATAAAAAAAGGAATACAATATATAGAATATGAAATATAAGACGTACCTGAGTGTCTTCTTCGGTTGGACTCTGCATTAATTATAGCCGGATCTAATTGAGCACCACCAAGATAGAAACCTGTGGCCAAATGTTTAAATCGAAAAAGTGAATTCCAATGCGCGGCTCCACTTTGACAGGGGTCTAATTGTACTATTTCTACTTCCCATAGAGCTTTACTTGAAGTAGCAGCAGTCGCTGATGAACGTCCTAATTTTCCAAGGATAGAATTAAACTACAGTCAAAGCCAGTTTATAGGAAGCTAGAAAAAGCTAGGTAATGGGAAGTATGCTGGTATATTTGTTCTATTTATTATGCGTCTAATAGAAAATTAACAAAGATAGAGCAAGGGAAAGGAAAAATCTGAAGCAAATTCTTCCAGTTCAACTTCGCTTGGAGCGGTAGCAATTCCAACCTCTAATTTTTGGATAACTATAACCAAACAAATACGCAAAAAAAACACGAGCTAAGAGCTCATATGGCACTTGTGACGAGGCAAGAAGAGCTAAGAGCCAAGAGCTCATATGGTATGAGCTCTAACAAAATTCTAAGAACCAATAGATTGATTTAAAAGGAAAATCAGAGGCTTAATGCGGCTCGGGATTTAAAATAAGAGCTCTGAGTCCCGATGTCCTTCTAAATATCGAAATTCATTAAGATCCGATCACCCACTCGTAATTTATAAATACCTAATTTTTTTTAATTTTTCCTCTCCCTTTAGCCCCCCAGATGGTCAAATCTGGGAAAACGACTTTATAAAGTCAATTTGTGCAGCTCCCTGACACGCCTACCAATTTTCATCGTCTTGGCACGTCCAGAAGCACCAAACTCACCAAAGCACTGAACCCTCCCCCCAACTCCCCCAAAAAGAGCGAATCTAGTACGGTTACGGCAATCACGTATCTACGACATTTGCTTATTCTATCCACCAAGCTTAATCCCGACTCCTCCACTCTAAACGTTTTCCAAGATTTCCGATTTCCCCCTTCAACTCCCCCCAATGTCAACAGAAGACATGAATTCCTTCTAAATATCAAATTTAATTAAGATCCGGTCAACCAGTCATAAGTTAAAAATACCTCAATTTTTCTAATTCTTCCAAATTAACACTCCCCAGCTCCTCCAAAGAGAACGGATCCGTTCCAATTATTTCAATCACGTATCTAGAATTTGTGCTTACTCTTCCCATCAAGTTGCATCCCGATCTCTCCACTATAAGCGTTTTCTAAGATTCCTGTTTCCCTCCTCCAACCCCTATGTCCCCGGATCCAATTTGAGTCGAAAATGGAGCATCTGAGACACAACATCCTTCTATATATCAAGTTTCATTAAGATCCAATCACCTATTCGACGATAAAGATACCCCAATTTTCACGTTTTCTAAGAATTCCGGTTTCCCCCTCCAACTCCCCCCAATGTCACAGGATCTGGTCGGAATTAAAAATAAGAGCTTTGAAGCACAAGATCCTTCCGAATATCAAATTTCATTAAGATCTGGTCACCCGTTCGGAAGCCACAAATACCTCATTTTTCCGAATTACCTCCCCCCCTCCAACTTCACCAAAGAGAGCGGATCCGGTCCGGTTATGTCAGTCACGTATCTTAGACTTGTTTTTTTTTCATCCTGATCTCTCCGCTTTAAGTATTTTTTAATATTCCCGGTCCCCCCCCCCAATTGCCCCCCAATGACGCTGGATCCGGTTGAGATTTAAAATAAGAGATCTGAGTTACGAGGTCCTTCTAAATATGAAGTTCCATGAAGATCCGATCACTCCTTCGTAAGTTAAAAATGAGTCATTTTTTCTAATTTTCCAGAATTAACCCCCCCCCCCAATAGATCGGATCCGTTCCAATTATGTCAATCACGTATCTAAGATTTCTGCTTATTTTCCCCACCAAGTTTCATCCCGATCCCTCCACTCTAAGCGTTTTCCATGATTTTAGGTTCACCCCCTCCCCAAACTCCCCCCAATGTCACCAGATCCGGTCGGGATTTAAAATAAGAGCTTTGAGACATGATATCCTTCTAAATATCAAATTTCATTGAGATCCGATCACCCGTTCGTAAGTTAAAAATACCTCTTTTTTTAATTTTTCAGAATCAACCCCCCCCCCCCCAACTACCCCAAAGAGAGCGGATCCGTTTCGGTTATGTCAATCATGTATCTAGGACTTTCGCTTATTTTTCCTACCGAGTTTCATCACTCCACTCTAAGTGTTTTCCAAGATTTTAGGTTTCCCCCTCGCAACTTCCCCCCCCCCAATGTCACCAGATCCGGTCGGGACTTAAAATAAGAGCTCTGAGACACGATGTCCTTCCAAACATCAAATCTCATTAAGATCTGATCAACCGTTCGTAAGTTAAAAATACTTCATTTTTTCTATTTTTTCCGAATTAACAGGACCGCCACTCCCCCCCCCCCCCCCGTCCCAGATGGTCAAATCGGGAAAATGACAAATTCTAATTTAATCTGTTCTGGTCCCTGATACGCCTGCCAAATTTCATCGTCCTATCCTACCTAGAAGTGCCTAAAGTAGCAAAACCGGGACCGACAGACAGACCGACAGAATTTGCGATTGCTATATGTCACTTGGTTAATACCAAGTGCCATGAAAACAAATGATTTCTCACTGGTGTCCCCACAAGACCCCTCTGGGGATGTGAGGAGGGCCCATCTCTAGAATATTTAACGTAAGGTAAAAAATGAAATAAAAAGCCAAATAATCCTCATACTCATTTAAAATATTAATTAATTCTGCATCTTCATTCTGTTTTTTTTTTGGCGGGGAGGAAGGAGGTTAGCTGTCTCTTTCTCCTTCCTTGTCCTAAAAATATATTTCCAGGATTCAATTTATATATTTAAGACACTTTAAAGGAGTCAACAATTCCAACACATGTGATCTCGTAGGGGATTCATCTCCTTTTCCAACATACCAGTTCTCCTTTTCTTTACATTCGTCTTTTTCTTTCCCTTCTATCCTAAATAAAGATTCAAGTTTCGAATTTTTTCCCCTAAAATTTTAAAACGAAATTCTAAATGAAAGTATTTCCTATACTTTGGGTATGTATTTCCATAGGAAATCCCTAAAACACTCCATGTAATATAGTTTTGTTGCCTAAGAGACTGCATCGTTAACAATATGGCCAGTTTCTTATATGCATGGTGCTCTTAAAGAAGATGTACATAAAGCTACAGTTTTTAACACTTGATTTCAGATATAAAGCTACATAATAATTTTCATTTTTGAAATATTTCACGATACACTATTAGAGATTAAGAAAAAGGCAATGCAAAATAAGAATGAAATCGGCTCAGAAAACTGAAATAGACAGGCTCTGTTTATCAGATACTCCCTGTTTGATAAAAGAAGGTATTGTACCTATAAGTATAAATATGCTATACTTAAATGATAAAGCGTTTTCACATTTCTTTCTTGGCCCTGGTACAGTGTATATTTAAATATCGGAAGTAACGTTCAGGCTTTGAGAGATTTTTTTATATTGATTTCTATTTGTTTAGTTCTTTGTTATATTTTTTTTCGTCCAATTTCTATTTATTATTTATACATTTTTTAGCATTGGTCCTTTTTTTTAGGTATATCAGGATACAATCTGGACCACTATTATGTATAGGACATCACTGATTATACACAGGACTACTGGGGCTACGATTTGGACTGTATATTTATTTCTGATGTGATGATACATGACTCTTACTTTAAATAGAATTAGTTTGCCTCAAAGTCTACGAAAAATTTTAGTAAATATACGCAGACGTAGAGTCCACATACAGAAGTCTTGTGGTGGCACAGTAGATATTTGAAAATTTACAAGAAGCAGTCCAAAAAGAAACGTCCGCTCTGAAGATTGACGGTTACAACAATCAACATTCATGAATTCAACTGAAAAATACGCTAAAATATACAAATATAAATGCAAAATCAAATATGAATCTCTCGTCCTGATGAAAACCCCTCCATTCCCAGTAGACTGTTTCAATTAACTTTTAAATTGTTGCAGGAGTTCAGCCACTTTCTATTATTATTTTTTTTCAGTTTAACTTGTATGTTCGTTAATGAAAACATTCTTTTCTAGCGGTAGATTATTTTGTTCATTCAACATTTACACTTACTAATAACCATATGGACTGCCACTGCCATTAGCTATTTTATGGGTACTAGGTTGTTTTTTGGCTGTTTTTAATACTGGAAAATCAAATACACCATCATTCTAGTGAATTATGCAAATCCTTATCATCCCATCGATGAAGGAAGCAGTTATTTCTCTTTTTTGGACTTTTCTTTTGCTATAAAAAATTTCTTGGCCCCTTTAACGTATTTATAGTTAATATCTTCTGCTATATATTTTTTTTATATTTTGACAACCCCCTATTAACAGTGAAACATAAGGAGTTGCAGTAGCTTGATCACGCAGTTTCTAAAGTAGGGCGATATCCCAATACAAATCAACTCTAGTTTTTAATGAATAATCCAAATGGTTTAGATCAAATTCACACAGCCCGCAGTCCGCAAGTTCTATGAATATAGCTCCTCAAAACGATATGAAACTACAATTTTTTGACTAAAATATTCAGTATTGAGTTGAAATTTTGGTACTTGTTAATTAAACGAAGAATACTCAAGATTTGCGCTTAGGTTAGATCTCAGAAAACCGATTTCATAGCAACAAAGGCAAGTGAAGGGTGATTTGACACACTCATCTCAAATAATATCCATTTCATTAGAACGGAATATGTTGAAGTTTTATTATGTAATAAAATATTTATGGAAGTATTTCTCGGTATAAGGTTCCATCCTAAAGCTCCCTAGGTGGAGGGGAAGATTTCTTTTTCTTCAACAAAAATACCAAAAACTGCGATTTTTCCAAGAAAATACCAAAAAGTATCTTTAAAAGTCTAGAGAGGTGGGGGGATTTAGAAGAACTCTTTCTCCCTAGATATTATAGCTATTTTTTCTTTAGGCTCACATAATGATGTAGTTTTGTTGTGTGTTATTTATTCATATTTGTATTTTTTCAGTACACGGTATCACCATCAAAACCCTATATTCCTTGGACTTCTTTTGTACAACTCAGCAAGCAATACTTCTGGTGTACTACAGGTTTGACTTTGTTTGTGGTGTTTAAAAATATTTTATTACAACTCCTATAGTTTCATTCTATCACATTTAACTTTGCAAGACAGAAAAAACGAAAATATGCAAAACAACGTTTTATATATTAATGCTACTAAATTAATATATATATATATATATATATATATATATATATATATATATACATATATATATTTGTTGTACATACCTGTTGCTCGAAGGAATATATAATTAACATCTTTGTATTTGTATTGCTCTGTGTGAAACAAACGAATAACGTCACCTCCTTTTAAAATTTCCTCCTGATTATCTTGGTAGTCGAGGAACAAATTGATTTTCCACGGCGTTGCAGTTTTTAAAACATTTACCTATAAAAAGATATAATAAAGAAAACTAAAACCTTGAAGGGCCAAGAACATCAAAATAAAATCCTTTTCTGCCCCTCGATCCATCTTGACCCCTACCCTCGGACCCATCAATACGAGAAAATCACGATTTTCTACAATTTTTCTTTTGGTTGTTTTCTAAATTATGAGGTTTTTTGGAGAGTATAAATCTTATCAGCAATGCTACGTTGAACCGTGAAAATTCAAACATAAATAGCATGTTAATTCCTAATGTCTACTACAGTTTCAAAGGTAAGTTACAAATAAAGTTGTTTGGTACCACATGTTTTTAGCTTATATTTTACTGATCATTCAGACAAGTCTCATTTATTTTGATTTGGCACCCAACAATATCTAAAACAGCATAACGGCATTTGGAGGTCTTATTTGTCAAAAATTAAATTTCCGACTTTTCTTAATTTAATAACATATAATTAATAGCATTTCTAAATATATATTGGTTGTGCAAGATTCAGTTTAACCAATTCAAACAATCAGGTTGCCACCCTTCTTGTTGCATTAAACTAAAAAAAGGAAAGTAGGTTACAAGTCCAGCTTAACCAACCCATGACACTTCCGTTTAAGCTTTATTTTCTAGTTGAATTATCGAATATCCCCTTGCTTATCTAGCTCAAGTAAGCTTAGCTAATGAAGCTCTTTTTATTGTCTAAATGCTTTGAAAAAACTAAAATGCTTTCAATTCTTGAAAAAAAAAAACACATCCACCATTTTAAACTCAAGGGCATATTTTAAGTTATATTTCTGTTTAAATAAATATGATCTTCTCCTACATTCATATCATTTTTTTTCTTCTCTAAATGAGCCAATTAAACTTTTAAAACTTAACATTTTTCTCATTCTTTGCATAAGGTAAGAAAGACATAATATTTCCTTGAAGTACTTAAACAGCGTACAACTTCGAACAAGAAGCTGGCTTTTTCAGATAAAATGCAGAGTCTGTTTGGCAAATATTTTTAAATTAGAACATGCATACCCAACGAAGAAAATATTTTAGATCAGCCATCAACAAGTATATTGTCCGAAATTGGATGAGCTGAAGTCTCAACAGCAAGTTTCCCACAAATCCAGCATTAAAAATATTCAGTATCATTAAGTTAAACTCTCAAACTTAAGGTGCGCGCAAGGAACACTCAAAATGAGCATTAATTTACAAACAAGTCCTGAGTCACAGTTGCAGCAAGAGCATACCCTACAGTAGAAGAAATTTGAAAAATGGGTTTTTAAGAAACTGTCTAGAGACAAATATTTTCCATGGGATACTATTTCTAAAATAGGAATTTTCTTTCAAATCTGATAGAAGAGCAATTTGTAG
Source organism: Artemia franciscana (assembly GCF_032884065.1). NCBI lineage: Eukaryota > Metazoa > Arthropoda > Branchiopoda > Anostraca > Artemiidae > Artemia > Artemia franciscana. The sequence goes on along the minus strand of NC_088867.1, from coordinate 20,550,685 downwards.
ATGAAAGAAGGAATTTTTTAGAATTTCAGAGAAGATTCCTCAGAAATTAGGTATAACTGGAATAAAAAATACACCATTGAGATTGCCTCTGTCAAAACCCCTTTACTGAAAGTTTACAGTCCACAAAAACAAAAGGAGGTCACATTTCTGCATCGGTGACATAGGCGTGTCTCCTTTTTTTCGCTATTTCCTCAAGTGCCGTTTTCAGCGATTTTGAGTTGCAAAAATCAAATTTGAAAAAAAAAACAAATGTTTGAATTTACAAACAACAGAATAGCCTCTCAATTTGTCATTGTTTCAAAACCTTGATTGAAGTTTTGACAGATCTTCGTCATCTTGAAAATAGAGGGAAATCGTATTTTAGTATGGGTAGTACAACTGTCGTGTTTCATTTCCTTTGCTTTTGTAACCAGGAGTAATCGGCCCGAGCCAAAGTTCGTAAATCATGATGGGGCTCATTAGAACAGAAATTAAAACTATAGCAATTTTTCTACGTCAAAAAAAAAGATTGCATCACAATAAAATACCATTTTCTGCCACAAAACACAACTTTAGGGCAAATAAGAAACAACCAGCAGTTTAAATTCTGGGATAACCAATCGGTTGAAAAACATTCGAAAGCTGTATAAGAATGTTTATCCCCCCCCCTAAAAAAAACAAGCTATTCTTCATCATTGTTACTACAATTCTTCATCCTACGCGCAGAGCAGGCAACACTCCTCAACCAGCGCTTCAGTTTTCTGAAGTATCTACGTCCACTCATATGCCTCTAATGAACACTTAACTCTAACAACCACAGCATAGGTACCCTAAAGTAACGAAGTCATCTTACATAACTAATGATTAATTTTATAACAGCTTCAGTCACTACTTGGCATTCAACCCGATCAGATTACAGCATAGGATTCTATAAGTGTAAAAAACACCAAAAAATAAGTCTCCTATACTCTAATGACACTTAAGCTTATTGCACAAAGTTTTATTCACATGGTTCTATTACTTCCTTTAAAATTTAAAGCACGTTTGTCTTGAGAGCCATTTTTTTTTAATAAGAAAGATTTTTCTCAGTTTTCGCTGTTTTTGTCGACTATGCCTGTATTATCACGGCGCCTTAAAGCTTAAAATTTCGCATTTATGGTTTTTAAGACAAACGAAAATCAAACAAACTAAACTAGCCATCCTCCAGACTTTTAAAATGCAGACTTTTAGAACATAAGGAACCAACTATATAATTCCAATTTAACACATGAAAAATTTCAAAAACACAATCCTTTCGTATTGAAAAACTTCAAAGACAATTTTTATATAGGCTACAGTCACATCTGAAAACAATACCAAAAAACTAATCAAATTTAAAAGCACATTAACAAGTGTCAAAGAGAGTACATTTCGATAGGAAAAAGTAGATATATCGAGCCCAAAACAATCTAGACCTATTTTATTTTTATTAGAAATAGAAGCAATTTTTCTATTAAATTTCTAATTTTAGAAATTTTGGCTTCACGTATCAGGAGTAAGTGTCCAATAATTTTTTGGGAAGGATACAAGGGTACTTAAACCTGTTTTACCAATGTCCCTTTGTCCTGTAGTGGGGCAGTGGGTTTCACCTTAGCTTGGTAATACGGGACCCAGAGTTCAAACACAGTTGTAACAACAGACTGCAGAGTCCACACGAGAACCTTAGTAAACAAGAAGCGTTGTTAATCCAGCATATACTAATACCCCTTCTATGTTCCTTGATCAATTTTTATCCACATGCAAGGACATAAAATCTTGTTCCTAAATTTATTCAAATTTTAATTCTAATCAAGCTTAATTAAAAACGGAATGAGAATAAAACATAAAGGAAAAAGCAGCATATTGCAAGCAAACCGCTGCTTCTCTTATTCCAGCAGCAGAAAAACAGAGTTTACATGTAAAATCTGTTAAACGGCGTAGGTTACAGTGGGCGGCGGAGGAGAACCTACACCCCTTGATTTTTTGCCCCCCGCCCCTAGATAAAAAATACTTATCGGGAATATTTTCATTGGAAACTACATATTTTGGTATTTTCGTTAGAAAAATTTGAAAATCAGGAAATTCCCCCCCCCCCAGCCTAGATATTGAAAAATAAATGTTTGCCCAACCCCTAATATTTGTGAATGTGTGTTCCTTCTTTTATTTTCTTAAAATTTCATAAAATAGGGGGGGTATAGAAGACTTTAAAAAACGCATCAAAAATTTGTTTATACTCATTATCGTTACGTTTTTACAAGTCGGACAAGAGGGAGGAGGGATTCAAACCTCCTATCCCCCCTTCTCCGGATACAGCCTTGACCCAAGGGGCAGATCGATGGGCCAGAGCCCCCCCCCAGACACCCCAAACTTTCTGTTTTCTTGGATACCTCTCATTCAAATTATCAAATAAAATTATTATTCATCATCTCCCCCTCCTCGAAAAAATTCCTGCATATGTGCCTCAATTTCAACGCTTAACCAGTTGATTTTCACAGCAAATGGTAAAAGAAACAAGGAGATGAAAGTTCGATACTAGAAGCAGCTCAAAAGCCCCTTTATTAAAAAAAAAAACTTTCCGTGAATTATTTTGGTTTCTCGAAACTTAATTAATAAAAACTTAGGCTTCGCGTGTTGCTGTGATCTCAAAAGAAAGCAAATTCAAGAAAAATTTGCCCTACAAAATTCTTCCCCTGCGAAAAATTCCTACCCGGATATTAATAGCGATTGTATTTTTAGATTTGAAAGGATTTGAAATATTCGCCCCTCGGACAATTCCTTCTCCCGACAATTCTGCTTCACTGGGAAACCGAGTCCATAAATCAAAAAGATAATAATGCATTGAATCGATAGGCACGAACATCGAATTTGTATGACGATCGTGTTTTCCGCATTAGCGTTAATCCCAGAGTGAATATAGTTGTACTTTACTCTACATTTAAATTAATTATCTAAATAATTTATTTTGCTTACATATGCAGAGTCGGAAAAAGATGTTCAAGAAAAAGAAAAAATCATGCCTAAAACATTCACAAGAGTGTACTCAACAACTATTTAAAGCTTTTTGACGAACGGAAGAACGGTGCAGTAATGCACACAGGACACAGGACATTCTATTTTATATTTATGTTACCGTGAATGACCGAAATCGTGTTAATGTCGACATTCAAAAAATTGGAATATTCACAAAATAAACAGTCAGGCCAGGTATTTGCCCATTTCCTTTTTAAAGACCAAAAATAAACAAAAAGTAGAAAAATTTTAAACGCTTAGGGGGGATATGGCACCCTCACTCAATTTTTTTTAGTAGTAGAGCATTTCTGCAATAGATTAGCTCAGTTTATTTAAACCATGCAAAACACAAGCAGTACTGAGCATTTTTCGTGGGCATAGTGCCAAAAAATATGTTACTCTTACTTCTTTAAAGCGTGGCATCTTTGACTCAGCTTATCCACAGCTTCTCACTGTGGACTGGTATAATGTCTAATATGGTCCTTTATTCTTCGCAATAAACAATTTTTTCTTGCAAAATTCTAGTGTTAAAAATTCCAGAGAGTCAGTGCTTCTAAGAGTTCCTCTAAATGATGGCTTCATTCGCGATTTTTCGTTTACATATTTTTTTTCCCTCTTGCAATGAGCAAGGTCAGGGAGATTGCTGGTGTCAGTAACATGAAACGATTAAAAGGGTGACATTTAAAATAAGTCTGAACCGGGCATGTGAAGTATTGCATTGGGCGGAGGTACAATTCAAACGAAAATAACGAAGGTACAATTCACACGAAAATAACGAAGTTAGATGTTATCCAGACGTAACACCTCCACAAAACAGAACGTATTAGATGGTTCGACAGGATACGGAGCTTGAAGATCCTCCGATCCTTTAAGTTGTCACCCCTGTTTGAGCAGGTTAGCATGATCATCTACTTCAGCTGCTCACTCAAACACCCGCCTGAATCATTCTCGAGGTTGACCCAACTGTAACCGGCTTGAAACACCCCTGAGGTAGGTCACGTACAAGATGGGCGGACGTAATCCGCGTTTGATTGGCTTCTTGGAGCATATACCTTAAAGAAGCTTCAATCATTGCCCCAGGACAAACACTCTTAGACGACTAACCGCACTGACGATTGGTTCCATCTACGCTGGTGACGTTGTCAAGCAGGAGCTTTAAGTCAAGTAAGTCAAGAATTCTGAGACATTCCTGGATTTAGTTTTGCACGATCATTTTGCTTGTTGAATAATAGATTTTCCTACACTAAGTAAACTGAATTCTCTCATGTTTAAACTACTCGTGTATTGAGTTAACAACAATGAGCGAGATATTTTGGACATACAAAAACTATGCAACGTAATACAAATACGTTACGTTAAAAAACCCTACACTAAGCTACCTAAACACGTCAACAAATAATGTAATGTACTTACTTCTTTGAAGCCTGGCATGCCAGGTAAGTCCACAGAAGAGACGTGAAGGGCTTGATGGCTATTACCAAATGGATTAAAAACGACAGGCTCTCCTATAACAATAATATCACCATTCGACCTAATCTTGTAACAGGGTGAAATATAAAACCACGATCCTTTATTTCCTGAAGAATCTAGATAAACTCGCATCGCGTTCTTCTCGACTAAAGCAGGTAATCTCTTATTCACTGTTAGGAACTTGTTGGACTTAATATGGAGTAGCTGAAAAGGATAAAATTAACAAACTGAAAAGAAAGACAAAAGGATAATGGTAAAGGCTTAAAATAGAGCAAAGAGTAAAAGAAAACTAAGAATAAATTAGTATAACGTTAAATGCGAAAGGCAAGGGATAAACAAGAGAAAATAAGGGAAAGTATAAGTTATAATAAGCCATCACATTCTTCTCAATTAAAGCATATACTCTTTTATTCACTGTTAGGAACATGTTGGACTTCATATGAAGTAGCTGAAAAAGGATAAGAAGGTATAAAGTCAAAAGGTATAAAGTGAAAATGAAGGCAAAATGACAGAGTTATAGGGACAAAAAAGATTAAAATGAATTTAAAGGATGAAACAATATTAAAAATAAAATGCAACTAAGGCTGAAAGGGCAACACGCATCCGATTATTCGCAACTAAAGAAGGTAATCTTTTATTCACTGTTAGGGACTTTTTGGACTTTAACTGGACCTTAAATGAAAAGGATAATGGTAAAAGCAATAAAATAGGGCAAAGAGCAAACTGAAAAACAAGGAATAAACTAAAAAAACCACATTAGAGGGGAAAGGCATGGGGTCAACAAGTGAAAATAAGGGAAGACAGGACGTATCCAGGATTTTTTTTTTTGGGATGTGTTTTACACAAGAATTTTTCGGGGGAAGGGAAGGGGTATACAAAACAAACCTCAAAAAACGCAAAAAAAACACGTTTATATCCATTTTTGTTACGTTTTTACGAGTCAGACAAACAATTCCGGGGGGTTCAAACCCCATAACCCCCCTGGATACGGTCTTGAGGGAAGGTATACGTATGAGGGAAGGTACAAAAGACAATAAGGCATCACATTCTTCTCAATTAAAACAGACAAGCTTTTATTCACTGTCAGAACCTTCTTGGACTTCAAATGGAGTAGTTGAAAAGAATTAAATTAAGAAAATGAAAATGAAGGAAAAATCATAATGGTGATAGGATTAAAATAAAGGCAAAGGACAAAATAAAACTAAAATTAAGAGGTTAAAAGGATAAGGTGAAGCAGTAACATTATTAGGCTAGATTTAATTTTTAAGTAAGTAGATTTAAGTTTTACTTCAAGAGACTTCTTTGGACTCAAACGGAAAACTTGGAGAGACAAATTTAATAAAATACAAACCTATAACTTAGTTTGATTTGGGCAGGGTAGTTTGATCAGCTACAGAAAGTGTTTTTTAACCATCGTATAACAAAAAAGGGCATATTTTTATATTTACACTGAAAGACGGGGGAGGGGATTCCAACTCCGATACTTTAACATAAATGTTTGGTTCTCACAGATTCTCAAATAATCAGTTGTATAATAAATAATCCTTATCAATGATAGCTAACAATAATGTAATAAATAAGTATTGAATTCCCAAATTTTCATTTTTAAATTGGTCATGCCCAAAATCAAGGAGTTTTCTAAAACCAAGGAGTTTCCTCAGCATAAACTATAACAAAGGCATCAAGAAAAATAACAGTTTGACACCATAAATGTGTTACTATGATTTAAAAAAATATGATCATTAAAAAAAATCATAGAAATTCACAAAAATCACAAAATGAATGCAAGGAAAATAATAAAATATAGGCAATAATAAAGGTATCAACAAGAATTACAATTCGCAATTTATCCTCTTTGTTCTTGGTATTATAAATTGACACCAAAACTTTTATTATACAAACTAAATGATGAATTCTAAATAGTAAAACCGAAAAATTTTCTGTGGCTATACTGTAAATCTAGCGCGAGGTTGTAAAAGGGGGTATTATAGGGGGTCCAAACATTGAATAACCACCGAAGATAATAAAAAAGATTAAAAACACAAAAAAAAATTAGCAAAAGATAAAAAAAGATTAAAGAACTAGAAACATATAAAAGAACAAGAGACGCTAAACAACTGGATATTTCTTCATACATTGAACAACCATCAAAGATAATGCAAAGGTTAAAAAACCGCAGTTAAAAGACACGCAAAAGATAAAAAAGATGTAAAAAGGGAGCAGAGGTAATATAGCTCTTGATTAGAGCAATCTTGCGGAATATCATTGACTAATAAACTCTCTAGCTTGACCGAGTGTCTTCGAAAGTCCTATTCCTGAGATACTACTTTTCCATACCACTGGAAATGTTCTCTACTTCTTATGGTTGAAAATGTTTATGCTTCGTCTTCTGGTTTCAAAAAAGCATTTGTAACAGTCTTTTTACTAGAAAAAACTCAATCTAACAACATTTTTGCATATGGCAGTAGGTTAAAACTTAGTACTTTAATTTATAAGCGCATTAAAGTGCAAAATTGATTATTCAATTTGACCACTCCAAGGATTATTTTTTTTTCTTTTTCCTTTTTTAACGTTTTCTTCTATTTACTCTTTGTGATCCCTTTATCCTCAATAGCTCTGAGGTAGCACAATGGATCGATGCTCAGCTTGACAGTTCAGAATTGACTCGGAATTTGATTCCTGCTGCCGCAAGGTAGGGCAACAGGCTTTCTACCTGTCCCTGTAAAATTGATCAGGCAACAAAAACGTCGATTTGACGCCCTTATGCGCCATCAATGGCTCTAGAGGATCTTAATACTTTTAACCCTTCTTCTCAATATTTAGAAACAGCTATTCTAAATATTCTAGCCTGTATTCCAGAAGTCAGAACAAATTATGCCCATGTTTCTGTATTAATGAATTAAGACAAGAACGGTAACTTAGAGGAACCATTGTTGACAAAAAAAGTTTCTTTGCAGCAAGAAAAGTACAGCTATGTCTGAACAATGAGAAAAAAAAAATACTATATTTATATAAACTGCACGAACTATTTCCACAGTAGTGCCAATCAAACCCGTAAGCTACCAATATTCACCCTTCTGACGCACTTACACATTCTCCATTTTCACAGGGTTGTTTCTTTGGTCTTGGGGGACCATTTCTGGCTGCGAATGAACAATTGGAGAAACAAGAAAAACACGCATGAAACAAAACGTCAGGAAATAAATAAATGAAAAAAAACGCAGATGAATTCATTATCCGTCAGGACCGTTTCACTCTATTACAAAGGCAATAGTGCATATTACAATGCGTTTAAGTTTATTTTTTATGAGAGAGAGAAAGATGGGTTTATTAATATAAATAACAAAACAAAACAAGCAAATGGCCCGAAGCAAAGCTTGTTTGGGCTTACAACCCCAATACACATACAAATAAAACAATACGAAAAAGAAGAAAAAATAAAAGGAAAAGAAAAAAGAAAGAAAGAAGAAGAAAAAATCAATTACCCTGCATTTCAATCGAAACGGATTTACACTTCAAAAGAGACAAAACAAAAAGAAACTAAAACCACTTTACCAGTATCGCCAAAATCAAAACCAACATCTTGGCTCCACTTGAGGTCCACTCAACTGTCAAAACCATAAATATTAAGGCAAAATAGCTTTAATTCCCGCCGAAATTCAAAAAAACTATCCATGTTTCTCAAAGTCGTAGGTAAACAATTCCATGCATGAGGTCCTAGATGCCGAATAGAAAATTGAGATCTACGGGTAATAGCAAGCGGACGACGAATTATATCGGACTGTCTCGTAGAATGTGTATGAATATCACTTCCTAATTCAAACATACTTTTAAAACATGTTGGTAAACAATTTTGAAAATATTTATATATAAACAGGCTGCGATAAAAAATAATAAGTCCTGCTAAAGGCAAGATTTTGCATTCTATATACCTCTTTTGTACCGAGTCTTTAAAACCTACACCACATAACACTCGAAGCGCTTTATTCTGCAAAACTCGAACACGATGGAGATGAGAAGGAAATGTACTACCCCAAACATTGCAACAATATAGCAGATAAGGATGAATTAAGGAATAATATATTGTTCTTAAAATATCTCTTGGGAAAATATACTGCAACTTTCTTAAAATGCCAACATTCCTAGCGAGTTTAAGACTAATATAATCTATATGTTCTCTAAAGCTGAGACATTCATCAATTAAAACTCCTAGATATTTTGTACAGTTTATTCTTAAAATACTCATATCAGCAATATTAAGTCTGTCTATCCAAGGGTAATAATTTGAGCTCCTACCATACAATAAAAAGCAAGATTTACTATAATTCAAATTTAACTTATTAAGCTTCATCCAATTTTGTACAACCTCCAGACAAGAACTAATACGACTCAACAGCTGAATTCCTGTTCGTGCAGCCACAGTTATTTGAGTGTCATCCGCAAAGCTGGGAACAATTACTTTTTCCCCGTCACATCCAATGTCAAGATCATACGAAATCATATTAAAAGCTCTACATAAATCATTTATAAAAATTAGAAATAACAGGGGACCAAGAACAGATCCTTGAGGTACTCCAAATTTAACACTACTGACTGAAAAAACATTATCTCCTAGTTGCACATATTGAGTTCTTTCTTTTAAAAACGAGGACAGTAATTCAAGAAACGGTCCTCTAAAACCGTAATTTTCTAATTTGGCAATGAGTATAAAATGGTCAACGCAGTCAAAAGCTTTTATAATATCAAGAAAAACAGAAGCGACTTTCATACCATTATCCAACGCATCATTCACAAAAGTTGTCAAAAATAAAACAGCATGCTCAGTAGATAAACCCTTCCGAAAACCAAATTGATTTGGATTAAAAAATGATTTACTCTCCAAAAATTCAACCATTCTTTTAACTATCAATTTTTCAAACAATCTAGATACTACTAGTAATAAAGAAATGGGCCTTTAGTTTCCTAGTACATTTTTATCTCCACCTTTATAGACAGGAATAACTTTTGCAATTTTAAAACAACTTGGAAATTTTAGTTAATACTAATACATTAGTTAGTATTCATTCTATAACTTCTGTTGTTAGCCAGTTGTAAATTACTTCATAATTACTAACTACTTCAGTTCTTTTTGGTAACTCAGTAATAGTTTAGCTTTAACACTGGGATCTAGCTAGCGCTGATTTGACCCAATAAGATTTTTCATAGAACTTTCTGATTGGCTGAAAAATTCTACAAAAAATCCTGATTGACTCAAATTAGCGCTATCTAAAATCTCGGAATTAGTGAAACCTCATTGTGAAAGGGACTTTTGTGCAAGGAAAGACCTTAAAATATAATAGCCATGAAAAACACTTTTTTCAAGGAATTTTCTTGAATTTTTAGTCCATTTAATTTATTTTAGACTATAAATATCATGCATTTCCACAAGCTATAGTTGGGCAATATTCGGTATCCATATATCGTTCGAAATATCGATAATAAATATCAAAACGTAAATAGCAATATACTAAACCATATTTGAAATTTTTTTTACAATTTTTGGCTTTTTCTACCATATACCAGTGAACGAACACCCAGTAGTAAAGACGCAACATAGAAAAGATTTCGCATATGTCCGAGAAGAAGAAGAATAACGTATTGAATTTAATGATCCATGCATACTTAGTGCGTTCGATCATGCCTTATCGACTTACCACTAACTTTCGTTACAAAAAAAAAATAGTTTACTTTTTATTGTTTCATTTTATATTATCAAAAGTTTGAACAAAATGATACAAAATCCTTCTTAATTTCGATTTTCATTATTGAACTTCGGAAAGACCAAGAGATCATCATACCTAAAAGCGGATTGGAAATATCGATACATCAAATATCGAAAGTAAAAAATGTCGATAACAATGCATCAAAATATCGCCGAAACACTCGGCAACCTTCATGTGAACCGTCTTCAATGCCACGAAGAAAGGTTTCCTGACGTTTCATTCCAGAGTGTTCTCTATTACTCTAAGTGTCCAAGGAAAATCCACAATTGCCGCGTGCAGGGTGGTGTTGACCTGCTTGTGGATTGCAATGATTTTCCTATATTATCTGGTATATTTTCAGGCAATAAATCTAAGGTTTAACTCACGAAAAGGCTTACCCATAAACATTTCACCCACGTGAAATCTAACTCGTCTTAGGTTTCGTTTTCTAAGTCTACATTTAAATTAAAACAAATGTTAACAGATAAATACATTAATAAATCTATATTTATATTGAAACAAATTCTCAAAATCTAGAAAGGAGAGTGCCAATTATGTTTTTATCATCTTTGTCCAATGAAAATGCAAAAGAATGTGTTTTTTAGATGAAATACCAAAAATATAATTTTCAGATACCTTGAAAATTTTCAGATATTTTCAGATACCTAAAATGCAAACTTTGTAAAATATAACTCGTCTTGACTTTCGTCATCTAAGTTTATGGGCATTCGCGAATCGCTCTGGATTCACCAGTTCCAAAAGCTTAAGGATAATATATGCGCCAAATCTCGTTATTTAACCGATCCACATCGATGGCAAACACCTCAATATTCTATTTAGCATAAGCCTTTGATTGTGATTAATTTGTATCTTAAACTAAAGCTTTTAGATTAATTAAATAGGCGTACCTGAACAGCGTTTCCATAATAAACTTCTGAACCATAAACTTTTTTATTCTCCGTCTCGTTTTGCTTTCGTTCAACTTCGGCTGCATGCTAAAAGGACAGATAATGAAGAATAAGATGTTGATCAAACAGCGAATAGACATAATAAGATACAAACAATAGGGAGTAAAATCTGGAATGGTTGATAGGAGAACTAAGGGAATAAACAGAATAAAAGAGGGTAACAAATACTAGATTATTCATCACTTCAAATTTTCAATTTTTCAGTCCCCCCGCCCCTCCAAAAAATGAAACGTACCAATATTTATTCTAATTAAAAATAATCGTCAAATAAGCGAAATAAAAAATTAAGTAATATAAGGAGGTTACATACTCGATATCTCCCGCGTCTATATTAAAGATGGACAATGGTTTCATAAACATCATTTCTATCTATTTGTGGCCTCTGAGAAAACTAAATTAAGACTGAGATAAAAGATAGAGTTTCAATCCTGAAATGGACATACAAAGAATCTACTGAAGAAACAGATTAACGTTATTTTCGAGTCCTAGGATGGCTTTTTAGGAGTGATTTGTGCTCCCTGGGATATCTCAAACACTGGGTTAAAGCAAAAGCTTTGGGATTCTTTGTCCTAGATAATAGAACTTCAACCTAGATTCCAGAGCTATTGGGTTCCAAAAAACCTTTCAAAGAGATCTAGTATTCATCACGTACTACAGTTTAATTGCGCAGAAATCAAGGTCTTTCAGAGATGGGTGAGAGAGCGTATGAAACCAAAGAAAAGATCGGCAATTATTCCAGGGAAAAAGATTCTATCAGAGTGGGAGACAAGACAAAACAACAAAAAGTTCTACTTGTAATAAATTTTTCATCAATAGTACATGTTTTAATAAGTTTAAATCATTCACGAATCATGGAAAATGGCCTCACCAAACGTATGGCCTTGATTGTTTTATGCTTTATATTTTATAGCCAAAACTAAATCTAATCAACTAAAATCTAATCTTTAAGTGTGAGGAGGACAAGGGGAATGCCATAGTTGTTCAAACATCAGTTCTAAAGACCTAATTCATGATCATGCAATTGACCAGTACAGAAAATGTAATTTAGACATTGAGATTTTTGTTATAGGGAGGGAGATTGATTTTCCCTTCGATCCTCACACGTTTTCTACCCCTTTGTGACGAAAATGACGAGTTTGGCGCAAGCGAGGCCACAAAGCTATCGAGTAAAAATTCTAGGATAGCCAATTGATATAAAATTATCCACGGACTATACATTGATCTTTCTAGTTTCAGAGGCAGTAACAAGGGTGCCATTCAGAGAAGGGCCGGGAATTTAGTTGTCCACCACCCCTACATTTTGAAAAATACCCCCTTTTTGATTTTCAGTTAAAAATACCTTTCATCTGGCAAATTTTAATGAACAAAAATAAAAACAACACACATCACATTACACTGGTTTGAGATATTTTGGCTTTTTTAAGACTGTCTTTGGGTTAAATAGATTTTATAGAAAAAATACTTGAAAAATATACATAGAATATCCTGTTTAACATAGAAGTTAAAACATCCACCAAAGTTTGACCAAATGGTGCGAGGAGGACAAGAGGATACTTACTAAACCCGTACAGCTAAATTTTTTAAATTTCCGAAATCTGAGAAGGGAAGGTGAAAACAAGAGCTAAGAGCTCATATGGCACTTGTGACGAGGCAAGAAGAGCTAAGAGCCAAAAGATCATATGGTATGAGCTCTAGTAAAATTCTATGAATCAATAGATTGATTTAAAAGGAAAATAAGAGGCTTAATGCCGGTCAGGATTTAAAATAAGAGCTCTGAGTCACGATGACCTTCTAAATATCAAAATTCATTAAGATCCGATCACCCACTCGTATGTTATAAATACCTAATTTTTTCTCTCCCTTTAGCCCCCAGATGGTTGAATCTGATAAAAAGGCCTTTATCAAGTCAATTTGTTCCCCAAAGAGAGCAAATCCAGTACGGTTCCGCCAATCACGTATGAAGGACATTTGCTTATTCTATCCACCAAGCTTCATACCGATTCCTCCACTCCAAGTGTTTTCCAAGATTTCCCCCTCCAGCTCCCCCCAATGTCAAAAGATCTGGTCAGGATTTGAAATAAGAGCTCTGAGACATGAATTCCTTCTAAATATCAAATTTCATCAGGATCCGATCACCTATTCGTAAAATATAAATACACCAATTTTAACGTTATCCAAGAATTCCGGTTTCCCTCTCCAAGTCCCCCCAATGTCACAGGATCTGATCGGAATTTAAACAGAGCTTTAAAGCTCAAAACCCTTCTAAATATCAAATTTCATTAAGATCTGGTCACCCTTTCGGAAGTTACAAATACCTAAATTTTCATAATTACCCCCCCCCCTCCCAACTCCACCAAAGAGAGCTGATACAGTCCGATTATGTCAGTCACGTGTCTTAGACAGGTTTTTATTCTTCCCCTCCAGTTTCATCCTGATCTCACCGCTTTGAGTATTTTCTAAGATTTCCGGTTCCCCTCAACTGTCCCCCCCCCAATTACGCTGGATCCGGTTGAGATTTAAAATAAGAGATCTGAGTCAAGAGGTCCTTCTAAATATGAAGTTTCATGAAGATCCGATCACTCCTTCGTAAGTTAAAAATACGTAATGTGTTCTAATTTTTCAGAATTAACCCCCCCCCCAATAGAGCAGATCCATTCGAATTATGTAAATCACGTATCTAAGACTTCTACTTATTTTTCCCACCGGGTTTCATCCCGATCCCTTCAATCTAAGCGTTTTCCTTTATTTTAGGTTCCCCCACCCCAAACTCCCCCCAATGTCACCAGATCCGGTCCGGACTTGTTTCCCCTTCCCAAATCCCCCCCCATGTCACCAGATCCGGTCGGGATTTAAAATATGAGCTCTGAGGCACGATATCCTTCTAAATATCAAATTTCATTGAGATCCGATAACCCATTCGTAAGTTAAACATACCTCATTTTTTCTAATTTTCCAGAATTAACCCTCCCCCCCCAACTACCCCAAAGAGAGCGGATCCGTTCCGGTTATGTCAATCATGTATCCAGGACTTGTTCTTATTCTTCCCACCAAGTTTCATCCCGATCCCTCCACTCTAAGTTTTTTCCAAGTTTTAGGTTTCCCCCTCCCTATTCTCCTCCCCAATGTCACCAAATCTGTTCGGGATTTAAAATATGAACTCTGAGACACGATATCCTTCTAAATATAAAATTTCATTGAGATCCGATCACCCGTTCGTAAGTTAAAATACCTCATTTTTTCTAATTTTTCAGATTTACCCCCCCCCCCCAGCTACCCCAAAGAGAGCGGATCCGTTCCGGTTATGTCAATCATGTATCTAGGACTTGCGCTTATTTTCCCACCAAGTTTCATCCCAATCCCTCCACTCTAAGTGTTTTCCAAGATTTTAGGTTTCCCCCCTCCCAACTCCCCCCCAATGTCACCGGATCCGGTCGGAATTTAAAATAAGAGCTCTAAAACACGATATCCTTCTAAATATCAAATTACATTGAGATTCAATCACCCTTTCGTAAGTTAAAAATACCTCATTTCTTCTAATTTTTCAGAATTAACCCCCCCCTCCCCCAACTACCCCAAAGAGAGCGGATCCGTTCCGGTTATGTCAATCATGTATCTAGGACTTGTGCTTATTTTTCCCACCAAGTTTCATCCCGATCCCTCCACTCTAAGTGTTTTCCAAGATTTTAGGTTTACCCCTCCCAACTCCCCCCCCCCAATCTCACCAGATTCGGTCAGGATTTAAAATAAGAGCTCTGAGACACGATATCCTTCTGAATATAAAATTTCATTGAGATTCGTTCACCCGTTCGTAAGTTAAAAATAACTCATTTTTTCTAATTTTTCAGAATTAGCCCCCTCCCCCCAACTACGCCATAGAGAGCGGATCCGTTCCGGTTATGTCAATTATGTATCTAGGACTTGTGCTTAATTTTCCCACCAAGCTTTATCCCGATCCCTCCACTCTAAGTGTTTTCGAAGTTTTAGGTTTCCCCTCCCGACTCTCCCCCCTCCCAATATCACCAGATCTGTTCGGGATTTAAAATAAGAGCTCTGAGATACGATATCCTTCTAAATATCAAATTTCACTGAGATCCGATCACTCGTAGGTAAGTTAAAAATACCTCATTTTTTCTAATTTTTCAGAACTACCCCCCCCCAACTACCCCAAAGTGAGCGGATCCGTTCCGGTTATGTCAATCAAGTATCTAGGACTTGTGCTTATTTTTCCCACCAAGTTTCAGCCCAATCCCTCCACTCTAAGGGTTTTCCGAGTTTTAGGTTTCCCCCTCCCAACTCCCCCCCAATGTCACCAGATCTGTTCAAGATTTAAAATAAGAGTTCTGAGACACGATATTCTTCTAAATATCAAATTTCATTGAGATTCAAATTTCATTACGATCACCCGTTCGTAAGTTAAATATACCTCATTTTTTCTAATTTTTCAGAATTACCCCCCCCCCCCCCCCCCAACTACCCCAAAGAGAGCGGATCCGTTCCGGCTATGTCAATCATGTATCTAGGACTTGTGCTTATTTTCCCCACCAAGTTTCATCCCGATCCCTCTACTCTAAGGGTTTTCCAAGTTTTAGGTTCCCCCTCCCAACTCCCCCCCCCAATGTCACCAGATCCGGTCGGGATTTAAAATAAGAGCTCTGAGACACGATATCTTTCTAAATATCAAATTTCATTGAGATCCGATCACCCGTTCGTAAGTAAAAATACCTCATTTTTTCTAAATTTTCAGAATTACCCCCCCCCAACTACCCCAAAGTGAGCGGATCCGTTCCGGGTTATGTCAATCAAGTATCTAGGACTTGTGCTTATTTTTCCCACCAAGTTTCAGCCCAATCCCTCCACTCTAAGGGTTTTCCAAGTTTTAGGTTCCCCCTCCCAACTCCCCCCCCCCCAATGTCACCAGATCCGGTCGGGATTTAAAATAAGAGCTCTGAGACACGATATCTTTCTAAATATCAAATTTCATTGAGATCCGATCACCAGTTCGTGAGTAAAAATACCTCATTTTTTCTAAATTTTCAGAATTACCCCCCCCCCCCCAACTACCCCAAAGTGAGCGGATCCGTTCCGGTTATGTCAATCAAGTATCTACGACTTGTGCTTATTTTTCCCACCAAGTTTCATCCCGATCCCTCCAGTCTAAGGGTTTTCCAAGTTTTAGGTTCCCCCTCCCAACTCCCCCCCAATGTCACCAGATCCGGTCGGGATTTAAAATACGAGCTCTGAGACACGATATCTTTCTAAATATCAAATTTCATCGAGATCCAATCACCTGTTCGTAAGTAAAAATACCTCATTTTTTCTAATTTTTCAGAATTAACCCCCCCAAACTACCCCAAAGAGAGCGGATCTGTTCCGGTTATGCCAATCATGTATCTAGGACTTGTACTTATTTTTCCCACCAAGTTTCATCCCGATCCCTCCACTAAAGGGTTTTCCAAGTTTTAGGTTTCCCCCTCCCAACTCCCCCCAGTGTCCCCAGATCTGTTCGGGATTTTAAATAAGAGTTCTGAGACACGATATCCTTCTAAATATCAAATTTCATTGAGATCCGATCACCCGTTCGTAAGTTAAAAATACCTCATTTTTTCTAATTTTTCAGAATTACCCCCCCCCCCCCCCCAACTACCCCAAAGAGAGCGGATCCGTTCCGGTTATGTCAATCATGTATCTAGGACTTGTGCTTATTTTTCCCACCATGTTTCATCCCGACCCCTCCACTCTAAGTGTTTTCCAAGATTTTAGGTTTCCCCCTCCCAAATCCCCCCCCCATATGTCACCAGATTCGGTCGGGATTTAAAATAGCAGCTCTGAGACACGATATCCTTCCAAACATCAAATTTCATTGAGATCTGATCAACCGTTCGTAAGTTAAAAATACTTCAATTTTTCTATTTTTTCCGAATTAACGCCCCCCCCCCCAGATCGTCAAATCAAGAAAACGACTATTTCTAATTTAATCTGGTCCGGTCCCTGATACGTCTGCCAAATTTCTTGGTCCTAGCTTGCCTGGAAGTGCCTAAAGTAGCAAAACCGGAACCGACAGAATTTGCGATTGCTATATGTCACTTGGTTAATACCAAGTGTCATAAAAACGGGGTAAAAACAGGATGCACCATAGAGGGAATGATAAAATGTTTGTGTCAGAAAAGTAACTTTTTTCGAACATTGTGAAATTTCGTACTCGATTTAGGGGCTTCCAAGAGCGAGAGAACTGCATTAGAAAAACTTTTATTTCACTTTAACATTTTAATATAACAAATTTTAATATGAGAGTAATGTTTAGTTGATAAAAAGTACTATAATTAAAAAGCTTCTTCCATAGAAACAAAATAGAGCAGAAAAAAGGCTAAATGATTTTCCAAGCGTAAAACTACCACAAATCACTATCAATAAATAAATGAAACCTAATACGAACAGAAATTACAACAAATAGCCGAGTCAAACTCGAAACGAGCATAAATTAAGGGGAGTAGGGCTGAAGCTCCATGTACCTTCTAAACACCAGAACATGATTTATATTTTACAGAAAACAATCTTTATTTCGATCTCCCTGTTCCAATTTATCATTATATCGATACAAAAAAAGATTTAATCCCCATCATAGCCAGGATTACTGAAAATAAGAACAAATGAAACAGAAAGAAACATATGAAACAGAAAAAAATTTTTAACGTATTTTATTTTTGATAACCTGCAACCCACATAATGCGTTTTGGTTTAGCCAAACGTCCCCCTCAACAGTCCCTGAAAGTTCCACATTAATACCATTAGGCTTGGAAAAATGATAGCACTAACAGCAGTGGTACTTCTAACAAAATAGCAGTAGTAGTCACATAATGCATTTTAATTAGTTCAACATATCCCTCAACATGCCCTGAGATTTTTAATCTAGTACTTCAAGTCGTTCTTGAGACACTATTGATTCAGTCTTTTTACAGCTAGCATGTACTTATCGTGTTTCAGTTTAATCCAACATAAGCCTCAACATTTCGTGAAACTTTCTCTTTAATATCCTTAGCCTTAAAAGTAGCACAAGTAATAGCAGTATTATGCACATATTACCTTATGGTTAGTTCAATATCCCCCTCAGCATGCACTGAAAGCTTCAACTCAATACTCTAAGCGGTTCCTGGGATATAGCTTTTACGCGTGCTTAAAGCCTGCATCCACATAGGGTGTTTCAATTCAGTCAACACGCTCCTTGCTATTCCCTGAAAGTTTTAACGCAATACACTTAGCTTCAGTAGTATTAGTAGCAGTTGTTGTAGCAGTAGTAGTAGTCGTAATAGAACTGATAGCAGTTTTAGCAGCAGTTGTAGTGGCAACAGTAGTAGTACTGGTCGTAGTAGCATGCACGTTTTGCATTTTAGTTAGTTCAACATCACCCTTAACATGACCTAAAAGTTCAAACTTGATACTCTAGACCATTCGTGGGATATTGCTTATACATCTTTTTGACAACTCCCTGCATAGATTTTGATTTAGTACAACACCCTCTTAAACGTTCCCTGAAAGTTTCACCTTTTTACCCTTAGCCTCAGTAGGTTACTAGCAGTCATAAGTAATAGTAGCACAAGTAGTAGTAGTAGTAGCAGTGCACATCAAGCACCTTTTGGTTTGTCCAATATCCGTCTCAAAACGTCCTAAAAGTTGCAACTTAATACTCCAAGCTGCTCCTAATAAATGACTCATACATCCTTTTGAGAACCTGAATGCAGGCAGTGTTTTGATTTAGTTCACCATCTTCCCTGAAAATTTCACCTCAATAACCTTACCCTCAGTAAAAGTAATAGCCGTGGCACTAGTAACAGAAGCATTAGTGATAACATGCACATAGTGTCTTTTTTTTTAGTTTAACATACTCCTCAAATTGCCCTGAAAGTTTTAACTTAATACTCTACAAGATGAGAATACTCTATACTCTACACTTAATACTCGACAAGATAAAACTAAGACAGAAGAAATACTTAGCAAGTGTGGTCTTAGAAGTTATTTACTTAATGCTCTAATCCTTTCCTAAGATATTGCTTTTTTGAAAACCTGCATGCATACAGTCTGTTTTGATTTAGTTGCAACTCCCCCTAAACATTCTTTAAAATTTTTACCTTTATGTCATTAGCATCACTAGTTACAGTAATTGCAGCAGTAGTAATATGCACTTAGTGCCTTTCGGTTAGTTCAAAATCCATCTCAACATACCCTTGAAGTTTCAACTTAATAATCTGAGGTATTGCTGATATATCCTTTTTACAATCAACTTGCTCATTGTGAGTTTTGATTTAGTTCAACATTCCCTTGAATATTCCCAGAAAGCTTCACCTTAATACCCTTAGCTTCAGTAGTAGCTACAGTTGTAGTAGAAGTAATAGTATTAGTAGCAGTACGCCCCTAGCCCTTTTTTTAACACCCCTTCAATGCAAGCAGAAACTTTCAGTTTAAAATCGTAAACGGTTCCTGGGGCATTGCGGATACGTCCTTTCGAAAACCTGTGTGCGAATAGTATGTTTTGTTCAAACCTGCTTTAACATTCCATAACATTTTTGCCTTAATATCCTAAGCGTTAGTAGCAGCTGTAGTATTAGTAGTAGTAGTAAGAGTAGCAGAACTCGTAGTAGTAGTCCTAGCATTAGCAGCAGTAACAGTGGTAATAGTAGTAGCAGTTTCCAAGATATTACCAATACACCCTTTTGACAACCTGCATGCAAACAGCGTGTTTTGATTTTTTTTCAAATTCCCCAGAATATTCCATGAAATTTTCACCTTCATACCCTTAACCTTAATTGTAGTAGTAGTAACAGTAGTAGAAAGAAGTGGCGTTTGGAAAAGAGCGGGGCGGAGGAGAAGCGTGCTCAGCTGTGTAAGACTCACACGGCTGTCATAAATTTTTAATACAAATAAAACCGGATTTTTTTTAATTAAAACAAACTAATCTATTCAGTCAATTCAACATTAAATCGACACAAGTTAAAATTCTACATGACCCAATAACGCTCATAGAATTATAACATTGTACAAAAGCGAGAACCAAATTTATTCACTCCACACGTCACAGGCAATCGACTACAATTCAGGAACAGGTACTGTTGCTTGGCAAGGAAGTCTATTAGTAGTAAGTAATAATATTAGTAACAACATATTTCGCATGTAAATATAGGTGTTGCGTTAGATTCTCTACGAATCGCCAGAATCGTGTATTATCCTTTACATTCATTTCCATAATGAACAGAAACAGCGGTAAAACTAAATATTACTTTGCCACAAAAAATTGAAAATTTTAAATAAACGAGCAATACTGGCGAATAACGCCATCAAAGAAGAGCGTCTCAAAAATAAGAAACACAAGCAAGAACGTATCCAGAAGTTTCGTTCGAAGGGGGTTATTTCTTTAGGGAGGGGCGCGAGACATCAAAAATTTATGAGTCGGACAAAATGTGGGAGGAGAGGGAGGTTCTGGGAGGAACGACTAAGAACGTAAAACAGACAGTACGTTTTTAATGAGAAAAGAAAATAATCGTAATAAAAAAAATACATAGCGCAAATTTCTGATATGACTTTATAACAGAATTCTCCACCATTATCTGATTGAAATATCGTATTTATTGCAACAATTTAAACTATTATGACACTTTGAATTGGACAAAAGGCCCTTGATAGAACTGCATTTGTTTATGGAAAACTTCCTTTTGCAGTGACAGGAATAGAGAGCCTTCTATTCCAATAACAACCACTAAAACGTTTCAGTTATCTGTGCGACCAAGGCCGTATCAGGAACTTGTATTCGAACAGTATCACCAATTTGAGTCAGACGAAATTGTTTTGTGAGGATCGCAAAATTTTTGTCGATGGCAGTAGAATATTTCCGTTCGCTTCCCCTCTTGCTATAGAAATTAACTTGCGTTTTTCAGCCAGAACTTGATGCAGAAACCTAGTAATTTGCAAGTCCTCTTCGAACTTTTTCTTTGGAATATGGTTTTTGGTAAGAACACCACATAATTTTTTTTCTGGAGTACTACTTTTTTTTTTTGCTGATCTTTGGTTTTAAAAGCAATGACAATTTCTGTAAGTTGTTCTCTGGTTTCAGTATTTGCATTTGTTTGCTAGAAAAAAAAGAAGAAGATGCTATGACTATGACGACGCTTTCCATGAACTATCTTAACATCTTTCCACATAGAAAAAATTTTGGATATGACTTAATTACACAATTCTCTATCCAATATCAGATTGCAATATGACTGGAGCACCAAATGTTAAAAATATTGAAAGAACTTGCTGCGCTACATCTTACACCCTCTTTGTTTCATTCACTAGAGATAAGGATCGGATTTTAGGGATTGGGGTTTTTTCTCTCTTTTTTGGACATTTACCAGAGCAAACCTCTGATTGTCGAAATTAACCGGTAAGGGTTCGAATGCATAAGAATGTAATGAAATATTGTTCTTTCACAGACGTATTTGGTGTTTGTCGACATTCACCAGTGAAGGTCGACATTGAAATTTTTTGACATTAACGGTAACATGTACATATCTGAAAATCATAGAAAACAGCCGTAATTTGTTTTGATTTTAGAAATTTTGTCTGCTAAAGGCCTATTCGCGATGAGGTTTTACTAATACCGGAATTTTTTCTAGCCCTAATTTTAGATTTTTCAGACAGTTTTCTGATTGGCTGATTCATGTTAGAAAATTTTAGGATTTTAGGGACTGGGGTTTTTTCTCTCTTTTTTGGACATTTACCAGAGCAAACCTCTGATTGTCGAAATTAACCGGTAAGGGTCCGAATGCATAAGAATGTAATGAAATATTGTTCTTTCACAGACGTATTTGGTGTTTGTCGACATTCACCAGTGAAGGTCGACATTGAAATTTTTTGACATTAACGGTAACATGTACATATCTGAAAATCATAGAAAACAGCCGTAATTTGTTTTGATTTTAGAAATTTTGTCTGCTAAAGGCCTATTCGCGATGAGGTTTTACTAATACCGGAATTTTTTCTAGCCCTAATTTTAGATTTTTCAGACAGTTTTCTGATTGGCTGATTCATGTTAGAAAATTTTGTGTTTCACAAGTTATGCTCGCTGTAAGTTTATTTCATTTGTGTTTTTTTGTTGTTTTTTTTTTTTTTTTTTTTTTTTTGTTCACTTTTTCGAGCAGTCTTAAACGCGTTTAGTTTTATAAGTTTTGAGTGTTTACACTAATGATTTGGTTTTTTTTTTTTTTTTTGTTGGCTTCATCATTATTCAAAACCACTTTTATCTCATTTTCATTTTATGGTACTAAGAACACATAAGATCTCTCCAGAAACAAAAGTAACATTCGCGAGTGCATTTCAGGTAAATTAATTAAAAGAACATGTAAATTTTAATTTTCTTCGTTTTGGATTTCATTTATTCATTAACAGCAATATCCGTTCAATTTAGAAAAAAATACTCACTTTTCAATAGTCAAAAGATCTAATGAATATGCCTCCGAGGATGATAAGACCCCCCCCCCTTGTCCTTGCCTCTTGGGCTACAGGGGTCGTGACAGCCCCAGAGGCATGTGTATTTGACCTTTCCAATATGTTGAAAAAGTTATCCGCAAATTTTTAAAGAATGACATGGGAGAGGGGGTACAGTGGTGTGTGGGGGGTTGAAATTAGCAATTTCAAAGCAAATGAGCCCCTTCCCTTCCACCCCGGTTTCTTCAACCACCTTTTCCAGAGGAACTGGCAAGGGGGACAAGTAATATGCAGGAGCCACTCTACTCTTTACCAAGTCAACTCTACAGTGTTGACTCAGAAACAAAGGAGCGACCAATAAAAAATCTACTTGTCTGCATTCAGAATCAAAGCAAAATACAGGGACAAGCTGGAATTAATTTTCAATGCCCAAAAAAGAGTTATATGGGCTTTGTTATATTTCACTATGGCATTTTTCTTCTTTATCAGAGGTCTATTTTTGTACTTTTATAATAGTATGTCAATGAAAACAGAATTGTCGGTGGTATTGTCAATTTCTCAATGACAATGATAATAATTTGGACAATGACTGTTTTATTCAACCCTAAAATGTTTAGGCTTACACTTGAGCAAAACAATTTAGTACCAATAGGAATATTTTTATTTAACACGATGGATTTTTATATTGTTTTTTCAGGATAATGCTAATCGTAACGAAGACCAGGCAGCTGAAAGTTCAATCACCTAGGACTTCTAGATATTAAATAATACATTATTAATTCATCTTTTATTAACATTAATGGATATAAAATATAACAGATACACTCAGAGTAGAGGTCTATTTTCATTCCACAGAAGCCAAAAGCAAATATACACAACAAATAACAATAAAATCCTTTTATCGTCCACCTCCTTCTCAAGGAAGAATCCTCAGACACAATGCTGACAATGTTTATCAATTGACACGCACACAGATGATTAAATAAGTCAGTACATTTTTACATTTCAATAGTTTTGATTAAGCTACTTTTTCTGTTTCATAGGGCCTTTCAGCAAATATTAGTCGTTTTTAAAACAAAAAAGATAAATATATCTTGAAGCATAAAGATATGTCTTTTCCTTTTTTCAAAGAAAATTTGAACAAGTTTTTCTTTCACTCAACTAAGGCTCTCAGCTTCCACATTAAGCAGAAGTTCAACTTCCACACCAAAACTCTAGTAAGAAACGTGCGAGGGTAAACGACTCTATTAAGAAGCGAATCCAAGTGTTGAATACTTGGAATTTTTTTGGTTTCATTAGAAGAAAATAAGTCTGAAGAGATTTAGAT
Source organism: Artemia franciscana (assembly GCF_032884065.1). Taxonomy (NCBI): domain Eukaryota; kingdom Metazoa; phylum Arthropoda; class Branchiopoda; order Anostraca; family Artemiidae; genus Artemia; species Artemia franciscana. Next base: position 20,526,716 of record NC_088867.1, on the reverse strand, counting down.
AAAAGAAACACACCAGATGATGTTCCAGAAGTAAATTGAATTATTTAATATGCAGGGCATTTGAAACAGATTCTGCTAAATTGCCTATTTCTAAAATGTCTTAGGCTAAAAAATGATTGAAAAAAAACTTTTTTTTTATACATTAGCAAGTGCTAGGAATACAGAATAATGAAAAACTTACATGCAGTCTTGTCATCAGCTTTGGATCCACAGGGTTATTGGTGCTTGCTGAGTTTTGCTTGGCAGCTCTCCAAAATTGTTTCTGGGCAGAATATAGGTTCATAGGACATATTTTAAAACGACAGTCTGAAAAAAAATAAGCTAAATGAAACCCAGATAAATAAAAATCAAATCTGCAACAAAACAACATGTGTTCGATTTCTGTGGTCTATAATGCGTTCAATATATTTCACTTGATAGACAAGTCATTAATTTTGGGAAAACTTTAGGATTTAGCAGCAGGAAAGTTTCGACTTTGGCCCAAGGTTGTTGCACGTGGGAAGTCAACTGCTACTACAGTCTGCCCTCCAAGAAATTAAAAAACAAGGCATAAAAATACATTTTGCTGGATTTTAACCACCTAGAGAAAGTGTGCTAACCCCCTCCTTCAGGATTAAGCCAGCAGTCATGTATGCCTAAAACCATAGGAGGACAAGTCCCGGTAAATCTTCACTATGTTCAGTATTATATCTTACGTTTCAATGTCTAGTGAGTCCCCGAGAAGTACTACCTTTAGGTAGCCGTGAAATATACAGACGGATATTTTATTTTATTTCATAAAAAAATTAAATTTCAATAATAAAACGGTTCGTGGTAACCAACTGTATGTAAGGTGGGACCCAGCATAATAGTAAACGAAACTCTAAAAAACGGAATTTCAATACCAATAGATGCATCAAAAGAATCGAATTTGTATGCTGATTTCAGATATTTCAGTTTCATTAAAGTTTAATCTTACCCATCAAACGTTACAAGCCTGAGAAAAATTGCCTTATCTTAAAAAAGGGGGAACCATCCCCTAAAAGTCATAGAATCTTAATGAAAATCTCACCATCAAATTCAGCGTATCAGAGAACCCTACTGCAGAGGTTTCAAGCTCCTATTTGCAAAAATGTGGAATTTGGCATCTTTTACTTGAAGAAAAATCACGTATGCATGTTTATTTTTTTTTCTAGGGTGATCGTATCGACCTAGTGGTTCTAGAATATCGTAAGAGAGCTCACTCGAAAAAGTTCTACTGTCCTTTTTAAGTGACAAAAAAATAAAAGGGCAGCTAGGCCCGCTTCCACGCTAATTTTTCTTAAAGTTACCAGATAAAAATTTTGAGATAGGCATTTTGTTCAGAATAGTCGAAAAATCTATTAACTATATTTTTGAGGGTGACTTAATCCCCCACAGTCCCCGGGAGAAGAGCAACGTATTGACTAGGGGGCGATCATGATATACGTATTAATTTTTGTTCCTTGTAAGTTTTAATGTTGCTCCTTACTTTCAATTAGAAAAACTCGTTTTTTTTAATTTAATTTCTGATCATTTTTTTAAATAATGTGGGGAAATCCGGTGCCCCCTTCATAGAAAATTCTCTTCCCTAATAAAAACTTCCTTCATGGAAAGATCTTCCCACGTAACCTCCTCCCCTGACCTCACCCCTATCACCAAAAACATTCCCCTTGAAAACGTCTGTATACTTCCCAATAACCAATACTATACGTAAACAATGGGCAAAGTTCATAACTTGCAGCCCTTTGGGGAATTAATTAACCCTCAAAAATATAGTTATTTGATTTTTTTCGACTGTGGGAACAAAATGGCTATCTCAAAATTTTGATCGGGTGACTTTAGGAAAAAAAATGAGCTTGGGGGGTTCTAGTTGCTCTCCAATTTTTGTCAATTAAAAAGGACACTAAAACTTTTAATTTCCTTGGGAATGAGTCCTCTCGCGATATTCCAGGACCACTGGGTTGATAAAACCACAAAAAAAAATAACAAATAAACATGCATCCGTGATCTTTCTTCTAGCTAAAAATACAAAATTCTACATTTTTGCAGATAGGAGCTTGAAACCTCTACAATAGGGTTCTCTGATACGCTGAATCTGATGGTGTTGACTTTCTATGACTTTCAGTGGGTATTTCCCCCTGTTTTCGAAAACAAGGCAAATTTTCTCAGGCTCACAATTTTTTATTGGTAAGACTAAACTTGATGAAACATATATTGGAAATCATCATAAAAATTCGATTCTTCTGATGTATCTATTGCTGTCAAAATTTCGTTACTTAGGGTTTGGTTACTATTGAACCGGGTCACTCCTTACTTACAGTTCGTTACCACGAATTGTTTGATAAAAAAAAATTCGAGATGGCTAGGGCAAGTTCTGCAGATGAAGGATGACAGAATGTCAAAGATTGTCCTTTTCGACAGGTTGTTCCCAGTTGAGGTGGGAGGATGCCGTAAGGAAAGATTTAAAGGAAATGGGAACTTCCTGGGAAAGTTTACAGAGGGAGACTTAAAGAATCAAAAGTGACCAGAGGGCAACTAGCCCCTCCACACCCTCTTTTTCCTAAATGCGTGTGATCAAAATTCAGCGACAGCCATTTTTTGGAAAAAGTCCAAAGGTCAAATAACTATGCCTCCATGGTTGACAAAGCCCTCCCCAGCCACCGGTACAGGGGCTGTAAGTTGTGCAAGTTGTCCATTGTTAACATATCAGGTTTTTACGTAAGCGGTGGTCGTATAAACTTCGGAAGAGGTTCTAGCTCCCTTTTTAGGTGTAAAAAGTTATCAGGCGGCAACCAGTCTCTTACCACGCCCTTTTTTCTCCAAATGCTTCCAATCAAAATTTCGAGTTAGTCATTTTTGATAACTACGGTCCCGGGCTTGACAACCCCTCAGCCGCCGGGACAAGGGCTGTAAGTTATACAGGTTGCTTATTGATAGTGGATAAGGTTTTTATCGAAGGGGTGGTCGTACAAACTTTGGAGGAAGTTAATTCGATTGAAAATCAAAAATTTTAGGGCCCTTGTTAAGATTCAAAAGCGATCGAAGGGCAGCCATCCCTCCGCAAAAAGCCCTCCGCAGCCAGGTCAAATAACTATGCCTTCAGGGTTAAACTGAAGGATATTAAACTGGAGCTTTAAGGAAATTTTGAGAGGAATGCCGAACAAATTAAACACATTATGTGCTTGCTGATTATTAGAAGGAATATCATCAATATCCAAAGTTCAAAATTTCAAGGTATGCTGATGAGAGATTTGAGAATAATCACCCACCCCCTCCTTACTTTTTAGGTGCATCCCCCGCTCAACAGCGACCGAAATTTTGAGGGGAAATATTTTATTCTGGGTGTATCTGAAAGGGCTAAGGGCGTTAAGGTACACGTTGGAGAATGCGGTGGGGTATGCTATATTAAATCAAAAGGCACTACGTGCATCCAGTTTATCAAAAAGGAGGATCTACAATATTTTTAGAACGACTGAGGGTATTGAACTGAAACTTTCAGGATATGTTGAGGGGGGTATTTAAAAGGTTCTGGAAGGCCACCAGCCCCCTCGTATGCCTTTTAGTTGTCCACCGTTTCAAAGTATTTGATCAAAATCTTGAAAAATAGACATTTTGCTAAAAATATTCAAAAGCTAGAACAACCATGCCTATTGGGATGACAAAATCCCCTGCAGCTATGGAGTGGGATGCCAAACACAATAAAACACACACTATGGGACTGCTGAGTGTCAGAATGACATAGGCCTATCGTCAATATCTAAGGAACAGCTAAGGGTATTAAGTAAAGAACTTCGAAGGGTGTTGAAGAGCTACCGGAGGGCATTCAGCCCTCCTAGCCTTATTAAATGCTGACTTCCTTCATCATTGATCAAAATTTTGAAAAAAGGACGCTATGCCCCTCCCACCCCCAGAGTAAGGATAATACATAATATAATTTGCCCTTTTTACATGTAGGATTTATCATAGGCAGCGCAATAGTGCTGCCTAAGAATAAAGAGCGATGTAGGCACAATGTATTATTTTATTTTTTTCGTTTTTTTTAGACCAAGGGACTCCGTATCGAAGGAGTCGTCAGATAAAATTCGAAAAGAGCCCATTTAATTGGAAATTTAAAGGACAGGTGCCCTTTGTAATTGTCATAAGTGATTGGAGGGCAACTAACCCCCCTTCCACGCCCACCATTTCCCCAAACACATTTAATAAAACTTTTGAGATAGCCATTATGTTCAACGTAGTTGAAAAGTCCGGTAATTATGTATTTAAGGTTGACGACCCCTCCCCCCCTACAGCCCACAGGGCAAGGGTTGTAAGTTATGCCCTGGGGGCATATAGGATTTATATAGAAAGAATAATCGTATAAACTACGGAGGGGCTCATTTGATTGGTAATCAGAAGTTTTAGCGTACTTTTTACGATTCAAAGCGATGGGAGGGTAGATACCCCCCCCCCCCCCCAAAAAAAAACCTCGTATCCGAAATACATCTAATAGAAATTTTAAGATGGCTATTTGTTTTCGCAGAAACTTCAAAAAAGGCTCATTCGATTGGAAACTGAAAGGGCTAGTGCCCTTTTTAATAGTCGAAAGTGTTTGGAGGGCAACAAACCCCCCTCCACGCCCAAGATTTTCCCTAAAAATCCAATCAAAATGTTGAGATAGCCATTTTGTTCAATGTAATTGAAAGGTCCAGAAATTATGTCTTTGAGGATGACAACCTCCCACAGCCCTCAGGGCAAAGATTGTAATATATGCCCTGGGGGTATATAAGGTATATATAGAAAGGGTGATCGTATAAACTTCAGAGGAGGCTCACTGAATTGGTAATCAGAAGTTCTAGTGTCCATTTTAAGATTGAGAGTGATCGAAGGGTAGATACCAACCTTGTATTTTCCCAAAATACTTCTAATAGAAATTCTAAGATGGCCATTTGCTGTCATAAAAACTTCAAAAAAGACTCATTCGATTGGAAATTGAAAGGGCTTGCGCCATTTTTATTAGTCTAAAGTGATTGTGGGGCACCACCCCCCCCCCCCACGCCCATAGATCCTCAAAAACGTCAGATCAAAATTTTGAGATAGCGATTTTGTTTAACGTAGTTGAAAGGTCTGGAAATGTCTTTGACAACCCCTATACCTTCTCAAGACCAGAACATAATTTGCAATTTACTAAAAAAAAATGGTTGTGGATCGTCAGTTTAGTATACAAATACTGATATACTTTCCTTAAAGTTTTAATATTTTTTTATTTATTAAAATTTAAAAACTAAAAATATTTTCAACGGGAAAATGAACACAAAACAGATAATTTTTGTTTAAAAAACACAAGACGAGTTTGTTCTAAAATAAGAATAATAACTAATAAAGGCACAAGCGGCATATAACTTATAGAAATGGGTGGTCGTATGAACTTCAGAGAGGGCTCATTGGAGGGTTCTAGCGCCCTTTTTAAGATTCAAAGTGATCGGAGGGCGGATATCCCCCAACCCTCCACATCTCATATTTTCCTGAAATGCATCTGATAGAAGTTTTGATATGACCATTTAATGTCGTAGAAACTTCAAAGAGCTCGTTCAATTGGAAACTGAAGGGGCTAGGGTCCCTTTTAACAATCGAAAGTGATTAGAGGGCAGCTAACCCCCTTCCCATGCCCACCATTTCCCAAAACACCTCCAATCAAAATTGTTAGATAACCATTTAATTAGCGTAATTAAAAGATTTGGAAATTTTGTCTTTGAGGATGACAACTCCCCCAACCCACCCACCCCTAACAGCCCTCAGAGTAGGGGCTGTAAGCTATCCCCTAGGTGGATATAAAGTTTTATAGAAAGGGTGGTCGTATAAACTTCGGAGGTTGCTCACTGGATTGGTAATCAGAAGTTCTGGTACACTTTTTAAGATTTAAGGTGATTGGAGGGCGGATAACCCCCCCCCCTCCACACACCTCATATTTTAAATACAGCTGATAGAAATTTTGAGATGGCCATTTGTTGTCATAGAAACTTCAAAGAAAGCACTTTCGATTGGAAATTGAAAGGACTTTTTTAATAGTCAAAATAGATTGAAGGGCAACACGCCCCCCCCCTACACCCATCAATTCTCAAAACACATCTAATCAAAATTTTGTGATGGTCATTTTGTTCAGATTAGTTGGAAATTATGTCTTTGAGGATGACAACCCCCCTTCCACAGCCCTCGGCACAAGGGTTGTAAGTTATGTCCCAAGAGCATATAAGGTATTTATGGAAAGGGTGGTAATGCAAACTCGGAGAGGGCTAATTGGATCGGAAATATGATCTCCTAGTTCCCTTTCTAAGAGTCAAAGTGATCGGGAGCACCCGCTTCCCCCTCGGCCCTACGCCATGTTTTCCACAATTGAAATTGAAATTGTGAGATAGCCAGTTTGTTACCAATAGTCCAAAAATCATATAACAATGTTTTTAGGTCGGACACAATCCCCCAGAGCCCATTGGCAAGGGTTATAAGAAATGCACAGGGCATATAAGATTTTTGTGGAACGAGTAGTCGTATAAAATTTGGATCGGATGCAACTCATTTGATTGGAAGTCGTAGTGCCCTTTTAAAGAGAAAGTCCCGTAAAGAGAAAGTCCCTTCCACCCAAGCCTATCATTCCCCAAAACATATACGACCGAAATTTGAAGAAACGTGTTTTGTTCAACCTTGTTAAAAAGTCCCGTAATTATGTTTTTTGGAATGTCAACTTCCCTACAGTCCTTAGGACAAGGGCTGTAAATTGGCCATTCGTTCATTGTTTACACCTAATATATGTTATTGAGAAGGTATGCATGTTTGAACTTTACTTTCCAAGAAGAAAAATAAGTTGTAAACGTTTTCACTTTTCTTACTTTCCAAAAAATTACCAAAATTTTAAGGAATAAATATCATTATATGTCAACTAAACTGACAATACACGGTCATTTTTTTCCCTAAAGCGCAAATTATGTTCCGTTCTTAAGAAAGCATGGAGGTTATCAGCCCTACTCGTGTTAATTTTTGTTCGTTTTGAGTTTAACTCAGCGATTTCTTGTAATTTCTATTCGTTTTAAGTTTCATTTATTCATTGATAGTGATTTGGGGTAGTTTTACGCTTTGAAGATTTTTACTTTATTTCTGTTCATTCTTGACTTAATGGAGCTCTTTACTTTTCTTTGAAAAATGTTTCGTGGAATTTTTATTTAAATTAATTATTAAGAAAGGGAGGTTTTTTTATTCTATATATATTCGAAAAAGCTAGGAATATTAAGGTGAAACTAAGGTGATAATAAATATCATTATATGTCAACTAAACTGACAATAGACGGTCCATTTTTTCCCCTAAAATACAAATTATGTTCTGGTCTTGAGAAAGCATGGGGGTTATTAGCCCTACTCATGTTAATTTTTGTTCGTTTTGAGTCTGACTGCGATTTCTTGTAATTTCTATTCGTTTTAAGTTCCATTTATTTATTGAGTGATTTGGAATAGTTTTACGCTTTGAAGATTATTTTACTTTATTTCGGCTAATTCTTGGCTCAATTGAGCTCTTTACTTTCTTTGAATATTTTCTTTTGTACTTACAGCAATGATATTGAAAATAAAATCTTGAATTGTTGAGCTTTCAGCAATTAATATCATTATATATCAAATAGTCAGTTCAATTTTATTACCTTTTTCAAAGATTACCTTTTCGGGGGCACTTCCCCCTTTTTCAAAGACCAGCATAATTTTTTCAGACTCGTACCTTTTGATGGTTAACATTAAACTTATTAAATTTTAGATACTCGAAATCAGTATAAAAAGCCAATTCTTTTGACGCATTAACTGTTACCAAAATTCCTTCTTTTAGAGTTTTGGTTACTGCCAGGCCGAGTTGCTGATCACTTACACTTTGTTACTACGAAGTATTCCATAATTTACTTTTCTATGTCTTTTTTAATACAACATAAAAAAACTGAATGTAAGGTAAGCCAATTTTTCTATTTAAGGAGATTGTGCATTTGAATAATTTACCATTTCCTTTTCTTTTTTTCTTTTTAGAGGCACCATTAGAGGGAAAAATTGAAGCAATCTAAAAATAAGTGTCTTTAGTACCTGGCTTATTTTATTTATATTTTTCTAGATTCTTTATAATCAAAAAACCAAATTACAAGCTATGATCTCATGACCAGTGTTGTGCCAAGTACTTCTTTTTTTAACTTAAGTACAAGTACCAAGTACTCAGAGAAATTTTTACTTAAGTACAAGTATTAAGTACTTCTCTAAGAATATACTTAAGTAATAAGTACTTTTGAAAAAGTACTTCAGTACTTAAGAACTCAAGTATTTCGATTATACTTGAATTTTGCTTCAATTAAGATATAAAAAGAAAAAAATTACAAAGAACATTCATTACAGCTTCATAATAACATTTAATTTCTTTCAATGGGAGAAGCTTTTCAAACATACCAATTCCAAGCATGTTTCTTTTTGGAGTAAAAAATTCCATCACCTACCAAAAAAAAGTATTTGTGCTGGTGCAGACAAAGGAAAGATACAGCTGTACTTCCTGAAAACTTTCGTTACCCTTTGGTATGCTTTGAGCACAGATGGTTCCTTACGCTTTTCATTCAAATATGACAAAACTTCACAGAATTGGTTTCACGGCCATGGTTGCCATAATTATCATGAGTAGTTTTTTCAGCACTAAGATCAAAGTATTCATCTCCAGACAAAAAGCCACCTTTATCAGCTTTTATCAGGAAACCACTTCAATTTGAAAAAAGGATGACTTGCCGTGGCAATAACATAGTCTCTTGCATGAGAGACCCACAAGTAGACCATGTACCAAAGGCTGGCTGACTTTGGCCAAATCTTTCAGCTTTTTGAGCTTCCTTTCAAGTGATTTGATTGTAGGATAGATAGCACCGAAGTAGCATTTTTCCTCCACCTGAAGAATGTCCAATGCCACTGCTACTGGCTTCATAATTTTATGTATTCTTCAAGAATTTCAATATCACGAGAAGTTAGCCTTGGTTTTTGCAAAGTATGGCATATGTTAGCAAGCTTTCCAATTTTGTGACAGTCCATCAAACGTTTGACACTTTCATACTTTGAGTGCCACCTGGTTTCCACAGGTCTTATAAGCTGTTTGTCATATACCTCTTTCACAGCATCAGCAGCTTTTGAACTCTTATTCACGGCATCCCAGAGAGCAATACACTTCAAAAAAGCGGCGTGGTACTACCTCTTATATGCAATATCACAGAGGGCTTTATCAGCATCAGTGGATCCAAGCAGGTTTAGTGTGTGGCTGACACACCTGAAGTGTAGAGGAAGTAGGAAATACTTGGGGTCGTCATGAGAATCGAGTATCTCTCCAATGTTTGTAAAAGCGAATGAGCCATTCTGGCCTGCTTCATTTTCATTCTCTTTACCACTGTCTTGAATATCTTCATCAGAAACCATCAGATATTCCCTGAATGCCTTACTAAAGTTAGAGGTGTTATTGGTCAAAATCCCTTGTTCCTTTTTATCAACTGCAATTTTGTACCTGGCAAATACACCATTCAGTTGTTCAGCAATTCTGTCATAAGTGTGTGAGCCCTTGAACCGGCAACAAGCAAGGGCATAAGATTTCCATTTCAAATCCTCATTGAGCAAGTGTGCAGTCATTCGCAAGTAGCTTTTGTTGTTGGCAGACCAAATGTGTGTTGTTGGCAGACCAAATGTGTGTTGTCAGCAGCATGTAGTCGGTGAGTTCAAAATCATGAACCATATCTTTTATGTACTTCAAAAACTTAGCTTCAATTTGCACAGCTAAAGCTTTTCTTCCTGGAACCTTTGCATAAGGTGCAAGACCTGTTATCAGATTTTGAACGACGGCTTCTCAACAGTGTACGGGGGTCGCATCTCGTCCACAATGTAGTCCAGTGCCAAAGAATTCACTTTTGACTGTGTCAGTTTCTACGGTCTTGCAGCAAAGAAATCTCGTTTAACTTTCTTAGAAGGTGATCTATAATCACGGCCAGCATTATCTTCAGATTCAGACGATCCCAAAAGTGAGCCTACAAGTTCATTAGCCTCTTTGCTACTTGATTTCCTTTTGTTCTTACTGTTTGTCACATTTATCACAAAAAAACTGTCGGTTCAATATATATTGTAGTTCTGCCATGATAGCGTCCTTTTTTTAAATTTTGCACCGGGCCAGGAGCCGCTGTTCTCAAAGACTAAAATCCATTCATCCACTAATATATAGGAAGTTCAATTCATCGCATCGCCCTGCATCATACCGGTATAATTTTTCTGTACCACGAAGAAAGTACTTGAGTACTTAAGTACCCTTAAATACTTCAATTTCTTACGTAAGTATAAGTATTAAGTACTTTAGAAATTTTTACTTAAGTAGAGTACAAGTACTCATATTTTTTTACTTAAATAATTACTTAAGTACGTTTACTTAAGTATTTCCCAACACTGCTCATGACGTCATAAACAACAAAAGGTGACGTCACTCTGAGTACATATTCAAACCCAATGCGTATATTGTATTAGTTTCTCAAACATTTTAAAGGAAGAAAAGTAGAATAAAAAGAAAAAGTGTGGCCGAATCTCATGTAAGTAACTTCTGACTATGTAAGGACGACTTTCTTCTAGGGTAGGTCCTTTTTCAATGCAATATAAAAAATGTGGATGTAAGGCAAGCCAATTTTCTATTCAAGAAGATTTCTTTGTGTATTAGAACCATTTATCATTTCTTTTTCTTTTTTTTTTCGAGGCAGCATTGGATGAAAAAGTTGAATCTCAGGTAAGTAAGTTCTACAATCTATCTTCTACTAGCTGTTGGGGTGGCGCTTCGCGCCACCCCAACACCTAGTTCGTGGGGGCGCTTCGCACCCCCCAATTCTAATGATGTGTCCCTCTGTCCCGGTCGTCATTTATATTCCCTGTGTCCCGGTCGTCATTTGTGTCCCGGTGCCCCGGTCTGTATATACATTCTTTTTTGAATTGGTCTTTTTTTAGTTTTTAGTTTTTTACCTTTTTTTTAGTTTTTTTTTTAGTTATACCGGTGTCAGTTTTTTAGTTTAGTCCCGGTGTCCCAGTCTGTAATTTCTCTTTGAGTGTCCCGGTCGTCATTTATATTCCCTGTGTCCCGGTCGTCATTTGTGTCCCGGTATCCCGGTCTGTATATACATTTGTTTTTGAATTGGTCTTTTTTTAGTTTTTAGTTTTTTACCTTTTTTTTAGTTATACCTCATGATTCTAATGATTGCCCTTGAGCTTTGTTGATGGTGATTGCTAATCGAACATTCCCTGTGTCCCCGTCGTCATTTATATATCCCCCTGTGCCCCTCGGCGTCCCCGTTGTAGTTGTGTCCCTGTGTCCCGGTCGTCATTTATATTCCCTGTGTCCCGGTGTCCCGGTCTGTATATACATTCGTTTTTGAATTGGTATATGATGAAATAAATTTGTGTGTTTTTCCCCTTTTTTCCTTTTTAGTTTTTTTTTGGTTTTTACCTTTTTTTATTTTTTTTTTTATTTTTTTTTTCTGTTTTCTTTTTAATTTTTTTTGTAGTTTTTAACAAACATGACGACAACTAACTTCATGACGACATGATGATATGACGTCAATCGACAGACATAACACGCATACAGCTTATTTATATATACATATATATATATATATATATATATATATATATATATATATATATATATAAATTGGTTGATTTTATTTCCATTTTGACGTCATCTTCAGTATATATATAGACACAATGTAAATACACTAGTAGTTTCTCAGATTTTAGAAGAAATATATAGAATAAAGAAAAAAACGATGTCGCTACATCAAATGTTAACTTTTGACTATTTAAGGACGGCTTTCTTATGTATTTGACTAATTTCTTGCTTATTTTTCAAGGTCCTTTTTCAATGCAACATTATGAAATATTGGACCTAAGGTAAGCCAGTTTTTCTATTTAAGGATATTTTCTTGTGTATTAGAATAATTTACCGTTTTTTTTTTTTTTTGTTTTTTTTTTGTTATTTTCCGAGGCACCGAACGAGGAAAAAATGGACCTCAGGTAAATAAGTTCTAATATAGAGTGTGTATTCTGAGGAAAAAGTATCCACATATTTGTAGATAGGAGGTTCAGACATCAACAGTAGGGTTCTCTTATATGTTGAGTCGTATGGTTTGATTTTCATTAAGATCCCTTGACCTTCCGGGGATGTTTCCTTTTTCAAAAATCGCGCAAATTTTCTAACCGTACCTATTGATGGTTAACTATAAACTTAATAAATTTTGTATATTTGTAAATAAACATTTTTAATGTATAAGCCAGTTTTTTTTAATGTATTAACTGTTATAGAATTTCATTTTTATACGGTTTCGGTTACAATTGGATCGAGTCACTCCTAATTTTAAGTTCGTGACAACATCTGTTTGAATTATTTTAATTTCTTTGCTAGGTTCTTTTCAAAGGTAGCATTAAAGGAAAAAGCTGAATCTCAGTAAGTTTTGATATTGGAAAATAAGTGTTATAGGCACTTGGTTAATTTTATTCTTTATGTTCTTTTCCAAGACACAATTGGAGGAAATAGTTCTTAGGTAAATCTGTTTTGCTATTTAAAGCAGTTTTAGCATTTCATTAATCTTATTTTTTAAGGAAAACAGTTCAAAATAGTTAAATAATTTTATATCTATTCACTGTCAATAAAAAGGTTTCATCCCTATTTTGAACTGTTTTACTTTCGTCATGGAAAGGCAGTGTGGTCTTCGAAGTTATCTACGTCTTATTTTTTAATTTCTAGACTCTTTTTCGAGACATCATTAAAGAAAGTTGAATCCTAGGTATCCTAGGGTAAATTTTACTTTTTGAAGTCTAGATTCAATACAAACAAGTTTTTTTCGACTGAAAATAAATTGAAAAATTAAACTTGAAACAGAAACTATTCCGGTTAGGATAGGGGCTACCCTCTCCTCAATCCCTCGCTGATTAAACAACATTTTTTAGCACTTTAAAATAGCTTCTTATTTCAATTAAAACCAATTATTTCAGAGGGGCGTTCTTAAAGAATTAGGATAATGCCAAACTTCAGCGTAATTTAGCGTAAAGTTTTGCATTTATAAGTAGTTGTCTTTAATTTTATTTCAATTTAAGTATTTCTAAATAATATAAAATTAATTTATTATTTATTTAATTTGTTTTTCTTATTCGAGATTTTTTCTGAGATTTAAAAATCAGAATTATGAAAAATCATTAAATAACGAAAACGAATTATATTACAAATACTTCTTTTTTCACTTACAAATTTGAAAACAAAAATCAGTTACTATGAAGTAAAATCTTTCAGCACCTAAAATTTCAGCATCTGAAACTTTCAGCACCTAAAATCATTATACATCAAAATATTCGGTTAAATTATATTAGTTCTTTCCAATGACTTCGCGTATTATAGAGACATACAGTTTTCAATAAAACGAAAATAATGCATTAGGTTTTAGATTTCTGCAGTTATGGGACGGAGAATGGTGCAAAATTTGATTTGAATATTAAATTTGAGTTTTATTCGTTTTAAGATTAGTTTATCCATTTATAATAGTACCTGTTACATGTTTCTTTGCTATGATTGTCCATTTAATTTCCGTTGGTTTGTGTTTCATTCATTCTTTAATAGTACTTCCTGTACATTTTAAGTTTGAACTACTATTTATGTACTGTATTTCAGTTGGTCTTAAGTTTAATTAAATAAAAAAACAAGTTTTTTAAATGAAAAGTAAGGAGCGACATTGAAACTTAAAACGAACAGAAATTAATCCGTATATGAAAGGCGCTTTTCCTCCTCAACGCCCCGCTCTTTACGCTAAAGTTTGACTCTTTCTCTTAACTCTACTTTTTAAAACAGTAAAAAGCGTTGAGGAGGAAAAGCGCCTTTCATATATGGATTAATTTCTGTTCGTTTTAAGTTTCGATATCGCTCCTTACTTTCATTTAAAAAAAAACTTGTTTTTTTATTTAATTTCTGGACGTTTTTGAATTAATTCATGTTTTGATCTTGGCTTTCTTCACATAAATAATTGAACGAAATTTGCATATTAATCTTTTTTTGGCTAAATGGCTTTCTCATAGTTATAATCGGAAGATTCTGAGAAAAAAGGAGGGAGGGAGGAGACCTAGTTGCCCTCCAATTTTTTTATTACTTAAAAAGGCAGCTAGAACTTTTAATTTTTTACGAACGTTTTCATTAGTAAAAAATATACGTAACTTACGAACTAACTGACGTAACGAACTTCTATATTCGTATGTTTTTATTGCGAATATGAGGGGGTTCAAACCTCATCGATATCTTGCTCCTTACATTAAAGCTTAAATTTTGTCCCAATTCCTTAAGAATGACCCGTGAATCACAAAGGCCGTAGAATAAATAGTCGAAATTACTAAAAATACTTTAGCGTAAAGAGCGAGGTCTTACGAGGAGATAAACCCCTCATATGCATAATAATTTCTGTTCGTATTAAGTTTTAATGCTGCTCCTCACCTTCAGTAGAAAAAACTTTTCATATTTATTTTTTCATTGTTTTTTATAAATAATGCTAGAAAATCCTGCGCCCCCTTCATTGAAATTATCTTCCCCCCTGAGAAGTTCCTCCATGGAAAGATCATCCCACGTAACCCCCCCCCCTCAAACCAAAAAAAATCACCTGAAAACGGGTGTACACTTCCCAGTAACCATTACTATATGTAAACACAGGTCCAAGTTTGTAACTTGCAGCCCCTCCCATGGGGACTGCAGGTTAGTAAGTCGTTCCCAAAAGACATAGTTATTAGGTTTTTCGGCTATGGTGAATAAAATGGCTATCTCAGAATTTTGATCCGGTGACTTTGGGGAAAAATGAGCGTGGGAGGGGGCCTAGGTGCCCTCAAATTTTTTGGTCGCTTAAAAAGAGCACTAGAACTTTTAATTTCCGCTAGAATGAGCCCTCTCGCGACATTCTAGGACCACTGAGTTGATAAGATCACCCCTGAAAGGCAAAACAAAACAACAACAACAAAATTGTCTTCTGGCAAAAATGCGAAATTCCACATTTTTGTAGATAGGAGCTTGAAACTTCTACAATTATGTTCTCTGATACGCTGAATCTGATGGTGTGATAACTTTTAGGGGGTGTTTCCCCTATTTTATAAAATAGACAAATTTTCTCAGGCTCGTAACTTTTGATGGGTAAGACTAATCTTGATGAAAGTTATATATTCAAAATCAGCATTAAAATGCAATTCTTTTGATGTAACTATTGGTATTAAAATTCCATTTTTTAGAGTTTCGGTTACTATTGAGCCGGGTCGCTCCTTATTACAGTTCGTTACCACGAAATCTTCGATAAGGCTCTTCGGTTTTCTTTGCAAAACTTATAAGTAGTTTTGATTAACCGGAGGACAAAGTTAGATCCCAGGTAATTGATTTTTTGTGATGAGTTGTTTTGAAATATTATAAAATTACTTACCTGAGATTCAACAATCAGAGAAAATTATGTATCGGCTAATTAAGTTTGCTACTTGCAAGTAACTATCTTTAGTGTTTTATTAATTTAACTTTCTTTTCCTAGGGATTTTGAGACACCACTGGAGAAAAAAGCGGGTAGGTAATTTTTGCTGGATAGTCGTATTGAAACATAAATTTACTTACCTGAGATTCAGCAATCGGGAAGAATTATGTCTCAGGTAAGTAAGTTTTACTATTCATAAACAATTGTTTTTGTATTTTATCAATTTTATTTTCTTTTTCCAGGTTTTTCGTCACCATTGGAGCAAAAAGCGTGATCTCATGTAAATAATTTTTGCTGATGATAGTCATTTTGAAATATAAACTTACTTGCCCGAGATTCAACAATCACGAAAAGTTATGCCTCAGGTAAGTAAGTTTTGCTATTTATATTATATTTGTCAACAGTATTTTATTAATTTTATTGTCTTTTTCTAGCTTTATTCGAGCCATCATTTGAGGAAAAAGCTGGATCTCAGGTAAGTAATTGTTGCTGAAGAAGGTCCTTTTGAAACATAAAATTACTTCCCTGAGATTCAACAATCAATAAGGGTCATGTTTCAGGTAAGTAGGTTTTGATATTTATAAGCAATTGTCTATAGTATTTTATAAATTGTATTTTCTTTTTCTAGTTTTTTTAGAGCCACAATTGGAGGCAAAAGTGGAATCTTAGGTCAGTAGTTTTGCTGATGATATTCATTTTAAAATATAAATTACTTACCTGAGATTCAAAATCAGAAAAAGTTATGTTTCAGGTAAGTTAGTTTTACTATATATAAGCAATTGTCTTTAGTATTTATTATTTTTCTTTTCTTTTTCTACGTTTTTTAGGTACCATTGGAGGAAAAACGGGGATCTCAGATAAGCAATTTTTGCTGATAATAGTCGTTTTGAAATACAAAATTGTTTACCTCAGATTTAACGATCACAAAAAGTTTTGTCTAAGATAAGTAAGTTTTGCTATGTATAAGTAACTTTCTTTAGTATTTTATTAATGTTATTTTATTTTTCAAGCTTTTCTTCGAGCCAACATTGGAGGAAAAAACTGGACATCAAATAAGCAATTTTATCTGATGATAGTTAATTTGAAATATAAAATTACTTACCTGAGATTAAACAATCGGAAAAAGTTAGGGCTCAGGTAAGTAATTTTTGGTATTTAAATTATATTTATCTATAGTATTTTATCAATTTTTTTTCTAGCTTTTTTTCGAGCCAATATAGGAGAACTGGACATCAGGTAACAATTTTATCTGCTGATAGTTGTTTTGAAATATAAATTTACTTACCCGAGATTAAACAATCAGAAAAGGTTGGGGCGCAGGTAAGTAATTTTTGGTATTTAAATTATATTTGTCTATAGTATTTTATTAATTTTCTTTTCTCTTTCTAGCTTTTTTTGAGCCACCATTGAAAGAAAAATCTGGATCTCAGGTAAATAATTGTTGCTGAAGAAGGTCCTTTTGAAACATAAAATTGCTTCCCTGAGATTCAACAATCAGAAAGGGTCATGTCTCAGGTAAGTAAGTTGTGATATTTATAAATAATTGTCAACAGTATTTTATAAATTCTATTTTCTTTTTCTAGGTTTTTTCGAGCCACAATTGGAGGCATAAGCGGAATCTCAGGTAAGTAGTTTTTGATGATAGTCGTTTTGAAATATAAAATTGCTTACCTGAGATTCAAAACTCAGAAAAAGTTATGTTTCAGTTAAGCTAGTTTTACTATTTATAAGCAATGGTCTTTAGTATTTATTGATTTTGTTTTCTTTTTCTACATTTTTTTTTAGGCACCACTGTAGGAAAAACCGGGATCTCAGGTAAGTAATTTTTGCCGATGATAGACGTTTTGAAATAGAAAATTGCTTACCTGAGATTCAACGATCACAAAAAGTTATGTCTACGGTAAGTAAGTTATGCTATGCATAAGTAACTATCTTTAGTATTTTATTTATTTTGTTTCTAGGTTTTTTTTTTTAAGCACCATTGGAGGAAAAAGCGGTATGTAAGGTAAGGAATTTTTCCTGATGACAGTCGCTTTGAAATATAAAATTACTTAACTGAGATTCAACAATCAGAAAAAGTTGTCTCAGGTAAGTAAGTTTTACTATTTATTACGGCACTGCTATAACTGTTATTATCAAATCGTTCCCAGGCTTGATAGATTGAGCAAACAGTGCTATCAAGGGTCTTCATACGGTTGTTACACTTAGTAAACTTGATGTGAATGCTTCAAAAACAAATTGCATGGTTTTAGGAGGACTAATGAGCCCCAAGAATTACTTTCAGATTATTATTTCATTATTGTTATATCATTATATTATTATAATTACTTCAGATTATTATAAATTAAGTATAATGGTGTTTCTTTGAAACAAAGTCCGAGAAATGCATTACCTCGGGTTTCTTTTTTACTTCAAACTGACTTGGAAGGCGCACAGTGACCTAGTTTCCTGCAAAGTGTCAAGAGGAGTTGGAATGCTGCGGCGTCTTAAAAATGTGCTTCCTTTTAAAGTTTTATTGTCACTGTACCACACTTTAATAGCGTCGTATATACATTATGGTTGTTTAATCTGGGCCAGTAACTTTCAGTCTAACTATAGGAAAGTTCAAGTGCAACAGAATAAGGCAATCAGGATTTAAGTAAATTATGATAGTGGAAGCGCTGGCACTGTATCTATATATAAGAAATTTGATATTTTGGATGCTGGAAAAATCAGAGATATGCAGATTGGTATTTTGGTATAGGCCTGATTGGTATAATTACATATATAATTACATATAATTATAGGCCTTATTGGTATATTGGTATAATTTAGGGCCTGATAATTTTAATGAGTTTTTTTTTTTTCATTTGGGTTCTTCTTATCATGATTATTGCACGAGAAATTCTAATAATCTTGTTCATAAGTTTCGGAATACTTCCCAGTCGGCTCATGTCATCAGATATATGGGACCAACTGTCTGGAATCCATTCCCACAGCAAGTTAAGGAATCAGAAAGTCTGCCTCAGCTGAAACGACGCCTCAAGGCCCATCTTCTGAACAATTAGTAATGTTGGGTATTTAAGACCGAGAGAAGGGTATCTATCCTCCCTTCCACTTTTGTTAAATTGATCACCAGTTTTATTGCTTTGTTTTCTTTTTTTGTAGTTTACTTTATCTTATTTATTTATTTTTTGATGATATGTGAAATATTTTAAAGTTAATGGATTGTATTAGATGTCAGCTATAATTACAGGCCTTTGGTGCCTTTTTTTTTTTAACTCATGAATGAAAGTGTATAGTATTGTTTTAGAATAAAGTTACCAGCCTACTTTATTATTTTATTAATTTTCTTTTCTTTTTCTAGGTTTTATTAGGCACCGCTTGCGGAAAAAGTGGAATCTCAGGTAAGTAATTTTTGCTGATGACAGTCGGTTTGAAATATAAATTACTTTAAATATTAATTATTTTATTGGAAAAATTATATTTTAATGATTAAAATATTGGAAAAAATTATGTCTCAGGTAAGTAAGGTTTGCTATTAATAAGTAACTGTCTTTAGTATTTTATTTATTTTGCTTCTAGGTTTTTTTAAGCACCATTGGAGGAAAAGGCGGTATGTCAGGTAAGGAATTTTTGCTGATGATAGTCGCTTTGATATATAAAATTACTTGACTGAGATTCAACAATCAGAAAAAGTTGTCTCAGGTAAGGGAGTTTTGCTATTTATAAGTATTTGTCTTTAGTATTAAATAAATTTTATTTTCTTTTTCTAGGTTTTATTTAGGCAAGTTTTGCTATTTATAAGAAACTGCCTTTAGTGCTTTATTTATTTTATGTTTCTAAGTTGTTTTTTTAGGCACCATTGGAGGAAAAAGCTGGATCTAAGGTAAGTAGTTTCAGCTGATGATCGTCTTTTTAAATTATAAATTTACTTAACTGAGAATCAAAAATCAGAAAAATTTATGTCTTAGGTAAGTAAGTTTAGCTATTTATAAGTAACTGTCTTTAGTATTTTATTTATTTTATGTTTCTAGGTTTTTTTGAGGCACCATTGGAGGGAAAAGCGGGATCTCAGGTAAGTAATTTTTGCAGATAATTGTCGCTTTAAAATATAAAATTAATTACCTGAGATTCAACAATCAGAAAAAGCTGAGAGCTGAGTTCAATGAAACAAGGCTTAATTTAATATGCGTGAAGTACATAAGAGTTAAGTCAAAAGAGGATTGATTTAAATGGGGTCCAGTTGACTGAAGGCTTAGTTAAACAGGATTGAGTTGCACGGGGGCTCAGTCAAACGAGAATTGGGTCATTGGGTTAGATTGGGTTGAATTGCACAGGGCCTAGTTAAAAAGGGTTCAGTATTATGACGGTTCAGTAAAATGGGGTTGAGTTACATTTGGGTTGGGTTATACAAGGTCTAGTTGCATGAGGGTTCGATTAAATGGGGTTGAGTTGCATGGAGGCTCAGTTACATAGGTTCAGTTACACATACACCCTTTTATACAACGTATAACGTCAAGAATCAACGGTTTTGACTCTAAGGTACCGAGTTATAGTTTTTGTGGCATGTCAAGGAGGATTGTGAACTAACCAAAAGCCACTAAGTACATACTACTACTTTTACTACTACTACAACTGGTACTACTACTACTATTGCTACAACTACAATTACAGTTGTAATTACTGCTACGACTACTACAACTACGGCTACTAGTACTACTGAAACTAAGGGTATTGCAATGAAACTTCCACGGAATCTTGAGGAGGATGTTGAACTAATTCGAAACACATTATATCAATGCAGGTTACTGAAAGGGCAAAACAGCTTAACCACTTAGAGCATTAAGCTGAAACTTTCAGTGCACTTAGAGGGATATGTTGAACCAACCAAAAGATATTATATGCATACTACTACTACTGCTTCTACTCCTATTGCCAATGCTACTACTAACGCTATGGGTATTAAGGATAAATTTTCAGGAAATGTTCAGGGGATATTAAATTAAATTGAAACATGACATATTATGCAGTGTTGCAAAAGGGCATGAAAGCAGTATGTAAAGAATGCCTTATAGTATTAGGTTGAAGCCTTCAGGGGATGTTTAGAGGTATATTCAACTATTCAAAATTACTACTGGTGATAGTAGATGCATTACTACTGCTACTCCTATTAGAACTACTATTAGGGTATGAGGATAGAATGTTGAACTAGACCATAAAGGCACAATTTGAATACTATTGTTGCTACTACTACTACTTTTACTACTGCTGCTATGACTAATACTACTGCCAATACTTCTACTATTACTTCTGCAACTATGACAACTACTATTGCTAACACTAAGGGTTTTAGTAAAACTTTCAGGGAATGGTGAGGGTGGTACTGAACTGAATCAAATCAAAATGTAATATGATTTTCCATAATACTAATAAAACGCCTATTTTCCAACAATTTTTCCACCCAAGCTCCACCTCATCCACTCCAAAAAACTTCTTCCTCAAATCCTTTAACCCTTCACACTTCCCAAGAAAATGCAACAAATTTTCCTCCCACTCTCTAGTTGTTGAGCAACTGTAAGGACCACTCTTCATTCTAAACTTTCCCAAATATCTTCTTCTTCAGCTAAGTGGCATAAAACTACCTCTACAAGAAATTATCAATTTATTATCATTCCTAGATATCCCAGCTCTAGAATATACCTCATCTCCCCATGTCTCTTTTACCCTAAAATACAAGTCAAGAGAGTCAAAAGTTCTGATCTGGCTCCTACCCTTTCTAGGAGATATGCCTGCATTGCCCATCTGCCCCAAGGAACATAACTGTCTATAGTTATGTTAATTTAGCCTCTCAATTCAGAGTTATTTTCAACTGTCCATCTTTAAACAGTTTTTCAATAAAGAAAGGGCTCACCTCTCAATTCGGCAGGAGGAGTAGCCAGGTCACCACCCTTGGGCTTAACAACACATCGATCATCAACAAGACTAGAAGGAAAATACACATAGTTTGCAAAACTTGGATAAATCAACTATAATAACAGAAGCGAAAGAAGGCTATAAAAAGAGAATTATTCACAAGAAAACATGGATGTAAAACAACAAGTATGAGAAGAAAAAGCAATATTAACTGAATTTATAGTTGATTTATTGTTGTGATAGAATTTATCTCATGGTTTATGATCCCTTTATAAACTAGAAGGAAAATACACATAGTTCACAAAACTTGAATAAATAAACTGTAAATAACAGAAACAAAAGAAGGCTATAGAAAGAGGATTATTCACAAGAAAATATGGATGTAAAACAAAAAGTATGAGAAGAAAGAGTGGTGTTAACTGAATTTATGTTTGGTTTATTGTTTTAATAGATGTTTACTTATGGTTTGTGTTCCCTTTTTAAATTTTGCTACATTATTTTTGTAATCTTGTATTGCTTTCCTGTCTAAACAAACAATAAAAATTTACTATAACACCATAGCTGATATTTTGTTCTATCCATCAACTAAATCTTAATTTTAAAGTTTGGTGCATAGTACATGGTTTTTTTAGATCATAAAAAAGTTGAACGTTTGTTGGAAATTGTCAAAAAAGACAATTTTCTTATACCCTAAGCAAGCTTAGATCCTTCTCAGGGAGAAATTCTAAGCAACATCATAATTCTGGTTTCATGAATGGATGGTTCTGAGACTAATGAATCTGATGATAAAGAGTATCACATCCTTTTGGTCCAAGTTACAGCTGTAGACGTGTCCCAAAATGGCTAGTTTCAGAGGGAATATACCATAAATGTCAGAAATATTAGACTACAGACCTGAAGATGTACATATTTTCTAAAGTTTTTATTCAACTGACATTGTAGGAAATTTTAGTGCTTCCATCTGGAGAATGGATTGCAGCACCAATACATAAACTAGGCAATCTAAATCATAAACAGACTTTATTTTGAACATACATCAACGGGATTCATTCTTATCACTGGCAAATACAACTGAATATAATCATCAATACAAGGCAAGAATTGTGAAGTACAACAATTGCGTTTAAATAGGCTAGGATTTAATGGTAACTTTCTTAAATTTTTAATGTTATAAAAAACAGGTTCTCCTACACTGTAGACAGCCAATTATAGCCCAGTCTAAGCCATCATCAAATCCCAACTACCAAAAACTGTCTGTGTCATAGTTGCCAAACAAGGAGCAACCTAGTATGGAACAAACCACAGTCCATAGTAAACAAACACTTTAAAACATTTTGTTTTGAAAAAAAAATATTAAGTGAGAAAAAAAATTCCATTTAAAGTTCATTAAGGAATAGTAACTATGATTTCAATTAATTCTAATTGTAAAATTTTATGACATAAATAAATCTATGGGAATTAAGATAACGTGAAAACTCTTAAAATGGTGTCCAATCAAAATGAAAACTGCACCAATGGAATTAGCATTTTTGAAAAGACTGTACAGGTTACAGACCACCACCCCCCCCCCCCCAACCTTGAACAACAAGAAAGCTAGAGCTTTGGAACAAGCTCAAAAAGAAGAAAAAATAAGGATATTTACAGCCAGTGAAAATACAATACAAATATTTCAGCCAAGACCTCTGTTCAACTGATATCAGTGCAAAGTTTAGAGAAGGCAATTACTAAAATAAATAAAAACCAAACAATAAAAATCACCACTAAAATAAAAGTAAGACCCTTCCCAAGTAATGGTGAAAGGGAAAATGAATAAAAGATCAAACAATGAATAGCAATTCAAAAAATTAAATACAAGTATATTTTTTTTAATGCTTTTTTGAGAGCCAGTTAATTACCAGGTCTGTTAACATCTAACATTTGACCAATATGTGAAATATTAGCAATTGCCTAGGTTATCCTTTGTTGATTCAAGATTCTAGTAACTTCTCTCAAAATTGTCAGTGAGTTCTACCAAAACAAAAGCAACTGCAAAAACATATGATCCTATAAACACCAGTCCCAAGTATGGGGCTGATTATACCTTTCCTGTAGTTGTAAAAGGTCTGTAATTTATTTTAGCTACTGAATGCTATGTCCAGGTTGTATCTTTCAAAAGTTTGGTCAGGTAGCCCAATTTTAGAAAATAAGGCAAATTGTGAAATATACCTTTTTGCCTTTCAATGGGTTTATACCTTAATTTGCACTTCAGAGCAAATCAAGATCCATCTTGACCTGTTAATTGCTCTGTACTTGATGATGTAAATGATTAAACATCAAATTCACCTTACTGGTACTTCCAGGGAACACCATTCCATTCAACACCAATGACTTCTTTAACACTTCATTATTTTTGGTGCTGAGACAGTTGTAGTTGAGAGACTATTCCAGTGGTTTACTACATGCCAGGTTACTACACAGCTAGAAGAAAAACTGTCATTGGTGTCAAGTTTAGACAAATGGCTTGAACAGCTTCTTTGAATGTCTCCTCATGTCAATGTCAATATTTTGGGAAATTCACAAATGAATTGGGAGGTGGTTCTTGTGAAGTAAGTTTATATGTCATAAGTGTATCAGCTCTTTATTGTTGACAAGTGTATATGATTTCAGCTCCTTCAAACGTTCATCACAAGGCCTGTCTCTCACCCTAGATACTGCTTTTGTGGCTCTCCTCTACACTCCTTCAAGCAGCTTTATGTCACCCTTGTATCCTGTTAATGTTATCCGCATTCCAAAATCAAGCACTGGTCTGACAAGAGCCTTGTACAACCTCATAAAAACGTAGGAAGACCTATTGGATATAGTTTTCTTTAAGAGTGCTAGGACTGAATTTGCATGAAATGCAGTCTTTACAGTTTGGATAGAATCAACGTGGGTTGTCAAAAATTATTCCAAGATCCATTTCTTCATCCACACTTTGAAGCTCTTGGATATCATTTACAGTTGAATTGGCCAGAGTACATTTGAAACTTGGGTAGGACTTGCCAAAATGAATATTATCGCTACATTTGTCAACATTGAAGCTCATGTGTCATGTTGTTGCCAGTTTTGAATATGGTCAAAATCATCTTGTAGTGACTCATGATTAACTGCACCAAACAACTTTGAGTTGTCATCATAGAGAGTTAGATGATTTGTAGTTAATTAAAAAATATCATTTAAATAAATATTGAATAGGGTAGATATAAAGATAGTACCCTGCAGGACAACACTGGCGACTCCACATCTCTCAGAGAGAATTGATTCTCCTTCATTAGTAAAAGGCCTCACTCCCTGTGTTCTATTTGTAAGAAAACCTGAGAACCAGCCCACAAGGTATGCATCAATTCTACATGAGATAAGTTTTGTGTTCAAGTGTGGATGTGGAACTTTATCAAATGCTTTAGCAAGGTCAATCAACAAGACATCCACAGATAAGTCCTGATCAATCAGGTAAGTTATGACGTCATAAGTCTGTGGGTTCTGGGTATTAAGGCATTTATGGATTAGGGTTCTAATGGGCAATAAAGTGTTGTTGGTCTATGACTATAGCCAATATGGAATCATTTCGGGGTTGGAAATAAACTGTCATAAATTTAACTTTAACCATAAAAAAGCATGAAAATAACAAACTAAATGTTAATCTTAGTTCTAACATATCTCCTTCTGTACACACTTTTCTGCAGCTAAACTAAATATATTTATAGAACTAGACACTGGGTATTTGTCTAGAGAACTAAGTGGAGAGAAAGAAACATGTTAAGAAAGCAATTCTTACTTTATAATATGCCGAATAATTGTAATTAACACATTTTGCATCTTTACAGTTCAAACTTACCTCCATAGTCATTGCATCCTGAATCTTAATTTGCAATTTATTTTCATCAGAAATAGACTTTACCCCTCCCCCACTCCCCTAATATACAAATATATACCTTGAACTGGAATATACATTGAATTCGTATTTATAGGGGTGGAGAAAAGTTTATTTTCTCAAACAAGGCAAGGTCTGTATTCTTTATTTATTTAATAAACCTCATTAAAGGTTTTTTATGTTTTATCACTCTTTGTTGAATAAATATAGAATACAGATTTTGCTGTGCTGCCTGCAGGGCTAATGGACTAATACGCTTTGCTCTATAGGTAATGTTACCTGTAAGCAAGTCCATTTTATGCATTTTTACTTTGCCCCATGATGCAATTCTCTAATAATGACAAGGAAACAAGATGTGATCATCAGAACCTAGCTACATGCAGTAATATGCACTTTAGAACACGTGGAACAAAACTAAACATTTACTCGGGATTTTATAAACCTAAAAAATGGATGTACTTCTCTAATATTGACAAAGAAACAATATGCAATCATCAGAATTTTTCTATATGCAGTAATGCCCACTTTAGAGCACATGGAACAAAACTAAACATTTACTGGGGATTTTAGAAACCTAAAAAATGGATGCACTTCTCTAATAATGACAAAGAAACAATATGCAATCATCAGAATTTTGCTATATGCAGTAATGCCCACTTTAGAGAACGTGGAACAAAATTAAACATTTACTGGGGATTTTAGAAACCTAAAAAATGGATGCAGTTCTCTAATAATGACAAAGAAACAATATGCAATCATCAGAATTTTGCTATATGCAGTAATACCCACTTTAGAGCACGTGGAACAAAACTAAAATATATATATATATATATATATATATATATATATATATATATATATATATATATATATATATATATATATATATATATATATATATAATATATATATATATATATATATATATATATATATATATATATATATATATATATATGTCTATATATTTACACAAATTCAGCATATATCAGTATTTCCATTATGGGGATTCTTTGAGTCTTTTAGGGGCGAGATTTTTTTTAGGGATCTGGGGATTTTCTAGGGATTTTTCCTCTCCCATGGACTTTTAGGGAACTTTTTAGGGGTTTTCCTTTAATTTGTTCATCATTATCATCTTCTTGATCAGAGAAGCAGGGTAATTCGATTCAGGATCTGTTTCCTTGCAAACTGAACTTGGAATCACAGAGGAGTACTTCTTCAGTTACTTAAACATTTTTAACAGCACAAAGATTTTGAGATAAACAGGAGACCTAAGCAACAAATTGCCAACAAAGAACTGTTTGAAACAGTTCCATGCTGATGTGGGCTTTGAACCATAATTTCAGCTTAGACTGTTTTCAATTAATGAAGTCATATGGTTTATCATTTTTGGGATGTTTTTTATAAGATTATTTGGTAGATAGCAGGTCTTTCTTTTCTACAAGTCATATAAATAAAGTTATAATATATTTTGATAGTTTTATAGGGTAAGTAGTTGTTCTTGCTATAGTAAATTTTTTTGACAAGCATTGCATGTATTATATTTTTTTTCTCCACAGTGCTTGTATGATGTTTAGGATTTTTGTGTAAAATTAAAAAAACTTGAACTCAAACATGTAGCCAGGCTGATAAGTACATACATGAACAATAGAGGTAGGCTATTCCAGTTTGAACACCTCTTTTACCATTTTGTTATCCTAGTTTTTAACAAACAAACAAACTGACAGCCATGTTTTAAAAACAATGGCATGTGTAGGAATAAATGGATTGTTTGTTTTTGGCAAGCCTACATACCCAGCTAATAGCTAAATAGTTACTAGCTATTATAGGGGAAAATCATACAGCTCTATAGCCTACTATAATAGGTAATTTTTTTGTTGTTCATATTTACTCGGCATACTCAATGCCTTTTTTATGTTCTTAACAAATAAAATAATCATTTCTGTCACATATTCAAATTCAAGCACATTTTTGAACCCTTGAAAATGATCAAAATATTTCTAGTTTTTGGGTATAAAAAAGGCTTAAAACATTGGTCTCAATCTTTAAAACGTTATTCTCAATCTCAAAACGTTATTTACAATCAGTTTGTGGTAATGAACTTTAGTAAGGAGCAACTCAGCTCAATAGTAACCAAAACTCAAAAAAAGGAAATTTTGATACCAATAGCTACATCAAAAGAATCTCATTTGAATGCTGATTCTAAACATATAAGTTTCATCAAGTTTAGTTTTACCCATCAAAGGTTACAAGCCTGAGTAAATTTTCCTTTTTTTACAAAATAGGGGAAAACACCCCCTAAAAGCCATAGAATCTTAACAAAAATCAAACCTTCGCATTCAGCGTATCAGAGAACTCCACTGCAAAAGTTTCAGGCTGCTATCTGGAAATGTGGATATTCATATTTTTTGCCAGAAGACCAATCACAGGTGCATGTTTATTTATTCTTTTTTTTTTTCCCCAGGGGTGATTGTATCAACCCAGTTGTCCTAGAACGTTGCGAGAGGGCTCATTCTAACGGGAATTAAAAGTTCTAGTGCCCTTTTTAAGTGACCAAAAAAATTGGACACCATGCTAATTTTTTCCCCAAAGTCACCAAATCAAAATTCTGTGATAGCTATTGTATTCACCATAGTCAAAAAACCTAATAACTATGTCTTTGGGGACAACTTACTCCCCCACAGTCCCCATAGGAGGGGCTACAAGTTACAAACTTTGACCTGTGTTTACATATAGTTATGGCTATTGGGAAGTGTACAGACGTTTTCAGGGGGATTTTTTGGTTTAGGGGGGGGTTGAGAAGGGGGTACATGGGAGGATCTTTCCATGGAGGAATTTGTCATGATGGAAGAGAATTTCAATGAAGGGGGCAAAGAAAAAATAAATATGAATTTTTTTCAACTGAAAGTAAGGAGCAGAATTAAAACTTAAAACAAGCAGAAATTATTACACCTATGAGGTTTCACCTCCTTGTAATACCTCACTCTTTATGCTAAAGTATGTTTAGTAATTTCAACTATTTATTCTATGGCCTTTGTGATTCAGGTGTCATTCTTAAGGAATTTGGAGAAAATTTAAGCTTCAGTGTAAAGAGCAAGGTATTGACGAGTGGGTGAACCCCTCATATATGTAATAAAAACAGATGAATATAGAAGTTTGTTTTTAAGTTAATTCGTAATTTATGTATATTTTTTACTTGTGAAAACGTTTGTAAAAAATTAAAAGTTATAATTGCCTTTTTAAGTAATCAGAAAATTGGAGGGTAACTAGGCCTCCTCCCCCACTCCTTTTTTCTCAAAATCTTCTGATTAAAACTACGAGAAAGCCATTTAGCCAAAACAAAATAATATACAAATTTTGTTTTAATTATTTATGTACAGAGAGCTGAAGTCAAAACATGCATTATTTCAAAAACATTCAGAAATTAAATTTAAAAAAACTTGTTTTTTTAACTGAAAGTAAAGAGCAACATGAAAAATTAAACCAAACAGAAATTACTCCATATATGAAAGGGGCTTTTCCTCCTCAATGCCCCAATCTTTACACTAAAGTTTTTGCTGTTTTAAAAAGTAGAGTTAAGAGAAAGAGTCAAACTTTAGTGTAAAGAGTGGGGCATTGAGGAGGAAAAGCCCCTTTAATATATGGAGTAATTTCTGTTTGTTTTAAGTTTTAATGTCACTCCTTACTTTCAGTTAAAAAAAACTTGTTTTTTTAATTTAATTTCTGATTTTATTATAAATCCATTTTTTTTAAATGGATTATGTAGCAAATAAAGTATTTTGTAGCAGAATTTGCCTTGTAAAACTTGTTTAGATTCTAGTTATTTCTTTGGTTAGCATTCAATGTTAGGTGACACTAGCTGAAGCAATGAACCTCTACTTGCCTGACAACATCAGCTGCACTAGTCATGTAACAACACTCAGGCATGCTCTGGCTAGTCTGATGCTTTTGCCCTCCTCTGTTATACTAGAAAAGCATCAAAAATACTCTTGATCAGTTTTTGCAAGGTGAATTCACTGATCAAACAAAGCTTCTAGAGACCCAGATCTGCAGTTTTTAGGTGGAACATGACCTGGCTATTTCAAAGGTTGAACCTCTGGTAGATTTTGAAATCATTACCTTCAAAGCAGGTAGTTGACAATGTCCACCTCAAGAAACAAAAAGCTACCAATGTTATACAAATAGGACTAAGTGGCTTCTATGAAGAACATTTGACTGAAACCCTTTATAATTGCTGCTTCTCTGTCATTATTGGCAAATCAACTGATGCATCAACCAATAAACTTCTATGAGTGGGAGTTCTATTTTGCAATGATGACATTTCAGTTGAAATTGACATACTTGATACCACTAACTCCATGATGGTAGCTCATGAAAGTGTTTCATGCATAATCAGACAAGAATTCCCATGGGTAGTGATTGTGAAGTGCTCTTACCATATGGTCCATCTAGTTACTTCTTTGCATGAAATAAATTGCCAAAATCAATGGAAGACATCTGTTGGTCCATCTATAGCCATCTTTGCTGAAAAAGAAGAAGAAGCCATTTTACACATAGTGCTAAGAGGCAGCATGCTTTCATTGAGTTCTAAGAATTCTATTAAGTTGAAATGCACAGGATTATCCAGGCTGGACAGACCAGGTGGCTTTCAGTCAGAGCTGCTGTTGACAGGATACTGGAGCAGAGGGATGCTCTAAGCACCTATTACAGAGTTCTACTAGTCGAGGATCCAACAAAGCTAAACAAGCTTGTCTACACAACTCTGAACCCAGTCATGGAATGTCTTTTTGAGTTTGTTGCATTTACATTGGGCTTGTTGATGGACTTCAATGTAGTTTTCAGGCTGATAAGCTACTCTTTTATTGCCTTAAACACAAGACTGAGTCTCTGATCAAAGGGTTGTCTCTAAAATTCCTGCAAAAGGACTATGTGGAATCAACTAGTGCTTTTAAAATCAATGTGAACAATCAGAATCCAAATGGACACAGCTCTCTCTCAACCTTAAGGTCACATACTGCTGTCCCTCCTGATTCAATTGAAAAAGTTCTCAAAGCTGCACAGGCATTCTATATCAAAGCAGTAGAGCAGACACAGAAATGGTTCCATTTCAAAGATGACATTTACAAATATGCTGAAATGGTTAATCCAGTGTCAGCCCAATCACTTCAGCCTGCCTCTCTACTACCTTTTGTTAGAAAGTATAGACAGGTTCCATGGGATGGAACCAAAACTGAGCAGGAGTAGAGGAGGCAGAGCCTCATCAATATTGAAAACATTGAAACAATGGATGATGTGACCTACTGGCATTTGGTATTGGTGAAAAAATACTGCCGGAACAAAATTTGTATCCTAACCTGAAACTGGCAGTATTATTTATTTTCCCCCTTCCATTTTCAAATGTCATTGTTGAGAGGTTTTTCAGTGCTGTAAAAGTAATAAAAACTGACTGTCAGAATAAAATGAAAACAGAAACTTTGTGGGGGATTCTAAAAAACAAAATATGGAATGAAAAGGGCTCAAGAAAGTGTGGAATGTGAAGATGATCAATTAATTACTTCACCCCATAAGAAGGGTGAAAGCTTCAGAGGAAGGTGAGGTCTGATTATGTTTTACAAGTTACAATTGAACAGTGTTAAACATCTTGTATTGTAATCTACACTGTAGTTTACATTCTCTTTTTTATTTGCTTGAAAAAGCATTTTAAACTACATGACAAGACAATCTATTATGGTACTGATAGGTAGTCTTCAATCTAAGAAGCCAAAATATGTTACCTTTCAATAGTTCTGGTAAAATGAGACAGGGAGAAGCAGTGTAGGGAGTAATTGGAAATGGGAGATGTCTAGGGATTTCAGAACTGAATATGGGGATTTCTAGGGATTTTTCAGTTCTTTATTAATGATTTAAAAAATAAAAAGAGGAAACACTGGCATATATATATATATATATATATATATATATATATATATATATATATATATATATATATATACCAATGAGGATAAAATTCTAGTTTAGTGATTTTTGGATATCTTGAAAAGGGTTTAGGTTAGGAAAAATGTAACTTTCAGGTATGGGGCTAAAGAATAAAGTATGTCCCAGGAAGGTATTTTGAAGTAGACCCTAGGCCTACCCACCTCTACTTCTTCTCTCTCTAGAGAGCCCTGAAATTTGCCAACATGACAGGTCTATGCCTATTGAAATTTTGACAAAACAACATTTTACCTTAATTTTCAGTTACCAGTTGCTTTTCATCTGCCTTTAGTTCTGAAAATGCAATTCCTGTTATTTAGCAGAATTCTGAGCCATATCAATGTTGTTTTTTGTTTCAAAATTTAGGAAACATATTTGCATATCTTTAAAACCTTATAAATCAGGATTATGAAGCTGAAAAAAATTTTGTTGTAGCCTACTTCATTCAAGCAGAAGATCTATTTTACAAGGTTTCACTTTTATAACACACATATATTAAAGGTCAGGACACTGTAGAGGGAGAGGGATTGGAGGGAGGTACTTCAAAATACCTTCCTGGGACATACTTTAGCCTGTAGACTTATCCCTGAAAATTTCATTTTTCCTAACCTAACCCCTTTCTGAGATAGCAAGAAGTCAATCAACTAGAATTTTACCAATTTCATTTTCCTGACCTAACCCCTTTCCAACCAGAAGTTTACCCAATTGAGGATACAGGCTATATAGTGTTTTGACCTTAAATGATGTTAATAACAACCACAACGATGGATAGCTTAGATTTCTAGCTATTTGTTGATATATACAATTCTGTTCAATTGCACTTTAAAAACAAGGTGTGAGCATTTTGATTTTACATAATTTTGCTCAAATGGATACTGGTTTTCTACCCTGCACAGGCTATTATGAAGTAAAATTTGTTGTGTTAACATGTTTCCTTCTCTCCAATTAGCTCTACAGGTAAGCGAAAATCCTAAAACTCACCTGAGAGAGCTCAAGAAACCAGACTCATTTGAATTGTCATAGAGGGTGATTATGTCCCCGTAATGCAGTGGTAGCATTTCATTCTTTGAGTGACTCATTCTTCAGTTGTATCTAAAAAAAAATCAACTACTGAAGATAAATGTTTCATTGAATTCCCGAAACTTTTTATTTTGTATTCTTATCTTTCAAAAGCAACGTGGGAACACTGTTGCCAGATTGTCAACGCAGAAAAACGCCCAGGGGTTTTCAAAACAAGCCCGAACAAGCCCCAGAAAATTTCGAAACAAGCCCGAACAAGCCCCAGAAAATTTTACCGAAATAATACACTTTTTGAGATTCCACTTTATAGTGAGCGCGTACGAAAGCTTGTTTCACGAAGAATGCTATATCTAGATGCAGAATTAATACTGAATTTTCAGTCCAAAGCTATTCTCATTGTTTTTTCTTTAAACTTCTGGAAGAGTCTCAATTTTGTTGATCTCCCCTCAGCATTTGCAGGGAAAAAGAATAAACCTACCCGGCAGGCGGGAATACTTGACATTTTTTTCTGCTTATAAGTTTGAAATACAAAAAAAATATCTTAAGCTGTATGGCAGCCCATAGCTCTGGCCTCTTCTAATATCGAGTTAATCTTTCGTTTCATTTTTAAGCTGTATGGCAGCTAAATATTTTGAACTCATGTTTTTTTTCTGACGCTAAGCTTTTGCATTGACAAACTTATGGTACGAAAGTAAAACTGTTTACTTGGAAACGAATTCGTCCATAGAATTTTCAAACTCGAGGCTTTTGGAGTCAAAGATTATGTGTTCAGACCTAGGATCAAAGTTGGACCATTTAATTGTGACTGCTGCTATTTTAGATGAAAGCTAGATAAAAAAGACAAAGGGGCCATGTCCCAGCCGAGCCCTCGAGGCGAATCCTAATATGTTATTATTCCTTACAGTTTCAGTTTTCCCTCCGAATTTACACCTTTCAACAGAGTTGCCGCCTCTCCATGCCCTTCTGAAAGCTATAGCCATATACAAATAAAGCCACTTCCCCATGCCCTACTGCCCTAATAAGTGATATTTTTTTTTAATTTGTCACTAAATATTATGTTTTCTTTATGTTTATCTCTTTAGAAACCTATTTTGAAGCAAGATTATTTAATCTAAAAATTACCTTCAGCTACGTGGCAGCTATATATTTTGAACTTTTATGATTATTTCGGATGTTTAGACTTTTAACTGAAAACCTTTTTTTTCTCGTCACATAGTTTTAATGGACGCGGTTCTCAGCTATTTCTTAATGTATTGACTTCGTAATACAACAAAAAAAAATTCACAAGTAACAGAAAACACAATGAGATCTCTTCAATAAGCAAAATAATTTTTGTGAACAAAACAGAATTTTGGCCAAACTATCACGACAAGAAATGCACAGGCTTTATTACTTCTTTGGATAGAATGGTAAAATGCAAAAAAGAAAATAATTGAAGCTTGAAATTTTGTAATACAAAGAAAAAAAGCTTCAAGAGAATAAACGCAATGACTGAAAACTCTCAATACTTTTGGTATATTTTCTTATGACCTCAAGTAAGAAAAATTAAAAATAATTTTTGAGAAATGAGATACTATGTACAGCTTTAGACAAAAAAAAGGCTACAACAGCTGAAATACCAATATATTGAAAGAACACGAGGAACTTTTGATTTAAAAAAGCTAACTGCAAGCTAAAATTTCAGCGTCATCACCATAGGAAAATATGCATATCAAAGGCTGATTATCTTGTAATACAGCATTTTGGTTTTTAAATGCAGCTTATCAATCGATTTCTTTTACCAATCAGGCTTCAACCCGAAGATTCCTAATTTCCTCCACTGAAGATTCCTCCACTGAAGGGGCTCATTTTTATATTAATTTCACAGAATCTGAAGAATTCCATCATTCGTTTTTCTTCTTTTTTTTTTTTAAACCGATGGTTTCTTATTCAATTCCTATTCGTACCTTAAGGTGCAAATTGAAAAAAAAAACTCTTATTAAAAAATAATTTCTTATCTTATTTTCAACATTATTTGCTAGAATAAACAGGAAAACGTAGAATATTAAGCTTTTTTTGGAAAGTCAGCAGAGTGTATTATATAAAATTCTTTTATTGGAATTCCAAACTGATTGGTTGGACTTGGAAAAATTGGGTATTGGAAAGTCAAGAGAACATGAAATATCGAACTTTTCGCTGGACTTTAAAACGTTTTTTGTTGGAAAGTTAAACAAATCGTTGAAGATCACATTCACTTTTTCGATTTTACACCTTTGCTGAAAATTCAATTATAGTTTTTTTTTTTTTTTAGCAATTGAAAGTTCAACGCATTTTCTTGTTGGAAATCCATTTTTTTTTTAAAGTGTATATCTACAACTCAAGAAGTTAGAAAAGAACACCAAGAGAAAAACAGCATCAGATGAAAAGAAAACGAATGAAGAGCCAGTTCT
Organism: Artemia franciscana; assembly: GCF_032884065.1. Taxonomy (NCBI): domain Eukaryota; kingdom Metazoa; phylum Arthropoda; class Branchiopoda; order Anostraca; family Artemiidae; genus Artemia; species Artemia franciscana. Next base: position 20,491,992 of record NC_088867.1, on the reverse strand, counting down.
GCGATTCCATAGTAAAATCAGTATGTCATCAAGATCATTGTTAAAATTCATATCTGAGGTTGCATTGGAACCCCCAAGCCTATAGATTTCACTGTTGAACTGCAACATTTTTTTAGTAGGCTCAAACTGGAAACAGCAAATACCACACACTGACAACCACAGCCGACAGACTACTATTGAGTTCAGCATAGGCAACAACATTCGATTCCGAAGTTTGTTCTTCACAATATTCATCATAGAAAATGACCTCTCAACTACAGCATTGCTTATTGGCAGGCTGAGGAGGGTCAATGCCCACCTCGCTAAGTCACGACATGGAGGAACACCAGCTGGATCAAGATGGTGCAGGACCTTGACCCAGAATTCACAAGAGTCACTTGGAATTTCTCCGCCACAAGCTGATGCCCAGTCAACTACCAAGAGTCTTCTCCACTGACTCTCTAACTCACTAATATTCAGCACTGGCAAAATTCTGATGGCAAAAAAACTGGCCAAAGGCAAATCACTAAATCGAGGACGCAACTTCGACAAACAAATGGTCGGAGAAAGCACTTTCAGTTTCAGCAGAGAATCAAGAGCTGGGGGCAAGCGCTTTAAAACTGCTCTAGCAGCTGTCTTGAGAAATTTGAGGCAACGCAGATTTACTTCTTCCTTTTGATGACTGGTCAGCTTAGATCTTTCAAGCTCCAAATTGAACTCGTATCCGTAGTCAACCTGGGCTGTAGGAAGGTAATAAATTTCGAAGTCCATATTCACTGTTAATGACACTGCAGACGTGTGCAATATTCTCTGCAGAAGACTTAATACAAATTCTTTTAGCTCTTGAAATAAACGAAAGTGATCTGCGTTAGTGTGTTGAAAAAGGAGGTTAACTCTCTGAAATTCGGCCAATAATGGCTTCAAGAAAAGAATATATGCCTTATTTCGTTCATCGAGGTACATATCATGGAGCATTCGGGCAGTGTAGCAACGTTCCTTTTCCTTCGCTAATCGAAAGTGCGCTGACAGCTCAGAATACTGCTCGAGTATGCGAACGACTGCTCTTTATCGAGACAGCCAACGGGTATTGGAAGGAGCAATCATTTTCAACGGGGTATTCCCATCGTTTATGAGCAGGAACATTTGCTGATATGCCTCTCTTCGTAAAGGACTAACGTTAAACCACTTGTAAGTCTCTGAGACCATGAACTCCAAATTGCTTGGAAGCTCTCCAACAGCCTCGGAAGCACACAAATGTAGGGAGTGACATACACATTTGAAGAGTTGGAGTTGAGGCAACCCGTCATCTCGTAATAACGTGAACAGCGAATGGTTCCCACCACACATGTTGTTTGCTCCATCTGTCCCAATACCTATCAGATTTTTTAGGGGAATTCCACATAAAGCTAAGAAGTCTTTCAGTTCTTGATGTAAAATCACAGAAGTGGTCGAAGGTGCTTCAACCATGCCCAAAGTAGCACATTGAACTTTTTTCATCTTGGGGCTATAGTATCTCACACAAATACACATGAATTTCATGGTGGCAACGTCGGTCGATTCGTCCAGAATAAGGGAGTATCTGCTGTCACCAACATCAGCAACAATCTCTTGGAGACTTTCTGGTCCAAGAACATTCTTGATAAGGACTGAACATTTTGTTCTCTTCAATTTCGTTGCCTCGGAAACTGGTCCAGGAAAAGCACTCTTGATAATGGTGGATAGGTGGTCAATAGTCATAATCGATGAATGACATGCGACATGTGCTGCCAAAATCAGTTCTGCTTTTCGTGCTTTGACATCGAGCTGAGTAATTCCTAAGAAAAGAATGGGGTTTTAATTCGGCAGGTTAATCTGCAAAGTGTCCAATAATTCCTGCACTGCTTTCAACAGTTACTCACTTTTAAAAGTGAGAAATAATTTGGAAGAAGACTAAACTGACTTTTTGTGCAAGCTTTGGATAAGCATCTAACGCAAGGTTAAAGACGCCCTACAGGCTGAGGTTGAGGAAAGCCTCATATTCTCAGGTATCGACTTTAAATAAAAAGCTTTGAGATTGTAACATCCAGTTTGTGATATTTTTTTTTTACTTCAATCGTTTGAGCTGACAAACCACAGTCTAGGCTACTAGTTCTGCATGTAGTGAGGCCCTGAATATGTAATGAAGGTTGAGGCTATATGGATCTTTTCGGCCTTCTGGCCTTTGCCTCCTTACACTCTACGTTCACATTCAAAATGAATGTGACATTCAAAATGACCTAGGACAAAAGTAGAACTGCAAGGTATTCGTTTGTAACATTTTGAGTGTTCCATGCTTGGGGGTTCTGAAGTCCATCTCAATCTATTTCAAACACAATTTCAAGAAAAAAGTATTTGGAGTCTTACCTTTATCCATATTTTGTAGATGAAACATTTCTATTAAATAATTGTAACTAGTAATCTGCTGCAGTACATATTTCCATGTGATTCATATTACTTATTTTCTTCTTCTTCTTTAGTGAATCGTAGGGTAAACTTTTCCTTAAATCCGTTCCTTTTCTTTCCTCGAAAGTTTTGTAAAAGAATGAACTTGAACTTGAAAAAAAATCTTAGAAACAAAATAAGAAATATTATTTTTTGGAGTAGAAAAAAGCCCAAAACAAGCCAAACTAAAAAATAATAAGCCCAGTTTTCCGCCCCAAGCCCGCAAAAAAAAAAACGCCCGCCCCAGCCCTGAGAAATAAGCCACCGGGGCTTGAAACAAGCCAATCTGGCAACAGTGCGTGGGAAGGACATGCGTCAGCATGTTTGTATTATAGAACAATAGGAAGAAATAAGTAAAATATAATAAAAACCCTAATAATAAAATATAAATGTACTAAATATAATAAAAACCCTAGACTGACTGGCATGCGTAAATTATTACACATAAAACTATTTAAAATGGCATGCGTAAGTTATTATACAATAAAATTATTTAAACATGTATTTATTTAAATAACCAAATTTGTATAACAAAATATAACAGTTAAATATTCTTTTAGTAAAACAATGGACACACTCATATTCAAGGGTTTTTATAGGATTTCTTCAGACATACAAAAGAACAAATAATTAAGGAAAAGTTTAAACAATAATGCCCTTCTCCATCCGCCCAAAGTTATAAAGTAAACCTATAATAGATTATTGTACAAAACTAATAATGATCGAAAACCTCAACTGAATTTACAAAATTTGTCCAAAATATAAACTATAATACACTATTCGAATTCTGAAGCAAAATTGAAAAAATATGAATAAAAAAAATTAACCAACAATAAAACCATGCTGATTAAACATGAAAAAAAATCGTTTAAAAACTTTTCTACGTTAGATGGAATTATTCATTTCAATCTTTATTAAATTTAGGTTTTATTTATTCAGTGATGTAATTTCTGTTTGTTTTGATTTGAACTATCATGTGATTTCTTTTTGCTTGTCTTGTGTTTTAATATTACTCTTTATTTTCTTTGAAAAACTTACTTTTTCGAGAATGTTAAAAAAAACTTATTATAATAGACAACCTTTTCCGTCAAAACTAGAAAAATTATATTTTAAATAGTTCAAATGAAACATAGTCACGTACAACTATATTCTGGGTCCTGAGCATTTTGAAGGAGAACCATGCCTCTTTTCAGCCACGTTTGGTAAAAGATTAAATTTTTAAAAAAACAAGTTTTTTTTAACTAAAGTAAGGAGCGACATTAAAACTTAAACGAGCAGAAATTACCCCGTATATGAAAGGGGCTGTTCCCTCCTCAGCGCCCCGCTTTTTACGCTAAAGTTTCACTCTTTCTCTCAACTCTACTTTTTAAAACAGTAAAACTTTAGCATAAAGAGCAGGGTGTTGAAGAAGGAACAGCCCCTTTCATATGAGGGGTAATTTTTGCTCGTTTTAAGTTTTAATGTCGCTCCTTACTTTCAGTAGAAAAAAACTTGTTTTTTTATTTAATTTCTGAACGTTTTTTAGTTAATACATGTTTTGATTTCGGCTCTCCGCAGATGAATAATTAAAGCCAAATTTGCATATTTTTTTATTTAGCTAAATGACTTTCCCATAGTTTTGATCGAATAATTTTGAGAAAAAAGGAGGGCGAAGGCCCTCCAATTTCTTGGGTACTTAAAAAGGCAACTAGAACTTATTAATTTTTTACGAACGTTTTCATTAGTAAAAGATATACGTAAGTTACGAATTAGCTTACGTAACAAACTTCTATGTTCGTATGTTCTTATCAAACAGTTCGTGGCAACGAACTGTAGTAAGGAGCGACCCGGCTCAATAGTAACCGAAACTCTAAGAAATGGAATTTTAATACCAATAGTTACATCAAAAATATTGTATTTTAATTTTGATTTTAAATATATAACTTTCATCAAGATTAACCTTGCCTATCAAAAGTTACGAGCCTGAGAAAATTTGCCTCATTTTAGAAAATAGGGGGAAACACTCCCTAAAAGTCATACAATCTTAAAGAAAATCACACCATCAGATACAGCTTATCAGAGAACCCTATTGTAGAAGTTTCAAGCTCCTATCTACAAAAATATAGAATTTTGTATTTTTTTCGAGAAGGCAGATCACGGATGCGTGTTTATTTGTGTGTTTCTTTTTTTGTTTTGTTTTTTTTTCCCAGGGGTGATCGTATCGACCCAGTGGTCCTAGAAGCGAGAGGGCTCATTCTGACGGAAATGAAAAGATCTAGTTCCTTTTTCAGTGACCACAAAATTGGAGGGCACCCAGGCCCCCTCCCACGCTAATTATTTCCCCAAAGCCACCAAATCAAAATTCTGAGATAGCCATTTTATTCAACGTAGTCAAAAAACCTTATAACTATGTCTTTGGGGACGACTTACTCCCCCATAGTCCCCGTGAGAAGGGCCACAAATTACAAACTTTGACCAGTGCTTACACATAGTAATGGTTATTTGGAAGTGTACAGACGTTTTCAGGGGGATTTTTAGGTTGTGGGGGGATTGATAAGAGGGGGATATGTTGGGGGAACTTTCCTTAGAGTAATTTGTCACGGGGGAAGAAAATTTTCATGAAGGGAGCGCAGGATTTTCTAGCATTACTTAAAAAACAATGAAAAAATAAATATGAAAAAGTTTTTTCAACTGAAAGTAAGGAGAAGGATTAAAACTTAAAACGAACAGGAATTATTACGCATATGATGGGATCACCTCCTCCTAATACCTCGCTCTTTACGCTAAAGTATTTTTAGTAATTTCAACTATTTATTCTACGGCTTTTGTGATTCAGGGGTCATTCTTAAGGAATTGGGGCAAAATTTAAGCGCTAGGGTCAAGAGCGAGGTACTGACAAGGGGATGAACCACTTCATATACTCAATAAAAACATGAGAATACAGAAGTTCGTATCGTAAGCTAATTTGTAAGTTACATATATCTTTTACTAATAAAAAAAGTTGTAAAAATTAAAAGTTCTAGTTACCTTTTTAAGAAACCAAAAACTCGGAGGGAAACTAAGCCTCCTCCCCCGCTCCTTTTTTCTCAAAATCATTCGATCAAAACTATGAGAAATCCATTTAGCCAAAAAAATAAATATGCAAATTTCGTTTTAATTATTCATCTGCGGTGAGCTAAAAACAAAACATGCTTGATTCAAAAACCTTCAGAAATTGAATTTAAAAAAAAACAGTTTTTTTTGGCGGAAAGTAAGGAGCGACATTAAAACTTAAGACGAACAGAAATTACTTCGTATATGAAAGGGGCTGATTCCTCATCAAAGCCCCGCTCTTTATGCTAAAGTTTTTTACTGTTTTAAAAAGTAGAGTTAAGATGAAGAGTCAAACTTTAGCGTAAAGAGCGGGGCGTTGATGAAGAAGCAGCCCCTTTCATATACGAAGTAATTTCTGTTCGTTTTAAGTTTTAATGTCGCTCCTTACTTTCCATTAAAAAAACTTGTTTTTCTTAATTTAATTACGTATATGAGAGGGTTCGCCCACTCGTCAATACCTCGCTCTTTACACTAAAGCTTAAATTTTGTCCCCCTGAATCACAAAGGCCGTAGAAAAATAGTTGAAGTTACTAAAAATACTTTAGCGTAAAGAGTGAGGTATTGGGAGGAGGTGAACCCCTTATATGCGTAATATTTTCTGTTCGTTGTAAGTTTTAATGCTAATCCTTACTTTCAGTTGAAAAAACTTTTTCATATTTATTTTTTCATTGTTTTTTTAAATAAAGCTAGAAAATGCCGCGCCCCCTTCATGGAAACCTTCTTCTCCCATGACAAATTCCTCCATGGAAAGTTTCGCCCACATAACCCCTCTTCTTAAACCCTCCTCCCATCAAAAAATCCTCCTGAAAATGTCTGTACACTTCCCAATAACCATTACTATATGCAAACACTAGTCAAAGTTTGTAACTTACAGCAAATCCCACGGGGACTGTGGGAGGAGTAAGTCTTCCCCAAAGACATAGTTATAAGGTTTTTCGACTATGCTGAATAAAATGGCTATCTTAGAATTTTGATCTGACGACTTTGGGAAAAAATGAACGTGGAGGGGGCCTAGGTGCCCTCCAATTTTTTTGTCACTTAAAAAGGGCACTAGAACTTTTAATTTCTGTTCGAATGACCGCTCTTGCAAAATTCTAGGACCACAGGGTTGATACGATCACCCCTGGGAAAACAAAAAAACAAACAAACAAATAAACACGCATCCGTGATTTGTCTTCCGGCAAAAAATACAAAATTCCGCGTTTTTGTAGATAGGAGCTTGGAACTTGTACAGTAAGGTTCTCTGATACGCTGAATCTGATGGTGTGATTTTCGTTTATATTGTATGAATTTTAGGGGTTATTTCCCCCTATTTTCTAAAATAGGGTAAATTTGCTCAGACTCGTAACTTTTGATAGGTAAGACTAAGCTTGATGAAACTTATATATTTAAAATCAGCATTAAAATTCGATTTTTTTTATATAGCTATTGGTATCAAAATTCCGTTTTTGTAGAGTTTTGGTTACTAGTGAGCTGGGTCGCTCCTTACTATCGTACCACAAACTGTTTGAAAAAGACCAGACGATTTTTTGACGTCTGTTTTAGATGACTTGAACTAATACGGCCTTATAGGCTAATCTTCCTAACTTTTCTTAGAAATCACACCATCAGATACAGCTTAGAAAATCACACCATCAGATACAGCTTATCAGAGAACCCTTTTGTAGAAGTTTCAAGCTCCTATCTACAAAAATGTAGAAGTTTGAATTTTTTGCCAGAAGGCAGATCACGGATGCGTGTTTATTTGTTTGTTTGTTGTTTTTGTGTGTGTTTTTTCCCCAGGGGTGATTGTATCGACCCAGTGGTCCTAGAATCTTGCAAGAGGGCTCATTCTAACGGAATTGAAAAGTTCTAGTGCTCTTTTAAGTTACCAAAAAACTGGAGGGCACCCAGGCCCCCTCCCATGCTAATTATTTCCCCAGAGTCACCAAATCAAAATTCTGAGATAGCCATTTTATTCAACGTAGTCAAAAAACCTTATAACTATGTCTTTGGGGACGACTTACTCCCCCATAGTCCCCGTGGGAGGGGCCACAAATTACAAACTTTGACCAGTGCTTACACATAGTAATGGTTATTTGGAAGTGTACAGACGTTTTCAGGGGGATTTTTAGGTTGTGAGGGGATTGATAAAAGGGGGATATGTTGGGGGAACTTTCCTTGGAGTAATTTGTCATGGGGGAAGAAAATTTTCATGAAGGGAGCGCAGGATTTTCTAGCATTACTTAAAAGACAATGAAAAAATAAATATGAAAAAGTTTTTTCAACTGAAAGTAAGGAGAAGGATTAAAACTTAAAACGAACAGAAATTATTACGCATATGATGGGCTCACCTCCTCCTAATACCTCGCTCTTTACGCTAAAGCATTTTTAGTAATTTCAACTATTTATTCTACGGCTTTTGTGATTCAGGGGTCATTCTTAAGAAATTTGGACAAAATTTAAGCTTTAGGGTAAAGAGCAAGGTACTGACGAGGGGATGAAACCCCTTCATATACTCAATAAAAACATGAGAATACAGAAGTTCGTTACGTAAGCTAATTTGTAAGTTACATATATCTTTTACTAATAAAAACAGTCGTAAAAAATTAAAAGTTCTAGTTACCTTTTTAAGTAACCAAAAAATCGGAGGGAAACTAAGCCTCCTCCTCCGCTCCCTTTTTTCTCAAAATCATTCGATAAAAGCAATGAGAAAGCCATTTAGCCAAAAAAAATAAATATGCAAATTTCGTTTTAATTATTCATCTGCGGAGAGCCAAAATCAAATATGCATTGATTCAAAAACCTTCAGAAAATGAATAAAAAAAACAAGTTTTTTTAATCCAAAAAGATAGTTAATATGATATTGTAAATAGATGTTCCATCCAACTCAATGCCAGAAAATATAGGTTTTATGTCTTGGATGCCTATTGTATCTCCAATTTGGCGTTACAAAAATTTTAAGACCAACAGACTACTGTTTTCTGATTGAACCGGCTTACAATATAATCAAAATCTTAAATCACTCAGCAACCAATTGGCTTCAGGGTTTTAAAAATATTTTGAGTTGGCTTTAAGAATGACAGATTTAAAAGCCAATTGAAGTCATTCCACTAACCCATTAGAAGTGAATTCTATTTTGCGGATGCCAATTCAAAGAATTTTCAATATGGAATCACTTATATTAAAGATAGATCGGGCATATCTTTCTTAACAGCAAATTGTATTTATTGAATAATTGAATAGGCTTTTTAAAACTCAGTAGCTATTTAAAAGATATTAAAATTCTAACTGATTTTAAAATGGTCAATTAAAAGCCAAACCGAAACAAAATTTCAGAACTTAAAAGCCAATCAAAAGAACATTTGGTAATTATATATCGGAAAATCTAAGTTCTTAAAATCAAATTTGACGAAGTTGATGCAAGCCATTTAAAGCTAGCTTAAAGTATGATAGCTCAATCTCGTCACTGTAGAAGGGTTGAAGATAACTGTGGCGAGCAAAAGTAGATAACACCAAGCTGTAGAGGAGGAATGCAGCTATCATAATGCCACAATTGCACTTGAACTAGAAAGCCATTATCTGTTCCCATTGCCACCACTAAAAGGTCTAAGTTCTTCTTTATTTATCGAGGAATAGATTATGAAATAGTGATGATAGGACAATTAATGGCATACAAAGGTTTGAAAAATTTAGATATAAAATTAGGAAAAAAACATATTCTAATTGTGAGTTTTAAGTTATTATTTGTCATTTTTATTTGTAACATTGTTATATATTTTTTTTTCTTCTATTGTTGATTGAGCTGTATGAAGGAGTGTTGTGGATTTTTTTTTCTCGTCGTTACGGTGACTTAAGTAGCAACTCATAACTCAGTATTTGATGTATAATAAGTATTCCAGGCACGCCCGTAGGACAATCTGCCTTTACAAGTTCATGGGCAGGCTAAAAAATTTAGTTGAAAGACTTTGTTTTTCATATCTATATATATAAATCTATGTATTTTTAGGTTTTATTCTTGTTAATAAACTTAGCTTCATGAGGGTGTTAACAAGCTTGTCCCGACTGCATATTCTCAAGAAGCTGTTAATAAAAAAGCAAGCACAGACTTGAAGTTGAACTCGTTTGTCCCCTAACTTTTGTGTGCATCTGTAGTCAAACTTAAAGATTTTACCAAGAAGTTTTCAACAAAACATCCCACTAGCTGCTTTTTAAAGAAAACCACAGCTATATTTCAGATTTTGCGCAACTTTGTACCAGCATTTTTGCAGACAAGTACGACTCTATTTTGCATTGGAATTTTGTAATACACATGATAAAACATATACAGGGATCGAGTGAATAGCCAGTTGTTGAAAATAGACCGCATTGAATAGTTGATCATTTTTGTGTGATTCTGTTGGTGTTCGCGGGATTATGCTGATTATTTCGAAGTAATATTAGAAGTTTAACAGCAGGAAACGGATTGGAATTCATGTTATAACACTATTGGGATAGTTAAAATTCTTTGGCTCATTAAAAAAATATTTTGAATTTCACTTTTCCAAAAATCACAGCATAAGGAAGCAAAGGATAACTAATTAAAATTTAGAAGTTTGGTAAGAATGGGGACTGCAACAAAGAGTAAACTCAATTTCGCCTCTAATGAAAACAATCAACGCCATCTGAAGTTTTTTTGCACAATAATATTAATGCATTGAAAATCAAAGCTTTTCTATGATGAAAAACTCTTCATTGATTCCTTAGATCTAGCGTCTATATAGTTTCCTACTGGCTAATAGTTGGCTGAGTGAGACCCAACTCAGATTTTGTTCATTTTATTTAATTATTTGTGAATATTAAAATAAAAAGTTGAAAAATAAAAAGTTGAAGTTCTTTGAACTTAAAACCTATCTTTGAAAAGAACCCTGAAACATTTCTCTATAAAGTTTGAGCACCCCACCAGGAGGGAGAGAAAAAAGGGAACTTGACTTACTTCCTTTGACTTAAAGATCTTGCTCAGCAGGGTCGACAGCGTACAGGGAACTGGTTGACAGTGCCAGAAGTCTTTTCCAAGTAGCCCTGCCCAGGGGTAAGGATGGGGCCTCGTTTGGGTTGATGTTGCGGCTGAGAAGTGTTGGTTTATTACATCAGCCCATCTAGTGCGTGGCCTTCCTCGAGAGCAATTCCAGCCATTTTCAGAGGGATTGAAGTCCGAGATGATCCTTGCGGGGGTACTTAGTGGGAGACGGAGTAGGTGGCCGTACCACCTTAGAGAGCGGGCTTCTACTTGGGTAGAGAGATTAGCCAGCCTAAAGGTCTTCAGGATCTCAGTATTGCAAATCTTGTCATAACATTTGGAGCCTTTGACTCGACGCAGGAGTCTAGTCTGAACGCCATCGACCTTTCTTAGCTGTGTCTGGGTTATTGGCCATGTCTCAAATGAGTGCATCATGATGATTGACACTGTGGCGTTGTTAATTTGGGCTTTAGTAAGGTGGCTAATTTGCGGTTTGTGGAAGACTCCTTTCAGGAGTCGTCCGAACACGAAGCTTGCCTTGGCTCATCTGGCTGACATTTTGGTGTCAAGTGTGCCATTTGAGGATGTGTGCCAAATGTACCACTATGTGAAGTGATTGTCTTTGTTGCTCAGAATGGGGTTCCGTTATTCTTCTGAATAGAGTTCTCGACCATGGTGATTCCAGTGGTAAAACTTTCAGTTCGGTCTAACACCTGTAGCAGCCTGGGTTTAATTATTCAAATGGGTTTTAACGTTGGTGTCGTTCCAAAGATTTTATGTATTGGAGTGGTTAGCCCAATTCTGAAAAAAGAATGAGCCCAAATTATTGTGTTAATCATATAGGCCAGTGAGCTTCTGAATGTTGACCACTTAAAAGAAAAGTCTATTAAAAGAAAAGTGTACCATTCCAGTTCAGGTTCCAGTCTGGTTTCGGTCGTTTTCTTGTCCTTAGAAGTCTCTGTAATATGCTCAAGAGATATAGAAGCATTTCGGAGAGCTGTTTCTCGGAGGAAACGATGCTACTCATACTTTTGGCTCCCTTATCCACTCACAGACCATCTTGGAGTTGTATAGCCGTAGGATTTTTCTTGATGTAACTGTCCTATTATACCATGTGTATAGGAACCTAAAATTCCTTTTGAAGTTGGAACATGTACTTTTTGGATAGTGAGCTCCTTGTATTCGCTGGAGCGAAGCAAGGAGCCGTCACATCACCGACTATCTACAACAATGCGTCTCTCCCTCCGTAGATTGGTCTATCTATTAAATGCTATTCAAAAGAGCATACATCAGAGCTTTCTAATACGGACAATTTGTTAAATCCGTGCCAGTCAGTAGCTAGTTTACAACAGAGTTTCGATAATCTATCTGATAGACATGTACAAATAGGACTAAATATGAATGCTTCCAAGTCCTCTTCTTTAATTTTACGGTAGTCATGTGGCCAATAGTGTCTGTCTAGGTGATAGTGAGGAGGCACCAACCACTGTACTCACACATTTAGGTCTTCCGATTGGGTCTTCGATTAAAAATACGCTAAAGCTTTTGATTCGGAATACTGATCTGACATCTAATATTGCTTATACTAGTGTCGTTACATTCAAACTTAATCTAGAACGGAAAGCCCTTTCTCGAATATATAATAGTATGGCTCTCCTGGATATTCTATATTTGACCCCATTTCGGGACATTTTTACGAAATCTGATAGTCAAGGATTGCGAAAGTGTTATTTTAAGTATACTAAGTTTTTGCTTCACTCCCCTCGGTGGTCTTAATTATAGAAAACTTTTTCCACGTGAACAACATCACAGGGAACATTCGCAAAGTATAACCCGACACTGGGAAATGGAAATTTCCCAAAAAATCACTTCAATAAAATCGAATTGCCTGAATATTTGATTTCTAGTGGTAATTTAATCGAAGAGGTAGTTGAAAACTGCCTTGCAAATAAAAAATAAACGATGAAATGAAGGAACGTGTTATTCTCGAGCTACTGAACAGTTATAATATTAACTATAGTTAATATTAATGCTGAAGTTGTCTATTTGTCTACCAGAAGACTACAAATCGGAATACAAATTTGTCTTCCACCAGAAGACAAATGTGAACTGTAAAGAGGTATTGAATTAACGCCCAAATTGCTGATTTGCCACCCATAAATTAGAACTAAAGAAAAATAAAACAAAAATGCTAAAGCATAAATTAGATTGAACGTTCCTGATACATGCTTATAAGTATTGATAGAGACACCATTTTATTTATAAAATGAAATGAAGTTACAGTCATTTTGATAAAAATATTAAAAAAAACTATATTTCTTTTCACCGAGAAAAGGCTGGTTCCCTTGCACTTCACACTAGCAATAGTACTATACTCAATAAATAATACTGGCAAACTCTACTAAAATAATTATTTAAACAAACAAGTGACAAAAAAGACTTGAATATTTTTTTATTTTAAAAACAGCGTTCTGACTCTAGATAATCTAAAAAAGTCCTCACCTCAAATTTCAATAGATACATTTACAGATAATCACAACAAACGAATATAGCATAAATTTAAATTAACTTCAACTTCAATCTTTAATAGTATTCAACTTCTTATCCGCAATACGTTTTAATCGTTCCGCTTGATCTTTACAAGTCTGAAAACAAAAAATAAAAATAATTAGCACTCAATATCAAACAAGTTGGACTAGTTTGTTGGACTGGCGGGGGTTAGAATGTTTTCGAATGTTTTTCTTAGTAGAATAAAAGTATAATTAAAGTTTAGTATATATTAGTATAATTAAAGTTGAGCAAATTTAAAGTAAGCAAATTATCAAAGTAAGGTCCATGAGACTTTAAGGACCTTTTAAGATCCATGAGAAGCCAAAATGAAGCACTCTAGTTTATTTTCTTTTTCTGAAAATTCTTTTTTTAAAGGAATTTTCAAAAGCATACAATCTGTATGAATATGCCAAAAGACTAGATATTCTCGCCTTTTGTAAAAAAATAGCAATGATAGGAAGAATAGCCGTAATGACAGGAATAACAGTAAATAAACAAAAACATTAATGACAGGAAACTTCCCTAATCTAAAATATTTGGCCTTCAAAACAAGAGAATTTTCCTGAAAATGGATGCGTTTCCCAACAGCCCACTTAAAATACTCTGTTGTAGCTGTTGAATCGTCATGACGGTTAAACTTACTTCTTGAGCAAAATTGCAGGTGTATGAACACAAGATCAAAACTTTAGGCCCTATAATATAGTTCTATCCCAAGGTCTTTATAAGTTTAGGACTTAGACGCGAAAAATATAATTTTAGTGAGAAAATCTTGATGTTCAAAGTACTTCTGCAAGAGAGAAAAGAAGTAATTACGCAAATACAGCAAATCTTTGATGAAATAAAATTAGTTCGACAAATTCATAAATTCTAAAGAGCTTTTATTTATTTATTTTTTAGCATGACAGGCTCGTAGGCTATAAATATCCGTAAATGTAAGTGAAAAATTCACTAAGGTTAACTACACCCAAAACAAAGTAAAAGTGGAGATCATTCCCCGAGGCACACCAATGGGAGAATTGTCAGTGTCCCCTAGACTTGGAAAAATATCTTTTTTTGGTATTTTTGCAAAAAAGTCGAAAAAAAAACAACAAATCCTACCCTCCTCAATGATTAAAAAAAAATACAATTTTGATTTTCAAACAGTTCGTGGTAACGAACTGTAGTAAGGAGCGATCCGGCTTAATAGTAACCAAAACTCTAAAAAATTGAATTTCGATATCAATAGCTACATCAAAAGAATCGCATTTTAATGCTGATTTTAAATATATAAGTTTCATTAAGTTTAGTCTTACCCATCAAAAGTTAAGAGCCTGAGAAAATTTGCCTTATTTAGGAAAATAGGGGGAAACACCCCCTAAAAGTCGTACGATCTAAACGAAAATGACACCATCAGATTCAGCGTATCAGAGAACCCTACTGTAAAAGTTTCAATCTCCTATCTACAAGAATGTGGAATTTTGTATTTTTTGCCAGAAGACAAATCACGGGTGCGTGTTTATTTGTTTGTTTTTGTTTTGTTTTTTTTCCCAGGGGTCATCGTATCGACCAAGTGGTCCTAGAATGTCGCAAGAGGGCTCATTCTAACGGAAATGAAAAGTTCTAGTGCCCTTTTTCAGTGACCAAAAAAATTGGAGGGCATCTAGGCCCCCTCCCACGCTCATTTTTTTCCTAAAGTCAACGGATCAAAATTCTGAGATAGCCATTTTGTTCAACATAGTCGAAAACCATAATAATTATGTCTTTGGGGATGACTTACTCCCCCACAGTCCCTGGGGGAGGGGCTGCAAGTTACAAACTTCGACCAGTGTTTACATATAATAATGGTTATTGGGAAGTGTACAGACGTTTTCAGGGGGATTTTTTTGGTTTGGGGGTAGGGTTGGGGGAGGGGGATATGTGGGAGGATCTTTCCTTGGAGAAATATGTCATGGGGGAAGAAAATTCAATGAAAAGGGCGCAGGGCGCAGGACGAATCTGGTCACGTTAGAAAAAAACGTCAAATTCAGAGCTTAATATACAATGCTGGGTGTTCGGAGCCTCTCTATTATGGAGTATAATTTGAAAATAACACAACTATACGAGCGATAAAACATATATACCACAACCATAACTCAACTAACGAAAAAACTGCTAAGAGATAACACAACTGTAAAGCGAAAACAGGTGAAAACTAACGGGAAAATAAACGAACTAAGAGGTGGAAGGGGCCCAGAGAAAAAATACAATCCTTTTCCAATTTTGAGCCTAACTTCCGCAAAGGAGTAATAATGTCAGAAGCCCCGCAATACCGAATTATTTTCTTTTCAAACAGTTCGCGGTAACGAACTGTAGTAAGGAGCGACCCGGCTCAACAGTAGACGAAACTCTAAAAAACGGAATTTTGATGCTAAAATATACATTAAAAGAATCAGAGTTTCATGCTGATTTTAAATATGTACGTTTCATCAAATTTAGTCTTTGTCATCAAAAGTTACAAGCCTGAGAAAATTTGCCTTGTTTTATAAATAGGGGGAAACACCCCCTAAAAGTCACAGAATCTTAACGAAAATCACACAATGGCATTCGGCGTATCAGAGAACCCTGTAGTGAAATTTACAAGCTCCTATCTACAAAAATGTGGAATTTCGTATTTTTTGCCAGAAGACAAATAACGGGTGCGTGTTTATTTGTTTGTTTTTTTGTTTTTTTTCCCAGGGGTCATCGTATCTACCAAGCAGTCCTAGAATGTCGCAAGAGGGCTCATTCTGACGGAAATGAAAAGTTCTAGTGCCCTTTTCAAGTGACCAAAAAATTGGAGGGCACCTAGGCCCCCTCCCGCGCTCATTTTTTCTCCAAAGTCAACAGATCAAAATTTTGAGATAGCCATTTTGTTCCGCATAGTCAAAAACCATAATAACTATGTCTTTAGGAATGACTTAATCCCCCAAAGTCCCTGGGGAAGGGACTGCAAGTTACAAACTTCGACCAGTGTTTACATATAATAATGGTTATTGGGAAGTGTACAGTCGGTTTCAGGGGATTTTGGTTTTGGGGTGGGGTTGAGGGGAGAGGGCTATGTGGAAGGATCTTTCCATGGAGAAATATGTCATGGGGGAACAGCAATTCAATGAAAAGGGCGCGGGATTTTCTAAAATTACTATAAAAAAACAATGAAAAAATAAACATGGAAAAGTTTTTTTTTCAATTGAAAGTAAAGAGTAGCATTGAAACTTAAAATGAACAGAAATTATTACGCATATGAGGGGTTCTAAAAATACTTTAGCATAAAGAGCGAGGTATTTAGGAGGAGATAAATACCTCGCTCTTTATGCTATAGTATTTTTAGTAATTCCAACTATTTATTCTACGGCCTTTCTGATTCGGGGGTCATTCTTAAAGAATTGGGACAAAACTTACGATTTAGTGTAAAGAACGAGGTATTAACGAGGATACAAACCCTCTCATATACATAATAAAAATTAAAGAATATAAAAGTTTATTACGTAAGATAATTCTTAAGTTACATATATTTTTTACTAATAGAAAAATTCGTTAAAAATAAAAATTTATAGTTGCCTTTTTATGTAACTGAAAAATTGCATGGCAACTAGGCCTTTTTTCCCATCCCTTATTTCTCAAAATCGTCTGATCAAAACTAAGAGAAAACCATTTAGCCAAAAAAGGAATTAATATGCAAATTTCATTTTAATAATTTATGTGTGGAGAGCCAAAATCAAACACGCATTAATTCAAAAACGTTCAGAAATTACATAAAAAAAAACTAGTTTTTTTAACTGAAAGTAAGGAGCGACATTAAAACTTAAAACGAACAGAAATTACTCCGTATATGAAATGGGTTGTCCCCTCCGCAATCCCTCGCTCTTTACGCCAAAGTTTGACTCTTTGCCACAATTCTGCTTTATAATACAATTAAAAGCTTTAGCGTAAAGAGCGAGGGATTGCGGAGGGGACAACCCATTTCATATACGGAGTAATTTCTGTTCGTTTTAAGTTTTAATGTCGCTCCTTACTTTCAGTTAAAAAAAACTATTTTTTTTATGTAATCATTATAAAAAGCTATAAGTCTCCCCTTCATCCCTATATTTTTGTGAATTGACACCACTGCATATATTACCATCTGAATAAAATCTTTTCACCTGTCAGATTAACCAACCAACCATTTATTCGAATATCCCAGAGCATAAAAGGACATAGCTCGGATTTCAGGATACTCAAAATCAAGAGAATCCTCCACAGATGATAGGAGTGGAAGTAACAAAAAGTGCCAAAAAGTTTAGAATTTTTTCCAAATTTTGCCGAACGTTACTCATTCATACGCAGCCAAGACCATAGGTATGTTAGCCCAAGACCAGCCTAAGACCCAGCCCAGCCAGCCAAAGATAGCCCAAGACCATAGGTATGACCATAGGTAAGACCTTAGTTATTTTTTTAGAGCATTCAGAGAAACTTAAAGTTCCTGTGAATAAAAGTTTCTTTTTTTCTGTTCGGCTTTAGGCCCATTTTTCAAAAGTGCTACAACATTTCAACTCAATTAGACAAGAAACTTATGAGAAAAAAAAAATCAGTATCTTACTTGAGAACAGAAATTATTGAATACTAAATGAAATACATCCTCACAGTCCTCGGATAGTGAGCCAATATTCAAATTCCTTATTAAATCGTCCGTCGAAGCAAGTATAAGAATACAAGTCATGTACCAAAGTGATTCTCTGGCAAATAAACTTTCTGCACCAAGAGTGACCCAATTGGAGATTTTTTCTGCTTGCCCACTTGCCCTGGCATAAGAAAATACCTAAAAAGAAAATCAAAATATATATTTTTTTATTTTAATTAGTGACTTTGCGAATATCAAGATTTATCTAGTCCTCGTTTGAACCGAGAAAAAATTTTCTAACAAATTTCAATTGACTTAAATTAGTATCAGCTAAATTTCGGTATAAGTAAAATATAATTGGAAATGGGACAATAGCAACAATTATACGTGATCTTGGTAGTTGCATTTACTTTTTTTCAATTAACTAAAAAACACTTTCAAAAAGGAGTTTTACACAGAAAAATAGTAATATTAAACTTAAGACCAGGAGAAATAAAGCTCTATAATAATTCAAACTCAAAACGACTCGAAATTACTGCTATAAATAGATGAAACCAAAAACGAACAGAGATTAAAATGAATGACCATACCAAGCATAAAGATAGCTGATACACATATTGATGAATAAATAAATCTCACAACGTGCAAAAATTAAATTAAATATTCAAATCAAACTTGAAATGAACAGAAATTACTTAAAAAACATTTCAGCTACTGTCTAATATCCCCTCCTCTACCCATAAAAGTCATTTGCGTTTTATTAAAAACTATTATTTATCTTGAACAATATTCTCGAGTTTTTCGAAAACATCAACAAAAAATGAAAGATTAATGATTGTAATAATCAAGATCAATAGAAAGAACTAATGAAAGTAAGCTAAATATTGGATACATAGTGATGTTAACCCCCCGGAAACTCAGCGATTTAAGCTTTTATTTCACGAAAGTTTTTTTTATTTTTTTTGATGTTACAAAAACAAAAGAATTATAAATTAATTTATCTTTCCCAGGAAACTCAGCAATTCAAAATTTCAATTCAATGTAGTCTTTTTTTATTTTCAACATCATAAATAAATAAAAAATATTGTACTAATATTTTCAGTTTCATTTGTTGGGTTTCAATTATTCTCTGATAGTTATGACTTGTCATTTTGAGTTTGAATTATTATAGGGATTTATTTCAGCTGGTCTTAAGTTTAATTAAATAAAAAAACCTAATTTTTTTAGCTGAAAGTAAGGAGCGACATTAAAACTTAAAACGAACAGAAATTAATCCGTATATGAAATGAGTTGTCCCCTCCGCAATCCCTCACTCTGTACGCTAAAGCTTTTAATTGTTTTAAAAAGTAGAATTGTGGCAAAGAGTCAAACTTTAGCGTAAAGAGCGAGGGATTGCGGAGGGGACAAGTTGCAAGCAGTCACAAGTCATATTGGTAGCAGTCGTAAACAGTCTTAGTAGCAGACTCAAGTAGTCGGACTTAGAGTCACAGTAGTTGTTGTAAGGGTAGTGACCCTGAAAGTCCCAAGTTACTTGGGTACAAGTAAACATACCTTTGGACGTAGTCCAAGTTACATACCTTTATCTGTTCATGAAATAGTGCTTACCTGGCCTCACGATCGCTAGTGCAAGCTAGACTGCAAAATATACCACTGCCCTAGACAGCCGGGAGACAATTTAGGTTCTATTTGTAGATTCCTGGCATTATCTGTGAATTTCAATTTTAAGGTTTAAATATTAATTAAAGAGACAGCCGGGAGACAATTTAGGTTCTATTTGTAGATTCCTGGTACTATCTGTGAATTTCAATTTTAAAGTTTTAATATTAATCTTTACTACTACCTGAAAACATTTTGTATTTTCAGAAAATTTTGAAAGTTCATTAGTTTCATAAATTATGAGCAAGTGTTTGATTATTCAGCTTTATAGATGAGCTTTAGCAAAGGTTCTATCCTTGTGTCGTATACAAGATACAAACATTAAAGTGATAATTGGTATGCAGGTGAATAACAATGCTGCGGTTAAGGTAGGACATGGAGTTAGTAGCTGGTTTCATATTATGTCAGGCGTTAGGCAGGGTTGAGCCCTATCCACAATTATATAGATTATTTTGATGCAAGTTTGTCCTAACCAGAACACCGAATGAACACGAAATGAATTGGGGAAGTAAAACTCTTCAAGAGGTAGGTATATGAATTTAAAAAAATAGAAGTTTTATAAGTATTTTCAGAATTTTTTTTTAAGTTTACAGTCTGAAGTAATAGTTTTAACCATTAATATATGTATAGTTTACCTTAATTGCAAATAGAGTTTAAAACATTTTTTTTCGTATTTGATTGTTTTTATTAATACTTTAATTAGTTTTTAACTTTCAGCAATAATACTTAATTTCACATCACTTTAATCATTATTTCATTTTATCTAATTTTCTTCCATTATTTCTTTTTTTAATTAACTATTATTTTATTAAATTAGCTTAGCACCTGATTAACTACTTGAGCCATTTGTATTCTTCGATTTTTGTCTATACAAGAAAACTCGCAAATTGCTCTGTTCAGTGCCATCTCCAAAGTAAGGACTTGGCATAGCCAAGAGCCAATAAAGCTGGCAATCATCGCTGCTTCAAGAGTGGTGCCGCTCTTAAACCTGCAAATAAATCTATCTTATTTCACAATACCCAACAGGCACGTACAAATAATTTTTTTGAGGGGGAGGGGGGCAAAAATAAAAGTGTGAGGGGGGAATAAAAATGGAATTGTAAAGAAACTACAAAGGATAAAATTTGGCGGGGGAAGGGGGTCATTCAGAGCCCCCTCCCTGCGTACGGCTTTGATATTCACATATCTCACAACCTAAAAAATAGTTAAAATGTAGCGAAGCTAAAGATTATTTTAGGTCTGCCAATTGAATGTGTTTTTTATATATATTTTAGGAGGTCAGCTATACCGCAATTACTAGACTAATGATGTTAACTTTGTTTGTGCATATTGTATAATATTACTTGAATAATACAACTTATGCAAGAAAATAATTCTTAATTATTTATTTGATCTTTTTTTTTGTTACGGCAGAGATATATCATAGTAATCTAAGGTTTAATTATGCTTATAATTTATTTTTACAATATCAATTTTTGTTATTGAGCAAACATTATAGTCTTAACCAATCTTCTGAAATTTCCCCCCAACAGTTATGAGTACTTCACTCTCAAACCCCATTTTTCGAGAAACCCCCAAACATTCACACACCTAACTTTTCAAGAATATACCGCCAATTTTTCCACCAAAAGTTTTCTTGAATCCTAAGATATATAAGATCTCATAAAGAAAGAGAACGATCAAAAATGGGTTTTTTAAAGGACAAATGAAAATACTGAAGAAAACACAGAAAGCGAATGTTTCGACAGAGCAATCGCCTCTCTTCTTCAGCGCGAACAAAATAATATAGTCTATAAAAAAAAAAAAAAAAAAAAAAAAAAAAAAAAAAAAAAAAAAAAAAAAAAAAAAAAAAAAAAAAAAAAAAAAACAGAAAGCAAGCGCGGAGAGTACAAGCACGGATATTTGGCGAATAACTCACTTTACTGTTTGTTAGGTATTTGATTTTATTTCTTTTACTTTTTGGTCTTTCATTGAATTTTTTGCGGTTTTCTTTCATTGGTTTTGTTGTACTTTCCGCGCTTGTTTTTTGGTTTTTGGTCTTTTCCTTGATCGTATTATTTTGTTCGCGCTGAACAAGAGAGGCGGTTGTTCTCTTGAAATATTTTCTCTCTGTGTCTTCTTCCGTATTTTCATTTGGCCTTTAAAAACTCCATTTTTGATCGTTTTCATTCTTTATGTTATGGCAGGCCGATGTGGTTTAAGAAATTACCTATATACAAGATCAATTAATAGTTGAATAGTAAAAAATGGTGGGAAAAAGTCAGAAAGGATGTTTAATGGCATAAAAACACGAGGAAGTACTGAAAAATTACAAAAATGGTGAGAGAAATTCAAGATAGGATGCTTAATGGCATAAAGACACAAGGAAGGACTGAAAAATTACAAAAATGGCGAGAGAAGGTCAAGATAGGATGATTAATGGAATAAAGAGACATGGAAGTATTGAAAAATTACAAAAATGATGTAAAATAGCCATATAAAAATTTCGGAACAAAGTCAGCAGTTTCTGTTTATCTCATAAAATTGAATTTCTTAAATACAAAAATACTCCAGTCTTACCGATCAAACAATATTCCTATGCACTCCATTGAGAGTAGATTAATTTCCTCTCTTTCATCTTGACAAGAAGAATAATGAAATCCTGAAATTATTACGCAATTAAACTTATGAAAGAATCTCTTCTTACCTATTTTAATGGTTGGACAAACCACAAAAATGCTTTTCGGGGGGAGGGAGAGGTGGCATAGCAAAGGGTTATGAGTAAAATTAGCAAATAAAATCCCAAATAAAGGGTTTGTTACTTGATTTTGGACAAACACAATTTGTTTATTGGTTTATTTAAATCTCTGCAGTTATATCCAGCGTAAAATATTAATTTGACTTATATGTAATTAGCAATAAAGCTTTTAGAAATAAACCTTGTCTAATGGTTCCCATAGTATTAAGGAAACATTTTAGTGACATCAGAGTTCACTCGGAGGTCCCCTTTCTCCTTCGTTCCCCAAAGTAAACTTAATGTGTAGGTCCTTTAGAATTTCATTTTGATTATAAATTTCACTGTTTTTTTTTATCAGCCATATTGCTTAAAACAGAAAATAAACATTTACAATTAGCATTCGTCACAACATTTTAAATATATTCGAATTGTCGTTGTATAAAGGATGGAAGTTATAAAAGGTTTCATTCCTTATCTTATTAGTCATATTTTTGCACTATTATACTGTTGAATTTGTTTCTATTGGGAAAGATATTTCCCTCCATTTCCTTTGCAGCTTCAACAATAAAAAGAAAACTAATCAAAAATTTTGAAAAATTGTTACTTTACTTTTATATCATTCATTTTAGTTTATTAATTTTACTTTAATTTTTCTTCTGATTTATTTTTATTATTTTAAGTTTTAAACTCCTTTTTTTTAAACTTTACTTTAATTTCGTATTTTAATTTCAAGATTCTTTTTCATAGGAAGTACCTTTTCTACTAGGATTTAAGGCCAGTACAACGATAAAATCAACTGAAATAAAATTGATTTTTCGACTTTCCGAAGATGAAAAGAATAAAGACGCATGTTTTATTGATGAATTAATTTTTGATTTACTTTAATTAAGTTTTAAACACAATATGCAGGCGTATAACAGACGTAGTTACTGCTTGAAATTATACATCATCTTTGCACTGCAATCGAACTTGTGCAGAAATAATCTTCAAAGTATGAAGTAATTATACGGCTAATAAGATGTTAAGGGGTGAAGGGTTAAGTTTAATTGTTATCAATATTTATATTCAATAATTTACCCAGAGGTTAATTTTCACAGGTTGAGAACAACAATGCTAAAGAAAAAAGAGAGACATTGAGAGGAAAATGGAGAGTGGACGGGAGAGAGAGACAGAGAGAAAGGGAAAGAGGGGAGGGTAAGAGAGAGAAATATAAGGTTCTGTAATTTTATAAACTCCAGGCAAAGAAAGAAGAAAATGAGGAAAAAAAGGATGAACAATGATTGTACAATTCAGCTAATTTGGTAATCCAATTAATGTCTGGCTAAATAGCACTGAAGAAAAACGTAAAAAAAAAGTCAGAATCATTTCAAAACCACAAAATTAGTTTTACAATCTTAGCCTGTCGATTGTCCCAAACGATCTTATTTACCTAAACAACTTCAATTATTTGTTAAAAACACATTAAACAAAAAATTTACCCAATTTCCTGCAGCACTGTCTAGTCGTCCTTGGCCATCGAACTTGCGAAAGCCAGGAAACAAGACTGAAATTTTTACCATTTAGTCAGAATGGAATGCTTCAGTGCTAAATAACACTGAAGAAAAACGTACCAGTGTAGTAGAAGATCATAAGCAAGCTGGTACCAGTTCTGAAAACTTCCGCGCTTGGACTTTTGAGGCTTTTCATTGAATAGTTACCAATTAGACGGTAGCAAGTGTGAGATAGTCCTGATACGGCTAGTCTGAGAATACCCTGAAATTTGACAGTAGTAAGTAGAAATTTGATAGCAGGGATATTGAGATTCTGATATTCAATGCAAATGCAAAACTTTAGCCACTATACCTTACTGGTTGGAGTTATAGGAACAAATAAAACCTCAGGTAGGCCTATGGTCTTTGATTAAAAAAAAAATATAAGAAAAAGGCAAAAAAAAAACACATTTGGCGCAGAATAAATTTTACAAGCCCTAGCTCCTATAATGTACGTAATATTTAAGGATAGCAGATTAGAAACACATTCATAGAAATCCAAGGAACAGAAAAAGAATCATACCTAAGAATAAGAAAAGCTAACTTTTTTTGCCAAAATTCATCGCCCAGAGAATAGTATGAGATATTCGGAGGTGATGGAGTTCGTGCTGAATGATGCAGATCATGTCTACTGACCATGCATCTCTGGATATGAGGATTTCCGTAACTTAACACTCCCATCAGGGTGGCCTCAACCTTATAAGGCGAGTTAGAGCTCACCCTAGCAATGGATCCCGAGGGACTAGCAAGCTGGCATATCTTACCCTACCCCCGTGGAAGAAAAAGGGGAGCAAGAGAAGCTGTTCCAACTACGGAGACATAGCATTTCATTCAGTGCCTGGGAAGCTATTTGTTATGAACCTACTATTTAGATGAACGGGTATCACCCGAAGAAAGAGGAGAGTCCAGTAGGCGGGATTTACGCCCGAGAGATCCGCTTTCAAATAAATCCTTACTATGCACGGGTTTATAGAGAATATGAAAGAATTGGAGAGGAAAATATGCACAGGCTTTGTAAACTTCAAGGCTGCATTCGACTCGTTGGATCAGAACTCGCTATGACTGATCAATTTGGCTACCTGCCAAATACTGCAAGTTGTTTGAAAAGCTTTGCAAAGAGACGGAGAGTTGCAACTAAGTAAACAAAAAAAATGAGCAAGAGATTCAGTATAAATACCGTTGTACGCCAAGAATGTAAGGCCATCCCAGAACTTTTGAATTGCGTGATTGACTTTGTCATGCCACGAACTTCAAATCGCCTTTCTTTCTGTCTCCAGGTCGGAGATCGCTTTCCAACAGATACCGACTTTGCAGATGATCTTTCTCTCGTTACCAACTCAATCGACTAACTGATTAACGCTCTGGAAGTCCTATAGGAAGAGGTAGCAAAACTGGGGCTGAGAATTAACTGGTCTAAAAATGAGACAATGGCAACAGAGCCGCTAATCCTAAGTCTCACCCCTTGAGAAAATAAGTGCTTGCACAGCACTGATTGAACTTATAAGAACATTATCTTTCCTTGGCTCCGTGCTGTCTAATTTTCAACGTAGCACCTGAAATTAGGTATCCCTTTCCCAGGCCACACTGCCTTTCTACGACGAACAAATAAATGTTAAAATAGGGATAAATCCATTTAATTAGACAGTGAAAACAGGTATAAAAGTCAAGATATTTCAATCACATACACAGCGATCGTCATCAGTAGAAATATTAAAGTATTAAAATTGAAACTAATATATTCATACAAAACAGAATCATTAACTTTAGGGACATTCACAAAATAATGAACTTCCGGGCCATTCACTAGATTTTTTCGGAGAGAGTTCAATAACAAGGTTCATTCAAAGTCTTGATGTAAGTTTTCTTCTTTAATCTTGCCTAAATGTAAAATAAATTTTTAACGAAGGTGGCAAAGTATTCCGCGTTTTCTAATTGCAAACAAAATGTTGAGTTTATAGTTGTATACTTGGTTGGTCTCGTTTCCCCATATATACGACTTATTTTCGACGTAACACCTTAAATTAGGCATCCTTTTCCCAGACGAGACTGCCTTTCTATGACGAACAAATAAACATTCAAATGGGGATCAAATAACCCAAAAGTTGTATAGTTGTATATTTTTGTATAAATATATGTTAGTTTTAATTTTAATACTTTAGTATTTCTATTGATGACGATCGCTGTATATGTGATCAAAATATCTAAACTTTTGTACCTGTCTTCACTGTCTAAATAAATGTACTTATCCCCATTTGAACGTTTATTTGTGCTATCTAATAACAGTTTCAACTTAAAACAATATGACTGGTACCATTTGAGAATAATTTCATTAATCAATTAAAAATTAAACTCTTCTCAAATAATATATAAATTAAACATCAGGTCTCATCTTCCAAATTTGTTTCCCAAGTCTCAAACCTAATCGACAAGAGACAACCTCTGAAATATTTCTAAACAGAGACACTTTTCTAATCTGACACTTTAACAAATTAACAGAATAGGCCTTTCTTCTAAATAGAAACTGAAGATATAAAAGACAAACAAATCAAACATGAAGCGTTATCTAAAAAGAATTGATATAATAAAAAAAACGAGTTTCTACTGTTTTTGTTTTTATTTTTTGGTTCTATTTTTTCAAAAATGATCAGCTGAAATTTCAATAACTTTGAATTTACTTTTTACACAGGATCTGAAAACCGTCAACGCATATGAAAAAAAGCTCATATTTGTCTCTTTTTAATCCTTCCTTTCCAAAAAAGAAAGAAAAAATTACAAAAATTATACACATTTTTGACACTTTAATCAAGTTCAAGTTCAACTTTTTATTTTTAATATTAACGAATAAATAAATAAATAGAATACAACACTTTTGGGCTGCAGAGAAACCTATAAGGGTTTGAGGTCACGCGAAAGTCCACATAGCTACTTACCTGTTTAATCAAATTTTTAATTAAACCTACAATTATTAAATCCAAATAAAGTAACTACAAAATGAATATAAGTAAGATAAATGAATAAATAATAAAAAAAATAGGTGAATTGAAGATACTAATAGATGAACAAAAACATAAAAGATAACTAATAATAACAAACCCAATCTCCCATTACTCATCAATGACCAATTCCCTCTCCCCCATACATGTCCTCTAAATACCACCTCAATCATCCCTCTTGCAGCCCTTCTCTCAGGTCCAACCCTTCCTCTCAAAACACCATACTAAATTTCAACTTTTTTTTTGTCAGAACTATATTCCCAATTATGGGATAAATTATTTCCTTCCGTAATTTGACAGTTTAATACATAAGAAATGATTTTTTTTTACATAGTTAAACACCACTATCTACATAAGTAAAAACACTCAGCAAATGGTCAATTTCGGTTCCTTCCAATTTTATTTGGAAGATTTTTGCAATTTCTCTGCGATCAAAAGCTTAGGAGCAATATACTTAAAAAAATATATTAAAAAAACTTACATCTAGGAAAAAAAGAATAATTAAAAATTAATGGTATTAATTGATAAAATATTAATTGCGATAAATTAAAAAAACAATAAATATTTACTTTAAGGAATTAAATATTGATAAAATTAATCATAAAATTTAACAAAAAGGAAGAAAAAATTTAATTACAGAAAAAACTTACATCAAGAAGGAGTAAACGCAACTCAGGTGGCAAATTTCCACGGACAAGACAAGTCAAAGATTGATTAAGAACTGTACCAACTAAATCATAGTTTGTTATTTTTTCTCTGTGGTACTCTGCCAGGTAAAATCCAAGTTTGAACCACAGCAAAATTCCTTCTACCACACAAAGATTGCCACTCAATAGTGCCCTACAAACGACTATACTACAATCACGAAAATATTAAAACGAAAGAGCAATAAAAGAAAAAAAAAACTAATATTTGAAAAGTTTTCAACATCTAATACAATTAAAATAAAACTTATATATTATATTAAAAACTTATATAATAAAACATAAATAGAGCATAGTATTATACAGTAAAGTATAATTTCATGGTAGTTAATTTACCATATACAAAAAGTCAAAAAAGGAAGAAAAGTTAAAATAAGAATGAATTATTCGAATGACTTAGTGTAAGTGAATTTTGAATAAATACATTCAGATAGATACATATTCAGACAAAACATTTATTCAGAAAAATGGAGACAATTTCAGAGAAATGCATTTTCATATAATTCAACCGTTTTTGCAGCCTTGACCTCACCCATGGAATAAATACCAGCATTTGTGCTTAGTCTAAGCCAAGGCAAGGAAGTGACTTAAAAAATATATACATTTTTTTAGAATTAGCTAAATATAAGAGAAAATCCTCACCTAGACAAGAAAAAATAATTCATGTCTTTAACATTCAGTTGTAAAAAAAAAAAAAAAAAAAAAAAAAAAAAAAAAAAAAAAAAAAAAAAAAAAAAAAAAAAAAAAAAAAAAAAAACACCATCCTAGATGAGGGACTACCTCTAAAACACAGGGTTCACCTAAGTAAACAGCTAGTTGTCTAGTGTTTGGCTATATCAAAAACTGCTCATGTTTGTAGCAGTAGATTCGGAAAATGGGAAACATTAATACTGGAGGGAAGAGCCAGGCGAAAATCATAAACAGATTTGATGGCTTGTATCTTTTTTAAATCTATTTGTCAGGCTGTGTCCTTTGTAAGAACGTTGATATTTAGTTCAATCTTATAAATTTTTAAAATCTTTAAATAACTATAATAATAATTTATTGCAGAAATCAGGCGCAAGGTCCTTTCAATTCTCTATGAAATGAGAAGCTAGAAAACATATGAAGTCTGCAAAATTTTCTTGGCTATCGAAAAAATACCTATAGCGCCAGTTTTTGAGAGCGGGGTCATAACTGGGATTTTCATTCGGGTAGGGGAGGGGTATATGAAAACGCTTTAAAAAAGGCATCAAAATGTGTTTTTGTGCAGTTTTTGTTACCTTTTTACGAGTCGCAGAACAATTTCAGAGGGGATTCAAATCCCATTACCCCTCCGCTCAATATAACCTTGGCTGGGAACATAAACTGATAATAGAACAATAGAGATCCTAACGTCAGAGTTCAAGAGAAAACTGTTAGACAACTCTACTGAAATTAAATTGTGATTTAAACTCTTTAGTATAATGCATTTTCTATAAAAAAGAAAAAAAACAAGAAATAAGCCACTTTTCAGAAATGAGCGTTTTAAAAGAATTTAAAATTAGAGTATATTTTATTAATGTCAATCTTAAAATTTTCTGGCTAGTTCTGTTATTCCCACAAAAAAAAGGAAGGAAGAAGAAATTGGAAGACAATTGAGCAAGACATCGGTCTGAGCGTTAGAGAATTATTTTAGAAGCAACACCTAAAATTTATTCATTATAGAAACTTACGAAACTTGATTGGGGAGGTATCGAAGGAGGTGTTCACCGGCGGTCCCCACAATGCTTGGATGTGATTCGAGAGGGCACTGTAACATATAGACGACAGCCTGCAGTCCATAAAATTGTGATTTTGGAAATGGTGACTGTATTGCAATAACCAGCACTTTCTTGATTTCGTCCCAGTGAATCTTTTCCTAAGGGAAAAACTCTACTTTATAAAGCTGCCCTTCTATTTCTCTCAATCTTACAGCAAGACCAGACAGTTTCTGCCTCACCTCGCATCTGACATTCAAATGCCAGGGATACACATACACATATAAGTGATAATATAAATTGTAGTTTTTCTTATTGTTTAGCATTTTAGTGACACTTCGCTTATCAGAAAAGGCATTTTTGATTTGTGTCTTTGGTGAAATATCTATCAGGGGTACCCCATTCCCCTCCGAAAAAAATTCTGCTGACACCCTTGGATCCTAGGTGACCGGGTTACCTAGTATCAAAAATCAACTCCAGACTTGCTTTGATCTCTGCAAATTCCAAATTTATCCAGTTTGATTAATTTTAATTATTTTTGATACATTACAACTTTTCACATTATTTATCTGAATATGTTGAATCCGTATTTTTCTATGTATCTAATTTTCTGAATACATATTTCGTCTGAATATATATTTATCTGAATACATTGACATGATTTTTTTTTTTTTTTTTTTTTTTTTTTTTTTTTTTTTTTTTTTACCATGAGCTCACCAGATTTACATCGGAAATGATCGAGCTGATCATTATGTTTCATCATTCTCATTATGTTCCTAATCTCTTGATAATATTTCAATCTCTTTATGTTAAACAAAAGTGTATGCATCTGAACAAGATGTTTATTATTCACTTTGGTCGCAAGATCCTTTATTAGCCTCTAGGGCAGTACGAATTTTTTTTGCTTTTTAATTCCATTTTGTTACATTTTTT
This sequence comes from Artemia franciscana, assembly GCF_032884065.1. Classification (NCBI taxonomy): domain Eukaryota; kingdom Metazoa; phylum Arthropoda; class Branchiopoda; order Anostraca; family Artemiidae; genus Artemia; species Artemia franciscana. Next base: position 20,462,110 of record NC_088867.1, on the reverse strand, counting down.
CTGTTGAAAAGAAGGTAAGCTACAAAATATTAATATCATTCCCAATCCTGCAAAAAAAGCAACATATTGAGGAATTTTCTGAAGAAAAAAAAAATCCTATCTTTAGAAAAATGTCATAGAAACGTCTTTAAAAATGATTATGTGAATTAATCTGCATGAGTGGTAAGCTCCAGTATGGTAAAGTGAATGTCAAGTGCACTTGTCTAAATTTACAGAAACAGAAAAAATAAGTCATCAAAGAATTCCACTAGAGCTTAACCTCAAAAGAAAATGAATAAAAAGTTACTGGTAGAAACAAAAAATGTCATTTCAATTTCTACGAAAAAAATTCGTTAATGAGGATTTTTAGGAAGAAACTAAAAAAAAAAACCAAGTGAATGTGTAAAAACTGCCTTAGGTAGATTCCTCATTCACTCATAAATGTAAGCTAATATATAAGATCCTTACTACTCACGTTCCCTGCTAAAGTCTTAATTAGTCTCTTATAAATTTTACCTTTTAATTGTTTGGTTAATTGCGTTCTGTATTCTAAATAGGCATTAGTCATGGTCCTGTTTAACACGAGTTTTGTAATTTGATATGGTTGTGTCATTTATTTCCTTTTATAAACGACCTTAGACAAATTTAAGTGCGTAATATCCAGGCTAAATTTAATTTTCTTTCTAATTTAAAAACAGTTTTCTTTTCTTTTAATTTACAAGTATCTTTTTTTTTATTTTTGTACCTTTTCCTTTTAATTTTTAATCACTTCCTATGTTTTGTATTATGAAAAAGCAGTGTGGTCTTTGCCGTCAATTATTTTAAAACCCTGTTTCAGAAAATCTCTATTTCATTTCTGGTCATATGAATTATTCTGCATGAATGGTAAACTCAAATAGGGTCAACTGATGTTAAGTAATTTCCGCTAGATTTATCAAAAGATAATTTGAACCAGCTACACTGAAACTACTTTCAATTTATTGATTGGGAAACTTTGTTGAAGGTGATTATTAGACAAATTTAAGTACTTAATCTTTAGGCTATATGTAATTTTCATTCTAACGTAACAACAGTTTTTTCTTTTAATTTCCAAGCGTTAAAACGTTTACCGAGCCTCTCTTAGAAATAGCCATTAGAAAACAAATTAAATTTATTGATAGAAAAATTTTGATGAAGGTAATCATTAGAAAAATTTAAAAGCTTAATCTCTAGGCTACATACAAGTTTCATCCTAATGTAAAACAGTTTTTTTGTTTCTTTTAATTAGCAAGTGTTAAAAGTTTACCGAGTCTCTAAGAACTAGTCATTAAAAAACAAATTAAATTTGATGATTGAAAAATTTTGATGAAGGTAATTATTAGAAAAAATTTAAGAGCGTAATTCCTAGGACTATAGCTACATGCAATTTTCATTCTAATATAAAAACAAGCCTTTAATTTACAAGTATTAAAAAGTTTACCGAGTCTCTTATAAATAGTAATTAGAAAACAAATTAAATTTATTGATAGAAAAGTTTTGATGAAGGTGATTATTATTAACATTTACCACAGGAGTCTTTACTAGCCTCCAATACAGCATGTCAGACCATTTTGTTAAATCTGCATTTAAAATGAAGATAAGCTACAAAAGAATAACGTTATTACAAATCCATGATTTCATAAAATCCTTTTTTCATTTCTGGTCATATGAACTAATCTACATGAGTGCTAAAGTTAAGCTGATATCAACTACACATTGCTAAACATACCAAAAGCGAAAAAATAAAGCAATCAAAGAATTGTATTGTGAGCTTTAAGGAATCAGAAAATAAATATAAAATTATTGATAAGAAAACAGCAATTGAGGGAATTACATCTTCTAAGGTCACTATTAATTCTTCCTTTTATTCTGTATCTTTTCTTTCTGAAAAGGTTGCTGATAATTCATACTCACCAGAGCAGTCTTTACTATTCTCTATTTGTTCACTATTTTTTATACATTTCGAAGTTACACAGATGGTAACATGCAAATGAATAATTATATTAAATGTCCTTATTTTCATACTACTAACGTTTTTACGAACTCCTATTGTTTATTCGCCTTTTAATCTTACAAAAGACGTAAGATAAATTACGTAATATTTAAATTTCAGCCTTTTCAACAGACCAAAAATGTAGTCTAAGGCTACTCCATACTATAGACTGTTGCGTAGTATCTGGCCCGCAATATTCTTGAAATGTAAGGTTCTGAAAATGAGGTTCGTACAATACAGTACTCAAACAAGTACAAGGCAAATTTAAATCAGACGCTCAGCCCATATACATATCGTATGGAAAGTAAGAGGAACCGGAGTTTAAGGAAAATCAGAGCATAGCGCAGAACGATTGCACGCTCCAAACGCTATAAATATTCCCTGTTGCTAGATATAACTTTCATATTCTAGAGAAGTTAAAAAAGCTACTAAATCAGGTATTAAGAACTTATTCTTATCCCATGGCTGGTTCCCGTGCCATTACAAGATCAGGTTTTTCAATTGACCTAGGTTATGCTGTCTGGAATTCAATTGCATCGAGTTTAGAATATATCTCGGATTTATTTAACATATATTTAAAAATAAATATAGCGGTCGATTTTTAGAAATCAAAAGGGAGAGAAAATAACGCCTTCCTTGTGATTAACGTTTTGACCAGGTCGAAAACAAGGGTATACTTTTCTTTTACTATTAAGGACTATAAAAGAATAAATTCGAAATAAAAAAGAAACTATGCAATTGTTATTTGCAAATCTGAAGAGAAAGAATGTATACTTACCTCTTTTTCAAATTATTGAAAAAAAAAACAAAGTAATGATTTAAATAATAGTTTATCATAATGGTTAAAAAACTTAAAATATCAGTTTAGAAATACACAAAAATACCCATATTTAAAAAATAAATCTTACCAGTTTTCCAAATTTTGATTTTTTTTTCTTTTTTTTCGTTCCGCTTCCAGTTTTTTTCTTTCTTTTCTTATTCTCGTTCACTTCTGTCTTTTTTTATCGTTGCAGCTTCAGCTACGCTCAATTCAGATTGTATATACCCCGTTTCTTTCTTCTTTTTTTGTACTTTATATTGCATTGTATCGAATTGTTGAATGATCTCTATATCCAACTTCAATATTCTGCGCGACCCATAGTCTATAGATAAAATACAGAAAAACCCCTGCCGTCCTTTTTTTAAAACCTTTATTGGACTCTCAATATAAAAAATTAAAAGACGGCCCTATTTCGGATAAATTCAAAGACCACTGCAATACCATTTGGCCACAATTATTTTGTATCTAACATTTCATTTGATTGACCTGATTCCTTTGAAATAAATGTATTTTCAGCCACACAATATATAAAACAGCAAATATTATGACTAACAGTATGCCATTCATCAGATATTTTCTTACTAACATAGCGTACCATCTAAAAAAGTAATGATTTAACCTTTGGAGACACCCCCCTCCCTAAGAAAGTGAACTAAAAAATCATCACTTACAGATGGAAGAACAATTGATGATTTGGCAAGACCTGCTAGGAGGTAGGGAAGGCAAACAGCTTCATCATCTTGATATTTTCGTAAAAAATTAATAAAGTTTGAATACATCCATTCAAACTTGGAAACTTCACAGAAAAAGTCAGACAAAGACAATATACTTTTGATGAGACCAAGATGAAGCTCAAATGAAACCTACAAAATAGAACATTTACCATTTGGATTGTTTAGTTATGTCATTTATGGTCGCTTTTTATTCAAAAAAATCTTATATTCAAATCATGTATAATTAAAAGATATATCGGAGACGATAGGGTTGCTACCTATAAAGACTTATCAATAGCTTAGAGATTTTCTTTCATATTAAATTCCTTTTTCAGCAGCAATATTTAATAATTTTTGTACTCTTTTTACTATCTAGTGCTATATGCACTATCTAGTGTTACTTTTACTTTTCTGGGTATTACAACCTGTTCACGTATTTTAAGGATCAAAATGGTAAAAAAAAAAATTACATTAGAAATCATCCGGACAGAAAAATAAAAAAGCTTTAAATTTTCGTTGTTGCACCAATGGTAGCATTGGACCGAACACGGTTCCAGTCGGGGCTGAAAATTTTGATTCCTGTATGACTCAGGTGTATTTAAATCAACCTCATTGAACTCTACCCTCGTGTATCTCAACCCCGTTTAATTCAGCTCCCATTCAAATCAACCCCCTGCAACTCAACCTCTCAGCCACTGTGCAACTTAACCTCATACATCCCGACCCCCATTTAACTTTGGCCCTGTCTAATTTAACCCTATTTAACATAAACTCCATTCTAATGAAATCCATGCAACTCAGCACCCGTTTTAGGTAACAACCAAGCAACTCACCCTTTTTCAACTCAAACTCTTGAAATAAACCACATACATCTGAGTTTTCATTCAACTAACACTCACTTAGCTTATCTACCACGCAGCTCAACCTTATGTATCTCACCCCATTTAAACCCATGTCCCTGGGAATTACACCACATGATTCCATTCAACCCTTTCTGATACAAAACTCCTTGTTCACACCATACCCCCTTAACTCAACAATATAACATAAAAATTTAACAGAACCAGGTTTGTCAGAAGATTGACCCAAAAGAAATTGTGTTTATTTATTGATTCATTTTAGTTTCCTGGCCTAGTTATGTCCAAGGCACTAAAGGAATAATATTTTAACTAATGAGTTTATCTGATCATGCATAATATGAGAGTCAATGAAATTAAAATCACTTTTTGTCATTACTTATCTTTCTTCTTTTTTTAAAAAGATGCTTTTCACAAAAACGTAAATAGCCATAACATAACCTAAAACGAAAAGAAATGGTCATATAATAAGTCCAACTTAAAAAAAACAGAAATTATTATGAATGAATAAATGAAACCCAAACCGAACAGTAATTAAAGTTAGTAATCATATCAAACAAAAAGGTAAAAGATACTGGGAGATTAACAGAAAAACCCTAAGCGAACAAAAATAGAATAAATAATCAAAGCAAACTTAAAGCGTGCAGAAAATTACAACAAATAAGAGTAAGGCTATCGTCCCTCTCAAACTCTTTAAAGGCTATAGCGTCTGTTGTGCTTCACTGAAAACAAAATAAATTTTAAAATATAATATTTTATCTATATTTTATACACGTGAAAAATTTGAAAAATATATCATATATCTTGAGCATTTTCTTATCATTATAGCATTGAAAATGAAAACTATAGAGACTTCCTGGAATTAATATACCTACATTTAAGGATACAGCCAAGAGCGTATCCGGGATTTTTTTTCGCGGGGGGGAGGAATAGAAACTTTGAAAAATGCATTAAAAAATTTAGTGTATATGCATTTTCTCAAGTTTACGCTTCAGACAAAAATTTCGAGGGGGTGGTGGTCAAACCCACACCCCCTCTGGATACAGCGCTAGGCTAAACAGAAAACTTTCCAGATTTTCTTGGTTTTCATTATTCGCCTATACCTATTTCTCATCAATAGTCGTTTAAAAACAAAAAATAATACAAAAAAATTGAATCAAATATCGATCCTAAGTCCTTGAGTTTTCCCTAGAAGCAACAGGAACACGAGAAGCCAAAATAAATGAACAAGAGATGACAAGAAGAAGAAACAATATATAGTTCCAAAAGAGTTTAAGTGGAAGACATTGTAAAGTTTCAATAAGCTTTTTAGACACATCAAATAAATGGATGGGAAAGAAAACCGGTGAAAATCTTAAAAAAGTCTCTACATGTCCAAAAAAAGCTAACTTCGTTTATGATATGCGTATATGTACGACTATGATTATTGGTACGATTATCTTTACGAATATAAGAACGTAAAAGAAAAACCCATGAAATCTTTTAAAAATCTATACGTAAAAAAACAGCTTTTCATGATATGCGTAAATGTCCGATTACGATTATTAGTAGAGTTATCTTTACGAATATATGAACGTAAAAGAAAACCGATGAAATCTTTTTAAAAATCTATACGTCGAAAAAAAAACTTTATGATATGCGTAAATATACGATTACGATTACAACATCATAAATTTACAATGTGTATACGATTTAACATTACAGTTTTTGTTTTTAATTGTCGACTTTTTAGTTGAAACCCAAATCAAAAGTAAAGCACCACTGACACTTTTCCATCCAACAACCACATCTTCATCTTTTTCCATTTTCCATCTACAACCACATTTTCCATCTACATTCCAACAACCCAAATCAAAAGTAAAGCACCACTGACACTTGTACTAAATCTACTATCCGCACAGCGTACCCATTACGCGACATGGAGTCCGTCCAGAAAAGAGCAACAAGGATTATACTCCGAAACCACGACATACCCTATGATCAAGCCCTCGCTAAATTAAATTTATCTCCACTTAAAGTCAGGCTTGAACACCTTATTCAGCAATTTGGAAAATCCGTCCTATCCAATAAGAGCCACCGATCAATACTACCCAAACCAGCCCCTCCCAATAGCCGAACTCGGTTACAAAATAAACTTATACCCTCTAAAGTATGAACTAATCGTTACGCCAACTCATTTGTGCCTTTCTTCACATCAATTTTCAATGCTGAGTTGTGGTGTGTGATTTTTGTTTAAATGTATGATTTTGTAAAAAAACTGAATTTAGCTATGCTATGATAGTTTTTAAATATACCGATCTCTCTCTCTCTCTGTCTCTCTAAATGTATACACAACAAAGGAATGGTGAAACCGAAAACGTGCAAAAACATACCCATTGTCCCCTTTTGACAGAAGTGACTTTTTCAGCCTAACTTAAAAAGAAGAACATTCTTAATGTTGCCAAACATTACCAGATCAAACTAACAGATCAAAATCAAAATCTAGCATTGATTGTACATATTTTGATAAAATTCAGAGGATTCTTGGATGTCTTATGGTAACAAGTCAATTCAAATGAGTTTTTGACCTAGCTCCTCTGCGTTTTTGAAAATATAATAACGATAAGACCCTATATATTTTAACATTTAACATATATATAAATCAAATGTATGATTTTGTAAAAAAAACTGAATTTAGCTATGCTATGATAGTTTTTAAATAAAAAAGATCTCTCTCTCTCTCTCTCTCTCTTTGTCTCTCTAAATGTATGCACAACAAAGGAATGGTGAAACCGAAAACTTGCAAAAACATACCCATTGTCCCCTTTTGACAGAAGAGACTTTTTCAGCCTAACTTAAAAAGAAGAACATTTTTAATGTTGCCAAACATTACCAGATCAAACTAACAGATCAAAATCAAAATCTAGCATTGATTGTACATATTTTGATAAAATTCAGAGGATTCTTGGATGTCTTATGGTAACAAGTCAATTCAAATGAGTTTTCGACCTAGCTCCTCTGCGTTTTTGAAAATATAATAATGATAAGACCCTATATATTTTAACATTTAATTTTGTTTGCCTAACAGTAGGTAATTAGATAAAAGAAGGCAATGTTTGGTTGGGGCGACGACAAGAGTAGAATAATCACTCATTACATACATACATTTATATATGGTTATTGATCCTTAAATGAATGTTACAGCCCCAAATATTATAGCCCTTGGGTTATAATATTTGGCCCTGAAAAAAAAAAACAATGGCAAGCAACGATTTTTTAAAAACAGATCAAAATCGAGTGCAACAAACATCAATAACTGGTTACTATTAAATGCGGAATGTTAATAATTGGGGTTTCCAACTAACTGGATTGCATTTGGAGCCTTATAATAAACTATAAACAATAAACTTTAAATAGTAATCTTATTTCTTCATTGCTAGCAACTGTATTTATTCTATTTTTCTTTTTTTTACATTGTTTAAATTGTAAAAACATATTAGAATCATTGGCGCTCCAACGCTTTTCAAACAATAAATATCTTGTGTTGGGAGGTGTCGTGATGGTCTTATTATACATTCCACTTGGTCTTTTCGTCTTTTCTGCCGGAAAGAAAAACTCTCACGAGATAAATTGAGTTTGTTGTCAAAACTACAGTAAAATAAATAGCATTTTTTAAATCTTCTGAACCTCTGATTCCATATATCTTTGTTTTCAGGTTTTATAATCAGTAAGCTCTTAACAATTAGTGATATTTCGATAAAATTCAGAAGATTCTTGGATTCCTTGTGGAAACAAGTCAATTCAAACGAGTTTTTGACATGGTTTATCTGCGTTTTTGAAAATATAAGTTGGTCTGGCATAGTAGGAGGAGAGCGAGAAAGAGAGAAGAAAGCAGAGAAATATATATATATATATATATATATATATATATATATATATATATATATATATATATATATATATATATATATATATATATATATATATATATATATATATATAGTGTATATTATATATATAGTGAGCTTGGAATGAACTTGACAAATAAAGTACTTCTCGTTTGAGCAACTGATCGTACAAGTCGACAAGAAAATGAATGCAGGAGCGAACATCCAACGACGAATCCTGCAGCATAGATTGATATGTTCTGAACGTCACACTGTCTTTGAAAACTAAAAAAAGGAAAACAGATTGAGGGCAATCGTCAAAATAAGGAGAGGAATCTTGGGACATTCTGCTCCTCCAATTCTATTGGATGAGCTGTTGCTTTATCTCCTTTTTTTTATAAAGCTAGAAAAAATACACATAAGGTTACATAAAGACGGTCAAGGTTTTATTTTCTTCTAACAGGGTTAAATTAAAAAAATGAAAGAAGTGAGGATGAATAATCACAAAAAATAAGCTAAAAACATATGGCATCAAACAGCTTAAGGAGATTTAGCCTTCCTATGAGGGTTTAGTTGTCTTAAGAATCGACACATTACTACTGATTGGATTTTTATGAACAAAAAGCTTTGTTCAATTTAACAAATTAATTTTGCTTATTTATTTTCACATTTTGACTTGTCAGCACTGACAAAATGTAGACTGCAAAATTTTGAAGCAAATAATAGAAAATTCTTAGAAAATTGTAGTTTGCAAAATTCCTCTGTATTATCTTGTTTTTTTTTTGTGTTTTTTTGTCTTGCCGTGTTTTTTTTTTTGTATTGCAAGACAAAATCTGGGAAAATTGGGGTAAATATGAAAGCTTGGAATAAATTAGATTTAGTTTTTGTGAAGAAGCACCTATTTAAAGGGGGAAACGTGGCTTATGCCAACATAACCAAAGTAGGAAACTTCGTGTTCGTCTTCGTTTCGTGACAAAAAGAGAGAATCCTTGGCATTAATTTTTTCCTCTTTATTTTATACTAGTAGACCTCTATATCTAATAATCAATGTTGCTAACCTTTCTCTTTTTTCGGACTGAAATTTAAGGTAATAACAAGAAAAATGTAGAATCGCCTGTGTTCTTTAAATAATTTTTTCTTTGCATTAAAAAAAAAACAACAAAAAAACATGAAGATGTTGACATCCAAAAATAAAGCTAAATAGGAAAACAAAACCATAAACCTTAAATGTGGTTAAATACATTATATATACATGTTTAAATACTCTGAAAGATTGTACGTAAATATTTCATGGCTGGTCGGTGCACGACGTGAAAAGGGGCAAGTTGGACACATGAGAAAGGAGACTTTTACATTTTAGGAGAACTCCTAGCTTCCTGGAGCAGGAGGATCTCACTTTGCTGAGATGTTCAGCCAATTTATGCATAAAAATGTATCAATAGGAAAACAAAACCATAAACCTTAAATGTGCTTAAATACATTATAAACACATGTTTAAATACTCTGAAAGATTCTACGTAAATAAACTAAGGGAATTATTACCATTTAAAATGCTCATCCTGCCTTTTTCATCTCTGTGCAGGTAGATCTGAGAATGTAATATTTTATGCTACATAGAAGAAGATTATCGCAATAGGGGGAGTCCTGTTGCCAAACGGCTAATTTTTGTCCTAATTCTCCCCTTGGTATTTTAAATCCTAACAAGAAAGGAAAATACCTTAGATAAAACCCTTCAATTTGTTTTGGAAATAAAGGTAGAGTTCTTTTAAATCTGTTGCTAAATTTTATAGATTTTCGTTTAAACACAAATATATATGATATTAAAAAACAATGCGCATGCCTAGTAGCATGCTGAAACACTGCAAATTAAACACAAACTATAACGACAACCACTTTAACTAACTTATAAAACAAAAGAATTTGAACTGTTTTTCTACAGATTTAACTGTCAGATAATTTTCAGCGACCTCAGAAACAAACGTTAATCTGAATTCTTCCAAATTCTCAGCTGGAATTGAGCTCCAGATTTTTGACCAAGCATTACGAACGCTAAAACCCACTCTCGATGTTTGACGAATTTCATTTGTTTGATTTATAGTTTTAAATATTCGGTATGACGACTTATACTTACGACACGACTTCCTGTCCATGGATTATTCTTTGCGGTTGAATGTGCATGGCTATGCTGTTTGACCTATGTAATTGGATGGATGATTACGGTTAAGGCCTTGTTCAAGAACTTAATTGCTAAAGTAAGAATACAGTCTTCCTTTCTCCTTCTGTCTTTCTTTTTTGTTTTTATATTTCTTATATTTTATATATTATGTTTTTTATAGTTTATATTTTTCATGTTCGGTTATGTGGTGTGTGTTTGTTTCTGTGTTTGTCCTGTTTCAGCGGTGATTTCTTTTTTCACTATAAATAAATATATTCTATGACTATTCGGGTATTTATGCTAACGGGAGTTAGTTGGGAATATCCCAGAAAAATTTGAAGGCAACATACTGTACAAATAGTCATGGTAAAAATTAAAAATAGAAATACAATGTAATTGGTATGAAGAAAAAATGCCATAAATCCGTAAAGATGGTTGATTGATGAACTATAAATCAATATAAAAATGAATTATTTTGAAATACTTGAAGACATTTAAAAACAGATGAAAAGGTAGAAACCCATACAGAAATACAATAAAGAAAATATGAATGAATAAAAGAATAATAAATGTTTTTTAGCATTTTGTTTGGTAAAAAATGGCAAAGGCGTGATAACATACCAGTATTTCGCAATATATGCAAATGCCATTTCAATTGAAAACGTTTTTGGATCTTTTCCTAGATGCTGGGCAATCATTCAAGAATGGACTCTCATTCAAGGGCGCGTTTTTTTTCGGGGGGGGGGGGGAGAGAGCAATATAGTGAGCATTTGTTTCATTTTTCAGGTTTTCTTCTTTTACTGTTAAAGTTTTTCAACTTATGTTACCTCAATTTTTTTTATTTTCTACCATTTTTGCTCTAATTACAGCGCTATGCTACGATTATACGATTATACTACGGCGTTCAAAACATACGAGGCTCAAGGAAAGATAGCAAAAGAATACCTCTTTAGACTCATTAGAATTTTAACCAATGAAATGTATAGATAATATCCATTGTAAAGAGCTATAGCTAAGAATTGATTCCAAAAGTCTTGTTCTTAATGTCGATTGATCTAATTGAGAAAAGAAAACAACAGGTAACACAATTTCAAATGAAGTAGCCTATGAAATACTGGATATCTAGAATCTTTAAGGAAAAAGAGAAATGTTTTATATGAGACATTTTGCTAGGAAATGCCGCTATTAATTTGATATTTGATACTTATAGGCCTTCGAAATAATGGAACAAAAAGATTAGTCCCCATATGACAAGATAAGAAAGAACTCGAGCACGTAGATGAATCGTGGTATTTATGGCGAATCAGTAAAACAATATAGAAGTCAAGATAATTTCTTATATAACCTTTTTTTTAATATATCCCACCTAGGGGGTATAATACCTCCGTCTGGGTATTTTCCTAGAAAAGTAGTATCTAGCATCGATTGTATCAAAGGTGGCCAGTTTTTCAAAAGGCATCCTTACGAACCGTTAACTATTTGGAATATACAATTAATAACAAGTTAGTTTGTCCGAAATATTTTTTTTTCAAACGGAACTTCTAAATAGGTTCTAAAATTTAAACTATTCTATTCAAGTGCTGAACACGTCTGATCTGAATTTGCTCAATTCTTCCATAAAGGTTGGTGCTAAAAATATATTTTACTTTTCTTCTTCCTCGGCTTTACTCTTCCTCTGATCTTTATAATGATGCTAGAATAGCTCTGCTCGATCATATCATAGGTAACAGAAATATTTATTTAGTCCATTCTGCTTTTCTATGTACTCTTCCATCGCCCCTGCAGCAATTTTTTTCACGGCCAGGCTCAGGTAGGTACTCTTCTTTTTTACATAGATCTTCTCGACGATTTGTTTTTTCTTCTTCATCCTCATTTATATATATTGTTTTATCTAGGGTATTGTTTATGGTTCTTTTAGTGCTCCATTATCGTGTTGTATGGCCCCATAACAAGCAAAGCTTCTTGGGCCGAATAACTTTTTTACGTTTGTAATAGTGTTTTAGTATTAATAAAATGATTGATTGACCAACATTTTGTGCAAAAAACATTAATTAACAAATATACTGTATTTCTTAGCTAGATATTATTTTATGTAATTTTTTAATGTTGTTAGGCTAATAAATAAAATATTGTTAAATATAGTCTTAACCGTTAAGGTGAAGCAGGTCCCTTTGAATATTTTTTTCTTGGTAACAATATTCCAGTATACCTGATAACACATTCAGAATTCAAAATTCAATACAACAGTGCATAGAGTAAGATACAGTTTTCCCCAAGAACTATAAATTTCTGATCAGAACTAAGACAGAAGATAGATTTTGGAGGGAAAAGAGAATTTCTCCCGAGGGTGTATTTAGGGAAAGAGGACAAGCAAAATAAAACAAAACAACAATGGGTAAGTTGGTCGGATATATGAGAAATTTTAGAAATTTAATAAAAATCACAACATCTCCGGGAAAAGAGAACGTCCAAAAGCACCTTTCTTGAAGTAAAGGTATTCAAGGTCTATGAAAAATCAAGCAGTTTCTAAAAAACACTAAACTAAAAAAATTATTTATTTAGAATTGATTCCATTTTACAAGGGATATTGTTTTACCTGCGAATTAAATGGCTGGGGAGGAGTGTGCACCCTCTATTCGCTGAAGAATTAGGCAAAGTTATAGTGCACATAATTTTTCCTGATTTTCTTTTTAATGAATGCTTAGTTCACTTTAGGGTCTTTAAATTCAGTTACTCTTGAACACTAAACGCAAATTTTTTCCAGGGCACGCATATTTATGCCTTTGAAAAAGGGTACTACCAAAAAATCTCTTTTATATGAACGAACTGCTTCTTCCGGTTATATTTATAATTTATTTATCAATTTTATAATTTATTATATCAATACACAATAAAAAAAAGTTAGATCCTAAATTAAAATAAAATATCCATTCAGATTTCTATTTGAAATGTGAAGTTATTTGGATTAGAAGCATGTGTTCCCCTGACGTGTTCTATTATGTCATCCCCCCTTACAATCGACCATCATTATAGTTTTTCTAGTCCGATGTTAAGTTTTAGAAAATATTGACATGTAATAGGTTACGGTGGACCCCTTACATTTTAAGATAATAAATAAAACAGAAATGTTTTTACGCAAAATCAAAATATCAGATAAAAATCATACACACATCATGACTATCTTTTATGCGTTTTTTTGTTTTTTGTATTTAGATGTTGCTTTTTATTTTTAGTTTTTACCTTCTTTTTTTCGTTTTTATTACCCTACAGTTCCCATTGTTTGTAGTTTCTTTATATTCAATTTCTACTTTTCTTCTTCAATAGGATCAAGGACAATTTGCTGTCATGGGGGAGGATATCAACAGTACGTAATAGTATCTTTGAAACAAAAGGTATAATTTTAGTAGCATTTAAAAAAGAATATGTCAAGTCGAGAGTTTGACACATATCCTCAGTAAACAAACCAAAAAACAATAATAATCCGTACATCGCCAGTATGAAATTTGTCCCTAAAGTTTTTCTCTATACTAAAAGAATAAATATTAACAGATTCAACACGTATTTTTCGTAATAAATTTTATACTATCAATATTAAAATTAAGTTATGCGAATTATGAGCCTCCTTAATTGTTCAGTTTAATGTAAAGCTGTTGATACTTAGTGAGATAAATGTAAAGACATGAGATACTCAGAGTATACCTCTTTACAATGAAAATATTCTTGGTGCAACACTTGAGGATTTAGGTTTCTCCTCTTTCATATCTTAAAGTTAGGATTGTAAACTAGGGCCCGATCGATATGGATATTTAGGGTCCGACACCGGTATATCGATATCGCACCAATACTATACCGATATAATTGTACGACAAATTCCCCTCTGAAAAAACCTTACCTAAAGTTTATACCCCTCCGCCCCATTCTCTGTCCATATTCATACTCACATGTTTGTTCCTGGTCTATTACACACCAAAGAAGAGCCTTAATAATTCACTTTGGATTCCAAAAATTACACCATTTACAAGAACTATTTGATTTTCTTTACCTTTTCAGATGAGTAGTTTCTGAGCACACACAAAGAAAAAAAATAGACATTTTCGGAAGAAACAAATAATAAAATAATTAATATGAGACGCCGGTTTACAAATAAATTTTCAAACGGAGATAAATCTATTTATTTGGACAGTGAAAAAATAGGTGCGAAAGTCTAGATATTTCGATCACATATACAGCGATCGTCATCAGTAGAATTACAAAAATAATACAGCTGCAACTAGCATATTTTTACACACAAAAAAAAATTACTTTTCGATTCATTCACAAAACAATCAACTTCCGGATTATTCACTAGATTATTTTCAGAGAGAGCTCACTAAAAAAGTTCATTCAAAGCCATGATGTAAATTTCCTTCTTTAATCTTGCCCAAAAATAAAACAAATTTTCAATGAAGGTAATCTAATGAAATGGTTAAGAACTTTTTGTTCTTTAAGAATTTGTGCACTAAGAACTTTTAAAAAAGAGTTATTGAGTTGTTATTATTGAATCATTTGAATCGTTTATTTTTACCAACAAGCGAGCAGAAGATGGGAGGTTTCTGTAGCAAGGCCATAGTACCTGCCGGGAGTGGTGTCTCCCTTAAACTGCAGGGAATAGGTAGCAGAGACCTACACTTCCATCATAATTGGTATATGAAATTGGCATGTTTCCATGCCAATGATGCCAATGATGCCTGTTACCAGTAGTGATGATAATCCTGTTCTTGTTTATTCACCAGCACTGACTTTTACACAGAGCGATGTGCTAATTGGCGCAGAGGATGACGTGATTGAAAGGCACGGAGTGGAATTTTGACACTAATTCGGTCAAAGCGACAAAGACATTATTGTGGCAGCTATGTCCGGGTCATGAAGATTGCCCAATTCGGAAGAGAAATAGTGCACTAGTTAGCCATTCCAGCGACATAATTATTCTACTGAAATCTCTTGACGAGACTGACACTGATGTTCCAACTTTCGTAATTAAGCGTCCTACACAATTTAAGCTACACATTTACAATTAAGCGTACCCTGCCTCCCTGCAACTGCCTATCCCTCTCTATTCTCAAAATTTAATCAACTTCATAAAGTTGTTTTGGGAATGTCTTCAAAACTTGACAATTATGAAGTGAGCTTCTACTGAAATCTCTTGACGAGACTGACACTGACATTCCAACTTTCGTAATTAAGCGTCCTACACAAGTAACCTGCCTCCCTGCTGCTGCATATCCCTCTCTATTCTCAAAATTTAACGAGCTCCATAAAGTTGTTTCGGGAATGACTTAATGTAAAGGCCATCAATGGCAAGTGGTATATCAATATGGACAAGTCTGCTGCGGAGGACTTCTTCCCGTCAATCCAGAACGTAATCTCTTGTACTACAACAAAAGTGGTCTCCAAGCGGTTTTTCGGCATATCATATAATATTCCTACCGAAATTGATATTACCATACTCGAAGCCAACACGCTATCAAGGATGCTAAAAGATTGTGCCAATCTAAGTCTGTGAAGCTCAATTTTTGGATTCTTTTGCTCAATCTACATTTTTCAAGCATGGCATCAGGGTGAGTTATGAACTCGTGTTTAATAGTTTAAGGATCTGCCCAAATACTGTTTTAAATGCCGATCACTAGACCATCTGCAGAGCTCCTGTCCCAGCGTTCTCCTAAAATGTGCTCGCTGTAGAAGGCCGCACATATCAACCAAATATGAGCAATGCGTTGGCGATCCCAACTGTGCAAACTGCAGACAGAAACACTCTTCCTAAAGCTTTTCCTGCCCTGTTATTAAAGATCGAATAAAGCGCAACTCCACTCTTCAACCATGAGTGCATTAGTCTGAGTTATTCAGTTTAATATAAACGGCCCCAAAGATAAAGATTTTATTATTGATGAATTGTACGGTTCTAACGATTTGGTACGTCTCCAGGAACATCTTCTCACTGCTTCAAGTTTGAATTTTTGCGTCGAAGTCAGCATCATACTGTGTTCATGAGTCCAGAAAAAGTTACTGGCGGTCGCCCTTCCGGTGGACAAGCCTCTGTCTTTAAACGGAGCATTCATCTACCCTCCCCAGTACTCTTCCACTCCGGCGAAGTTTTCTTGGCTGTGCGTGTCGGTAGTACCGTATTTATAAACTCTTATCTCCCATATAAAGGATACTCGATCAGATCCTTTACTAAATTCGCAAAGGCTTGTGGTCTGCTGAAGAATCTTGTGAATCAGGTGCTGTCAAACTCTCTACAGTATAAAATAATTGGTGAACTTAGTAATGGTATTAATCGATCTTCTGTGAGAAGAGATTCGCTTTTTGAGTGTCTTCCATCGTATCTCGTCGTGACCAAAACTCACAAATTTTCATAAGTTCATCACCCTGGAAGTACAAGTGATATTGATCATATCATTTGCTCGCTTGGTATTATCTTTTCATCCGCCAGTTTCAGTGACATTTATAATGGATATTGATCCATCGAAAGCCAATTCTTCACGAGAAAAATCGAAGGGGTTTGAAAAAAAAAACAAAAAAAAAAAAACAACTGGAGCAAAGCAAATGTACCGCACTACATCTCTATTTTGACATCCCTTCTTTCTACCATACGCGTTCCATACCATCCTCTTCAGCACCAGGTACCTACGAATGGCAAAGCCGATAATGACTGTTAAAACAACCAACTTGTGATGTGTATGAAAAAGGCAGAAGAAGTTGCAGTACCTCGGCAACGTAATTGTAAAAATAAAACTAAAGACCTATCTGGTCAATGGACCCTTTTGACCGAACAAGCAAAATTACCTGAAGAAATCTGGTGCCATCTTCTGGACAAGCTGCGCATAAATATATATATATATATATATATATATATATATATATATATATATATATATATATATATATATATATATATATATATATATATATATATATATATATATATATATATATATATATATATATATATATATATATATATCAGCCGATAACCGATATTTCTTTTCCAATATCTGATAATGACGCTGACCCTCATGTCGGCCCAATAACATCGGTCGGCAGATATATCGGTCGGGCCCTATTGTAAACCTATTCCCCTTTTTACAAACGTTTCACGTAAAACAATTTCAACTGATAAGACATGGGATACTTGGAGCATTCCTGTTTGCAATAAAGAGATACTTGGTGCAGCATTTAATGATTTAGATATCTCCTCTGTTCAGATCTTAGATACTTGGTGCAGCATTTAATGATTTAGATATCTCCTCTGTTCAGATCTTAGATACTTGGTGCAGCATTTAATGATTTAGATATCTCCTCTGTTCAGATCTTAAGATCAGAACTGTAATCCCATTCTCCTTTTTACAAATATCTCACTGCAAAACAACTTCAACTGGAAAGACACGGGATGCTTGGAATGTCCTTGTTTGCAATAAAGAGATATTTGGTGCAAAATGATGATTTAGGTCTCTCCTCTGTTCAGATCTTAAAACAGCACGGGAGACCTATTCCCCCATTCACAAACTTTTCACTGGAAAACAATTTCAACTGGAAAGAAATGAGATACTTGGAGCATCCCTATTTACAATAAAGAGATACTTGCTGCAACGCTTCATGAATTAGGTCTCTCCTCCGTTCAGATCTTAAAGTCAGGACTGGAGACATATTCCCCTTTCACAAACATTTCACTGGAAAACATTATACGAATTACCATCTATTATATGAAGTCATCAAGTTGTCAGTGTATGAGAAGTCGCTAGTGTATGTCAAGCTGTCAGCGTATACCAGAGGATGACACGAGTTGTCAGTGTAGACAAGTTATGTCAGTGTAGTACAGAAGTTGTTAGCTGCTGAGATTCTTATCCTTTGGAAAAAAATTAGGAATGACACTGTTAATTATCTTAGGTTCACGCTTTTTCTTTACTCAGCAATTGTTTGAATGAAATTTTTTTTTATACATAAAAGGAAATGGTGGGTTTCTGAGGCGTCACACAAAAGTTTTGCTGGATTTGAACAATTCAAAGAGAAAAGGCTTTCAACCAATTTTGTACGCAAGACTGTTGTAACTATAATATTTGATAATAATAACTTACTTTTAACAAAATAAAAACAACAAGAAACAGTGGAGTAAAGAAATATAAAAAGAAGAAATCAAAATAAAACATAAACAATTTACTAGAACAAAAACATTGGATAGGATCATGAAATGGATTAAATTTTGAAAGAGAAATCCAGTCAAATCCTCATATGACAGTGCTACTTTTGCCGCTGTCTGGAGCCAAGGCCATATTCAGGGGAGGGTTTAGCGGGTTATAGCCCCCCTTCTTCAAAATGTTTGTTCGACTCGTAAAAACAAAATAAAAATGCATTTAAACATATTTTTGATACGCTTTTTAAAGGTTTTCTTCGTTACCCCCCCCACCCTCCGAAAAAATATAACCCATCGAAAAAAAAAAATCCTAGATAAATCCCTGTCTGGAACCTTAAAAGTTCGCATATTTTTTCTATTCTTATATCAAGGTGGCAGATAAAATAAAATTTCAAATGCCAAAAATATGGTGGGCAGAGCTGCTCGGATATCTTTTTCGAGAAAAATTTGAAACAAACCATATAAAAATAAGACAAAATAGGTCACAGCTGGTCGAATACAGTTTACTGTTCCATAGTTTACAATTCAACAATCCGGTTTCGGAAACCGGTGAAAAAAACGTCTTTGTTCCGCCTATAATATTGAATCATGTTTCAAGAATCTAATTTCCTAGTTAAAAAGGAATATGAATACCCTACTTGTAAAGTAGGTAACCACGTATTCGAATTATTAAGATTTGATCCTCTAAGCCCACAAGTTCAAACCAAGAATTAAAAAAAGGTGTAATCAATCTAATAGAATCTCACCTGAAGAGCATTCAATCAAATTGGTGGGATCATTGACTTGAATCGAAGATATTAGAAACTTAGCGGACACTTGACCAGCAAAATTTAACCTATCTGTTGTCACTACTTCAAAGCCAGATCCTTCGTCGACTTGATTACTGATTGATTCAAGCATTTGTTGCATTTTGGTGCCATCACTTAAAAAAAGATAGATGAAATAATAAGCAATCAAAAGGCATTCTCTAGAATCCTGACTGATAAATTCGTTTAAAAATTCTTCATTCTTTATAATGTAATTAAATAAAAAAAAACAAGTTTTTTTAACGGAAAGTAAGGAGCGGTTTTAAAACTTAAAATGAACAGAAATTACTTCGTTCAAGGAGGCACACTCGTGCCTCTATAAAGAGGCGACACACGACAATGTTAAGCGATCTTCGGTTCCAGTGGTCGCAGACGGATGAGGAGGGATGCATTTCGTAGCCCGAGCTCCAACTAAGAAACCTGCAAAATTTCATCCCCCTCCAACTTTTTCTTCATGGGTAAAATCTGGCCGAAAGTTTCGACCTGTCAACCCAAGCCCCCCTTTAACGTTGTCCGATCGGGCTGAAATTCACAAGTTAAGGTCCCCTAGGGCCCAGGAACTTATCCGCGAAATTTCAGCTTGATCCGATAACTCCTTCCCTGTTTTCCAGAAACCACGCATAGCCACTTAAAATTCATTTACTTTTTTTTTCTAGACGCCTACAGGTCACATCCGACATCGGATCTGGGTGTACGAAGACTCATTCGATGCGGAATTCTCCGAGTAAGTGCCCATGAAAGTTTCGTAGGAAAATCTTAACCCCCCGAAAGTTTCGACCCTCCAACCCCCCCCCCCCCCCCACCCCTTTTAACGTTGTCCGATCGGGCTGAAATTCACAAGTTAAGGTCCCCTACGGCCCAGGAGCTTATCCGCGAAATTTCAGCTCGATCCGATAACTCCTTCCCTGTTTTCCAGAAACCACCCATTAGCTATTTAATTAACGGATTTCTCTCCATAAGAGCCCATGTTAATTTGAAATTTTTAAAAGCTATTGACAAGTTATATTTACACACATGCAAGTTATTAGCTCAGTTGGTAGAGCGTGAGGCTTTTAATCCTCGGGTCAAGGGTTCAAGTCCCTTACGGGCGGTTTTTTTCACAACATCAAAAAAATTTTGATAACACCTGGACAGCTTATCATTTGAGAGATAACAGAATATTAGCTTCTTATGAGCAAAAGAAACATTTCGGTCATTCTATCTATTTTTTTTTCTATTTTATACAATGATTTAAAAGCGGGGGGGGGGTTCCTCTCCTAATTCCTGTACGAGGAGTACAGGAATTATTAAATTACATCCACCATGGATTGTAGAAAAACGTACAGAAATAATATGAAAAAAACTTCGTTTTCTTAAAGAGTTAAAGAGGCTGCGTCCCAAAGTCGAACCTTAAAACGTACAGGAATTAGAAGAGGCAGTTGGGGGACTGCCGCCCCCCAAACCCCCAGCTTTTAAAGACTCTTTTGTACAGGTTTTTTGTTTTTTTGCTAACCCCCCGCTCTTGGCTTCGGAAAGGCCCTCTTTTAATTAACAAAAAATTGAAATGAATGAATAATGGAATAACTTTGAAAAATGTTAAACACAAGAGGACAGGAGAACCATTGCGCCGAAACTAGTAATTAGTAACAATGAAGTCCCCCCACAAAAAAAACCTGTACAAAAGAGTCTTTAAAAGCTGGGGGTTTGGGGGGCGGCAGTCCCCCAACTGCCTCTTCTAATTCCTGTACGTTTTAAGGTTCGACTTTGGGACGCAGCCTCTTTAACTCTTTAAGAAAACGAAGTTTTTTTCATATTAAAAAATGTAAATATATGAAAGGGGCTGCTTTCTCATCAACGCCCGGCTCTTTACGCTAAAGTTAGACTCTTTCTCGTAACTCTGCTTTTTAAAATAGTAAAAAACTTTAGCGTAAAGAGCGGGGCGTTGATGAGGAAGCAGTCCCTTTCATATACGAAGTAATTTCTGTTCGTTTTAAGTTTTAATACCGCTCCTTACTTTCCGTTAAAAAACTTGTTTTTTTTATTTAATTTCTGAACGTTTTTGAATCAATGCATGTTCTGATTTTAGCTCTCCGCAGATGAATAATTAAAACAAAATTTGCATATTTATTTCTTTGGCTAAATGGCTTTCTCTTACTTTTGATCGAATGATTTGGAGAAAAAAAGAGCGGGGGAGGAGGCCTAGTTGCCCTCCAATTTTTTTGTTACTTAAAAAGTCAACTAGAACCTTAATCTTTTACGAATGTTTTTATTAGTAAAAGATATATGTAACTTACAAATTAGGCTACGTAACGAACTTCTGTATTCTCATGTTTTTATTACGCATATGAGGGGGTTCATCCCCTCGTCACTACCTCGCTCATTACACTAAAGTTTAATTTTGTCCCAATTTCTTAAGAATGACTCCTGAATCACAAAAGCCGTAGAATAAATAGTTGAAATTACTAAAAATACTTTAGCGTAAAGAGCGGGGTATTAGAAGGAGGTGAGCTCATCATATGCGTAATAATTTCTGTTCGTTTTAAGTTTTAATGCTTCTCCTTACTTTCAGTTGAAAAAACTTTTTCATATTTATTTTTTCACTGTTTTTGTTTTAAATAATGCTAGAAAATCCTGCGCTCCCTTCATGAAAATTTTCTTCCCCCACGACAAATTCCTCCAAGCTCCCCCAACATATCTCCCTCTTCTCAACCCCCTCCCCCAACCTAAAAATCCCCCTGAAAACGTCTGTACACTTCCAAATAACCATTAGTATTTGTAAGCACTGGTCAAAGTTTGTAACTTGTAGCCCCTCCCACGGGGACTGTGGGGGAGCAAGTCACCCCCATAGACATAGTTATAAGGTTTTTCGACTACGCTGAGTAAAATGGCTATCTCAGAATTTTGATCCGGTGACTTTGGGAAAATAATTAGCATGGGAAGGGGCCTAGGTGCCCTCCAGTTTTTTGGTCACTTAAAAAGGGCACTAGAGCATTTCATTTCCGTTATAATGAGCCCTCTTGCAAGATTCTAGGACCCCTGGGTCAACACGATCACCCCTGAAAAAAAAGGCGCATCCGTGATCTGTATTCTGGCAAAAAATGCGAAATTCCACATTTTTATAGATAGGAGCTTGAAACTCCTACAATGAGGTTCTCTAATACGCTGAATCTGATGGTGTGATTTTCGTTAAGATTGTATGACCTTTAGGGGGTGTTTCCCCCTATTTTCGAAAACGAGGCACATTTTCTCAGGCTCGTAACTTTTGATGGGTAAAACTAATCTTAATGAAACTTATATATTTAAAATCAGCATTAAAATGTGATTCTTTTGATGTAACTATTGGTATCAAAATTCTATTTTTTAGAGTTTCGGTTACTATTGAGCCGGGTCGCTCCTTACTTCAGTTCGTTACCACGAACTGTTTGATCGAATTTTATATAAAATATATTTTTTATTTAATTTATGTATATGTTACCGTGAGTGTCCGAAATCTGGTTAATGTCGAAATTCACCGGCGAATGTCCGAAATTCCTTTTTTTCTGCTTCGATTCAGTCAGCTTCTTCAGTCTTATGCAAGTTACGATGGTAAAAGTTGAAGTTAGGCAAGTTTAGATTAATTTAGTTTAGGTTGGATTAGGTTAAATTTGGTTTTAAGTATCGGAATGAGTTAAAAACCAAAGCTAACCTAACCCTCCCAACCCAAGCTAACCTATGACCTAATCCTAACCTGTCATTATCAAAGTTCACATTACATTGAAAAAGTTGACTGACAACGCTGACTAAATCCAAGGGGAATATATATACAGTCAAGGATTTATGACAAATGATAAAAATCTCTCTGCCAATGTAGGTTGTGGTAGGAGATGGTATGTGCCACCCATGTATTAGAATTATTTTTAATATACGTCGCTTACGCATGTAAGTAAGTAAGTAAGACGGCACTAGACCCTTAAGGTCCAAACCGGCGGTGCTGATCTCCGTTTCATGGCCCTTCAGCCACGAAGTGCAATAGGGGGCTGGGGACCAACCATCATGTGCTTTCACAGACCCTTCCTGAATACCTTCCCCAGATTTCTCCAGGTACCCATTTAGAGCTGGATCGACTCTGGCTGAGCTTGCAGAGTCACGCCACTGACCCCCGTCCCAAACTAAATAACTGGTCACAACTGGGATTGAACCCGTGCCCCTTAAACAAAGAATTCCCACACCAGCGCGCTAACCACATATATTACATATATTCATGCTTACGCATGAATATATGTAAATTACGCAGCTATTTATGTCATTAACAAAACAGCCATTCACTAGGTTAATGTTTAACTTACAAAGGAATTCAGGCACTAAATTTAACTGTTCTAGTTAAATTTATTAGAATATTATAGTGTTACAACACAAAAAAAAACTCCCTAAACAATCACTAATTATTGTTCAAAAAGGGGGGGGGATCAAACGCCTGTCGTCACTCGTTAAATAGCACGGATTTTTAATGAAATTTTTGGGTATTTAGTTAATTTGTTCAGAAAACCCAAGAATGAATACAAAATTGAAGGATCTGATTTCTTGCGAAACTTTTATCGCGGCTGTGGTCTCAGTAAATTGAAGATACTGGCTTTTAGAGTTATGTCAATATTGACTCTAACTATTTTTATATCATAAAACTTAGAACTTATTTTTGTTGTTGTAAGCTCTCAGAACTTATTTTGTTGTTGTTTTTTTTTTTTTGGGGGGGGGGGTAAGATTTTGATTTGGACTCTGACTCCAAAATTTGGTACCAAACTCTGACTCCAGATTTGAAATAGCAGTTAGTAACAATAGAATGTATCCCCTAAGTAATGATAACTCCATTTACAAGTTTGGGTTTGTATTTCTTCACTGTCAAATAAATGCTCCAGTTATTTCAACTGGGTAATGCCAAAACAAGCCAAAAAGCATGGAATATCAAAGTTCAAAGTTACTAGACGGAGTGTTTGTTGATTGTCACCAACTCTACAGCTTAAATTAACTCCTAACTTTCCTATAGTTACGAGTCTGAACTGCAATCCAAGACCCTCAATTTTTAACCCCAGTGACTTAAGCTCTTGTAGCAGTAAATAATTATTGACTCTGACTCAACTTTTACTCTGTGGTGCACTATAGTATAGCCCAGAGTTTTAGTTTGCAGTTACTAATTGACAGATTAGCAGCACCTCCTTCACGCACAAATCATTTTTCCAACATTATCTTCTCAGAAGTGATTATTATCTTCTCAGAAATTATCTTAATTATCTCAGAAATTATCTTAATTATCTCTCAGAAATTATCAAATTATCTTCTCAGAAGTGATAAATACAGATCGATACTACCACCAGTTTTAGTGAAACATCGAAGTACTAGGTTGAAGAAAATTGACAGATTAGCAGCACCTCCTTCACGCACAAATCATTTTTCCAACATTATCTTCTCAGAAGTGAATTATTATCTTCTCAGAAATTATCTTAATTATCTCAGAAATTATCTTAATTATCTCTCAGAAATTATCAAATTATCTTCTCAGAAGTGATAAATACAGATCGATACTACCACCAGTTTTAGTGAAACATCGAAGTACTAGGTTGAAGAAAATTGACAGATTAGCAGCACCTCCTTCACGCAAAAATCGTTTTTCAAACTCATTCATCCCTTTCTTTGTATCAAAGTATAACAATTGTTGATTTTATCCTATTTGTCTTCTGATTTTTTTGTCGTTTGATTTAATGCTTTTGTTGGCGCTTGTGCTTTTTTAAGCACAAGCGCCATTTAGTTTTATGACTACGAGAGATTGTGCAAATAAAACCGATTCTATTCTACTATATTAATGCATATTATTAATGGCCAATATCTGAGCTAAATATAGCCAGTGTCAAGTCTGAATGTCATAAGCAAAATTTAAAATTTGGCACGGTAAGCCACCTGAACGCCATCCTATTTTACTTTTAAAATACCTATACTAATTCTTTTCAAGACGAAAATCTACTACAACAATGACAGAGGTATAGCTCGAAATTTTAAAAAATATTGACAAAAAATGCTACTGGAAGGAAAAAATTTCAAAGATAGAAGCAATCAAAACCATTTCTTCCTGAAGAAGAAAAATTGAATCCGATTGAACGGCTAATAGAGCCACAAACCCACTGGTAATAAGCCACCTGTAATTATTCCACTAGCCTCAAATTTATATATTGTAGTGATCTGTTCTGTTGATAGATCTTCATGACAATGGATTTTAAACTGTTTTCGAAAAGATCGAATTTAATCCCTAAAGAAAAACATTGAGATAATGTATGATGACTCAAAGGGTGGATATATTTTTGAGCTCCATATACAAGCAAGTGCGCAGAGGGAGGGGCTCTAGTATCACACTCATAATTAATATGACGCAATTTGATGTCTATATAATTCATAGAACATGTACAGACGAAAAAAAAAATTGTTTGGTGAACAGATAGATTTAAAGTAAGTAGCTCTTTAAAATAAGGTGGATGAAAGAAAAACCTTGTACTCAAGAAAGCATTATGGAATCCTGGAGTTTCAAACAGGTACTGGGAAACAACTGGGTTACCAGGAACTGGCCAGAGTAAGCTTTGCTGAAGAAGAGAAGTTACACCTTCAATGACTTCACAGGTAACACCAATGATTATTTTGGCTTCGTCGTTTCTTAGTTCTTGGACGTTCATATTGGCATTAAGAACACTTAAGTACATCATCCAATATTCTTCAAAGTCGAAACGACTTCTCCAGCCAAATGTTGCTATTCTACAAAATATATATTTCAAATTACTTCATTAAAGGAACAAGGACCAAGACTATAACCTAGTCCTGGATAAATAAGTCCGAATCAGGTATAAAATAAGCGTCAAAACGAAAACTTTTAGATTAGATATAATTCAATGTCACGAAGGCAAAGTTCTATGTAGAATAAGCTCTACATACCTATAAAATGAATCTAAAAATAAAATACACCGTTAGGTTAGATGTTACTTAGCGCAGAAGTGTTAAGACTATAGCCTAGGCTGAATTAACTATTTTATCTTTAGATCTATATGAATTTGTATGTACATTTTATTAAGGTCTGTCAACTAACCAATAAAATATTCTTTCACGATTTTTTTTTCTTGTTTGTTGCACCCCTTTATCTATGGGATCACGACCACACGGTGTAAACAGTGGTTTATAACAAACAATTATATTGACAACGTTTATGCCAAATAGTTTATCTGGAAAATACTAAATACGGAAATCACTTATTTGAGAAGTTTTTTTTTCAGACGTTCATTGAAGGTTGGGGGGGGGGAATCAAAATACCATCCATAAAGGATTCTGGAAAACACTACATGAGGGTTAGGAGGGTCTTTAAAACATTAAAATACAACCTAAATCCGATGTTGCCAAGTCTGATTTTGGAATCATCTGCAGTACCATCATGATAGGGGTTTTTCATTCCTTTTTACAACATTTTAGATTGTCCATTTGAGACCAATGAGCATCTACTAAAAAATTAAGTGCAAGTGCGTGATGATTTGAGATATTTCATGGCCAAGATAATGCCTGATGTCTGATTTCCTGATAATGATAATGATGTTAATGATGTTAATTGTTAATGATGATGTTAATGATAATGATCCTGATAATGATAATGATCCTGATGTTCTGATTTCTGATAATGATAATGTCTGATTTCCGGACGCCCTTCATTGTATAATATTACTTCTCCTTGTTCTGTAATACCGAAGTCTACAGAAATCAATTGTAGTAATTCGTCAGCACATCCGAATGGGACTTTCATTTTGCAGGTACAGGGCCTGTTTTATTTGTTGTCTAATTACAAATATCATAAAGTTGCCCAGAAAGTGGTATTGCATAAAGATTTCAAAGCGCTTTTCGAGCTTTTGGCTAATAAAGAATGTTGGTACTCACGGAAAGTATAATAGACTTTTGATATTGTGAGTTTTTATTTTATAGCCCTGACACAGCAATAGTAAAATAATTCCCAAGTTTGGAATACCTAATGGAACAGCAACACTGGACGTGTTGCACGAAGAACTACCAAATTCAGTTATTTACCGACTTTCACCCCAGCATCCTGTAGTCCACTTATTTAATTAATTTTTTATTGTTGTATGATTATTGTGTATTTTCTCTTTTTTACTGTTTTCCTCTACAAGCATAATATTTGGATATGACGTGGGTTCCTACAATTTTTCTTTGCATTGCCGTTTTTGTTGGTTTATAGTCTTTCTTTCTTTTTTTTTACTTTGACTTTATTAAACAAGAAACGATATACATAAATCTTATACAAAGGAGACAGGGAGGCAACTCGTTTTGTCTCCTTTAACAATAGAGAGAGAAAAAAGAAGGAATTACACCTCAATAACGGAATACATAAAAAAGAGAGAAAGAGAGAGAGAGAGAGAGAGAGAGAGAGAGAGAGAGAGAGAGAGAGAGAGAGAGAGAGAGAGAGAGAGAGAGAGAGAGAGAGAGAGAAGAAGCGGGAAAAAAAATCGACTCGTAGACACGGATGGGACTTATAAACTAATTTATAAATAAATCACATTACATTCAGTCCCCACTACTATAGGCAGAAAGAACTATCTCTTTCAATTTCTTTTTATATGTATAGAGTGATGGTGACTCATTTATTAAATCAAGTAGTTTATATTTATTGGCAATCTCAGGAAGTTGATATCTTGAACTTAGTCTTGATCTCTCATTTTTAATAAAAGGAAAAAGAAACTCATTCCTTGCTCTTGATAAATGGCTATGTTTATTTTCAACCAAGAGTTTCATTCAATTGAAAAAATTATCCCTACGTTGGATTTCTAAAAACCATATGCCTATATTAAGGCGAAAAATTTGTTGTAAATGAAGAATATCGAGAAATAAAAATTATGTTTTAGTTTCAGATAATTCTTTTGTCTCCCTAGGGTGTGTTAAAGGTCCAGGATTCTTATTGCCTTGTTTTGGACAATTTGGAATGAAAAATATAATTTTCTTAAACAAGAACTTTACTCTATGCAAACAGCCGAGATTCCTGGACACTGTCGCCTCGAGTTTATTAATATGCGCCTTGAAAGACAGAGTTGAGTCAATGTAGATACCGAAATATCTCAAAAAATATAGTTGCCGCCAAGTAACTATCATCCATAGCATCTGATAAGAAATTATGTAAAGCAGCTACTGCTTGCTCTGTTACCAGAAATAAAGTACTACACTTTATTATTTTTCAAAAACTTTAGAAACAGGTGATAAAATAGCAATAGTCCTGTTTATTTGGAAACTTTAGAAACAGGTGATGAAATAGCAATAGGCCTCAATTATTTGGATTATCCTTATTGCCTTTTTTAAACTAAGGTAAAGCCTTAGCTACTTTAAGACAAACTGGGAAAAGACCATTTTTCATGCAAGAATTAAAAATAAATAAAAGTGGCTGACTAAGTACTTCAGCTAATTCTTTAAATAGAGAAGTCGACATACCGTCACATCCTATCGAAAATCCTTTTTTCAAACTAGTAACAGCTTTTTGAAATTCCAAGAACTGAATAGGGTACATAAAAATAGTCTTATCTAATTTATTTGGAATATATTTTCTATGATTATGTGTCCCATCAGAAATTTGATCCACCAGATCACGTCCAATTTTCCTAAAATGGTTAGCAAATGCTTCTGCCATTACTCTCTCATCCGTTATTTTAACGCCTTCATTAGTTGTAATATGGGATGGAATATTTCTTGTTTTGAAATTATTTATTCTTTCATTTATTATTTTCCATGTTTTCCGCGGTGAATCGCATTCACAAAATTTCTTTTGATAATATTTTGCTTCTGCCTCTCTGAGAACAAAAGTTAACCGATTTATATATTTTTTAAAGTTTTCAATATTAATTGCATTTGGATACTGGATCTTTACCTTATATAATCTATTTTTTTCTTTTATATTATTTAACAAGCTTTGAGTAACCAATGGCTTACGAGGTAAATCCTGACTTTTTCTTAATACCAAAGGACATACTCGGTCAAATATTTGGTTAAACTTACTATAAAATAAAGCAATTGACTGATTTGGGTCTTCAATATTTAACAGATCACTCCAGTCTATATCTCTTATTTTTATTTTCATCTCATCTATTTTTTTCTGGTTAATTACCCTCTTATAACTTTTATTTGGTCTCTTTCCACGCTCCATTCCTGATCCAGGGAAGTCAGAAACAACAACACAATGATCAGACGTATCATTTAAAATAATATGGGTATCAGAGCAATTTTGCGATGTGAAAATGTTATCAATAAGAGTTGCATGGTTATCACAAATTCTTGACGGTAGTAAGCAAGTAGGTAACAAACTATGCAAAAATGAAATGTTCAAAAATGCCATTCTCTTATTAGATGTCACAGCATTATGACGCATTAAATCAACATTAAAATCTCCCATTACATGAAATGGATGGTGTTGTTGGGTGAGAGCATCTAGCAATGACTCATATTGTCTTAAAAACTCTTGAAGACTAGACGATGGTGGCCGATATACTACAATTACCAAAAACGTATTTCTTCCATCATTCACTTCTACTACACAACTCTCAAATAGCATCTCAACATTCCAAATCATAAAATCATTACGTAAAGAAGATGTAAAGTCATCTCGTATAAAAATACCTAGTCCTCCCCTCCTGATCTTTTTGCGACTAACACCGCAAAATCGATAATTTTCATGATGTTGAAATGTATTATTTTCGTCAAAGAATGTTTCACAAACTCCCAACACATCTGTTGAAGATACTTTAAAAAAATCATGCAAAAAATTTAGGCTGCTATTTAGTCCTCTACAATTCCAGCATGACATTCGTTTTATATGATTATTTGAAGGTGGAAGATCGTGAATACATAAATATTTATTTTTAGGTGCAATATAAGGAACTGACAAATCTTGATCTTGTGACGAAAATATATGAAAATATTTATTTATGTCAAGAGGATATTTTTCCAGTTCCTCCAGCCCACCAGCAGGGACTTGGAAAAAATATTCAAATCATCCATAATCTAAATTCAATGATAATTCCGCATCCCATGTCAGTGAGCCAATGTAAAGACAAAAAGAGGAAAGAAAAGTAAAGAAGAAGAGAAAAAAGACGAATATTTCGAAAATAAGAACAATTTTCGAACAATAAGAACACAAAAAACTTTCTTCACTCGTAATTTTGTTACTACCCTTCATTTCATTCAAATTATCCCTTCGCGCGTCCAACCCAACCTTCAAACAAATCAAATACAGAAAATAACTGAAAAAAAAAGAAAAAATTTCACTTTTTCATAGAACTTCCAAATCCACCCCTACAACATCAACTCTATGAGGGATATGCGCCAAAACTGAATCCATAAAATCTTTATTTACTTTGTCAACAGTCACTTTTTTTCGCTTCGTTGTTGTTATACATTTTCGTTTTTCAACTGTAATTTTAGCATTTTGGTACACCTGGGTTTATTTGGCTGCTATGCTCAAGCATTTTTTGGAAAAACATCATACGATTTTAAGTAACACGTACAATTAGAGAAATAAATAGTGCAAAATTAATTTTTAACTTCGACGATGCCACTAAATATTAAGAATTCCCCCGTTTACTCCACGGACAAGTTTTATCACATTCCTACGAATAATTTAATGTAAGATCAATCATATGTCAAACGAATTCACAAATCTTGTATTATTATAATAGCTTACGTTCCATTCTTTGTTCCATCTAATTATTTATTCTACAATTAAAAGAACTGTCAGACCACAGGTATTAAAAAGAATGTAGCATGTTCTATTTAGTGGGATCTAAAAAAAAATACCCCCCCCCCTTTCTTGAAATTCCAAGTCCCCTTACCTCCCTCACAGAAGAAGAAAACTTTTCATGAAGGTTCCAACTTGATCCCAGAGTCGTGAGACAAGACATGGTATGCTTACAAATAAAATGCGTTCCCTTTTACTGAAATCTACTAATCCCCTGCAATCTCCATAATGAGAAACATTCAAATTCCTTTTACTGAAGTTTTCTTACCCGATGCAATCTTCATAATCAGGAATATTCAAATCCATTTAACTGAAATCTATTAGTCCCATGCAATCTCCATAATAAGAAATATTCAAATTCCTTTTACTGAAATCTGCTAACTCGATGCAATCTTCATAATGAGGAATATTCAAATCCCTTTGGCTGAAATCTACTAATTCCATGCAATATTCATAACAAGAAATATTCAAACCGCTTCTACTGAAATCTACTAGCCCCATGCAATCTCCACAATGAAAAATATTCGCCTCCCTTTTACTTAAATCTACTAACTGCATGCCATTTCCGTAACGAGTTATAGTTGCTCGCCTATTGTATAAACATTAAAACAAAAAATGCATGCTCTCCCAAAGAGTATGGGTAACTTATAAAAGTGGAAACTGGCACTTGTATGGAAAAAAACTAGCGTTTAGCATCGCTAAACGCTAGATGGTGGTGATAATTCTTTTGTCGACAATAGCGCTAGTTCCTGGCCTTATAAGTTACCCATAATCATTTTGCGTTCCAATGAGCATCCGCCAAAAACGAACTGACTGATTTGATCTCCGCTCTCCAGGAAAACAATCGCCCGTTCTGCAGCACTTGTAGCTTCACATCATAATATTCAGATTTAGCTATTGGTTGGCTACATCTCATTGACACTATCAATTAAATAAACTATATTTAATCAATTTATCTATTTGGTTTTAGAACAAATACCTTTTCACTTTTTTCCACTATTAAATACGCTATATAACCATATTCGGTAATTATAATCCCACCTTTTATTAAATGTTCGAATTACATCCTCGTCTTGCAGTGACTGAACACTGGTTGGAGACAACCTACTGCTCTCTGATGAGTCCTCATCTTCTTCTGGCAATACTATCTTTGAATGGCAACATAATCGAACGGCAAATATCAAAAGTCTCCTAAAAATGAAAATGGTACAATAATTTCATTGGTACACAATTTCTACAGCCTTTTATGCAAGAAAATAGGTCATTCAAAAATTGTTTTGGTTATTTAGCGAACAAACGAATTTAACAATAGAAAACTGATGACGTTATCTGAATAATTAGACCACTATTATAATAATTCTGTAATAATGATAATGTAACAATTATGTAATAACAATTATGTAACAAGAAAAGAGGATTCTCGCTTTCAAGAACAACTGTCTTCACAAAATACTGAATATTAACTGGAGGGACTACATAACTAACCAGACAGTTCGCTCTATCACGCATCAGCCCCTGGTAATAGATGTCATACGCCAACGAAGATAGCGCTATTTAGGATATGTTATCCGTAAGGCGGAAGATTGACTCCCCAGAACGGTACTCGAGTGACGTGTGGGCAGCAGCACATATGAGGGATGATTGGCGGCTCTTTCTGGATGCCCTGGGTGCCTCTGGCGGCACAGGAGGAACTAAGGTAAGGTAATTATGTAACAAGCATACATATTTACAATAATTAGACCATTCAGGTGCCATACTGATCAAGTTAAATTTGATAGCTTTTTGAAATTTTTGCGTCAAAAGGAGTTAAAAGAACAACCCTTTGCTTTCATACTCAGGAGGATTCACCTTCGACCATTGAACGCTAATATATTTTTCTTTGAAGCTAATATGACAGTTCATAAAAAATGTGTTTAAGAATAGTCTACAATCTCCATAATCGAAAACACAAACAATAAGGTCGTATATAGTCAAGTCAGTCTGAATGTTACTTGGAAAACCAAAAAAATACTGGACCATTTTTTGCCATATGATTACTACTGCTGTTAATTCATCCCACCGTAAAGCCACCTGAGGACAAAACAGCCAAATAGTCCTTCTCCTTCCCACAGATAGACAGCTACTGATCGGTATCTTTTTTCCTGAATATCTTTCTGAATCTTTCTATTCTTTCTGAATATTTCTCCACTGTTCGTTTTATTAACTTCTTCTATTTGACTTCTGATTTGATCAATTATAATTAATCGTTGATAATTATCGGTCACTAGTTATCAATAGCACGACATTCCTATCACAGGATAGGCAATTCGACCAAATATTACATTTTTTCAGTTACTTCATAGGTTATTTTCTAACCCTTTTTAAAA
Source organism: Artemia franciscana (assembly GCF_032884065.1). Classification (NCBI taxonomy): domain Eukaryota; kingdom Metazoa; phylum Arthropoda; class Branchiopoda; order Anostraca; family Artemiidae; genus Artemia; species Artemia franciscana. The sequence goes on along the minus strand of NC_088867.1, from coordinate 20,428,606 downwards.
GCATCTAGTGATCATTAAGCATTTATTTTTACATATCATCATAGGCAGTGTTTCCCAACCCTTTTTTCCTCGCGAACCAAAAGAAAGATGTGAAAAAATTTGACCAACCCCCTATGTAGTCGTTGATGACACGTACAAAATTGAAAATGATAAAACATTTATTTATTTATCTTTCAGATAAGTATATGTTGAAAACCTCTTCTCGCATAGATATGTTGTGTAAAATGGTAATAAAACTTCAATGGTTCTTTTTATAGATTGACAGGGTATTCATTTTTTTTTTACTTAGAACAGAAGTCAATTAAAGATTGATCTTTAAAAAATGCTTCTAGAGAACTGTCAAAAGACAAATTTATGGGTTTTCCTTTTTAAGTATATTTAGAGAAGTTTCTGAACTTACATTTCCTTGAAATGGATTACGTATCCAGTTGTCTGAGATGAATGTATTGTATGTGTTGCGAAAATAGTCATCGAAAGTTAATCAAAGAGAGTTCAAATATTCACATATACTCCTTTTAATATTTTTGTCAAGTTTAACTGAATTTTTGATAAAAAAAATGCTATCATGTACACTGAAAATGGTGATACCCTTTCCTTGTAAAGACATAGTTAATTCATTCAGTTTACAATAAAATTTCAGTTAAATGTGGAAGCCTTTGTAGCCAAAGAACATCGGATATAAAAGAAGACAAAAGAAACGGATGGTCAATAAAACTGCTTGAACTGGGGACTTCGATTCAAAAAAACACGACAAAACTTTACCACAATGAAGCCGTCTAACTTCTATGTGAAGCAGTAAAGAAACTTGGAAACTACGAAAATCCTTACAAAGTGTACGGAATAACAGCAATTTGTAGTAGTCGATTTTAAAAAGTGCTTCAGTCATGCCAAAAAACCTGAAAACTTTCCAGTCAATCATTGATCTTGAACCATCTGAACGCACATCAACAGAATAATAACAGCTTATTCCACTCTTTTCGAAATATCCATTGATCATATCAAAAATTTCTTCTCCAGATGTGTAGGTTTTCAAACGTTTTGCAAATAGCACATCTTCTGGAACAATGCTCATAAAAAGATATCTAATGTAGAGAAGGAAAACTGCGGCATTTATTACGTCTTCCGATTCGTCAAATTTAATTGCTAAATAATTACATTTTAATCTTTTTAAAGGTTTGTTCTCCACATAGTTAGCCAAGTCATTAATCCTACCCGACACTGTGTTGTTTGATAACGGAACTAGCTCAATTTTCTTTGCTGTCTTTTCCCCAAACATACATTTGGTGATATGTTTTGCACATGGTCCAATTAAATTGTCTGCTATTCTATGCGCTTGTCCAGATCTTGCAATTTTATAACTTACTCGAAATGATGCTTCAAGTGCCATTTTACTATCTTTGTTTGATGTCAAGAAAGAAGAATGCTTCACTTTTGATATCTGCTAATTTACTTTTGAAATATTCAAGAGGCTTATCGTTGTGTGTCAGATGTTATGTTTCAATATGTCTATGAAGAAGTGATCGTTTTAAACTGCTTTTGGCAAGAACATCGTTACGTATAACACAAAGCGGTTTAGGTTCCGACTCATCCCCAGTAAAATGAAAACCCAATTGTAAATAGTTGCTGCCATATTTTCACTTTTCCCCTTTTCTATCATCACTTCCTTTGTTTTCGTCTAGAGAAACGGTACCTCACAACAGCTTTCAGTAATATCATCTCGATTATCATGTCTCGTTTCTAAGCGACCCGTTTTTAACCATCGATGCATAACAAAAATAATCTATAACAATAATTAAATTAATATCTATTAAATAATTTACATGAGAACTTGACAGTTACAGTGTCACTATCACTCAAGCTTCACAAGTGCTAAGCCTATGTATGAACGTTAATACAATGTTACAGATACTGCCATTTGATCGTTTGTGAGGTGCTCACGAAGAACCAGTTTTATTATTGATGCATAGCGTGATAAATATTAGAAACACCCATATTCGCAGTGGGAAGGGTAAGTTTGGGCTGTTTCTTTCTTTTGTATTGCTTTCGATGTTAATGGCGTTTTAAAAAAAAGTATACCATTACAATATTATTTTCGTGAACTCCCTCTACAAACAATGCAAAACCCCAGGGGTTTGCGAACCACCGGTTTGGAATCACTGATCTAAGGAACGACATTTTTTGATGCAACGCTTTTTTAAGAGTATTTTTTTTTTTAAACGTGACTTCCAAAACCTTCCAACTTTTATTTCCCTCAATGAAATGTAATATCAGATGGCAGCGTGACCACTCCGAAGAACCTTAATAGGAGATTCAATGTTGGGTGAAAGGCTATTTTCAGCAACTACGTCCACTACTTTTCTTTTGACGAGCCATCTTGACCATCATAATTATCTAAAACAATATAGCGAACGCACTCAAACATGGTATTTCTATGCTAGTTACAGGAGGAGAAATACTACAATGGTAAGTTGTGTGTGGTCAGTTGTGGGAAAGTTTTGCCAGAAATCGTAATTACACTTACAACAGTTTCCCGAGGAGGCAAATCCCTGGATACTCGTCTGTCGATTATTTCATCAGTAGTTTTAATGGATGCAGCCCTGGACAGGAATTCTAAATAAAAGCAGTTGACTAGTAAAATATCCACCCCTAGCATTTTAGGGGACTTTTAGTCTTTTAGGGGACTGGTGATCAAGGAGGGTCACTAAAAAAAGAAATAAAAAGTGAAACCGTTTGGAAAAATTAGCATAGCCCTTCTAAACCCTGGTAGAAGTAATTCTTTTCAGTTTAGTTAGATATTAAAGCTAAAACAACAGGAAATTAAATATTTCATAACAACATATGCGCTTTGATCAAAAAAATGTTTCATAACATTAAAAATTAGAACGGAAGGATAGGAAGAGCAGTTAACGTTAACATTTTTGCGTGTAATGTTTACGTTAAACGTTAACATTTCTACGTTAGCGAAAAGTTAACGTTTGGCTCTTCCCTTCCAAATACTTAGCAGTTCCAGCTTCAAACCAAAGTTCCATACTTGTTTTCGCAAAGGACAAAATAAACAGAGGAAAAAAAGTATAACAAGAAGACCGACACAAACCAAAAATCTCATAGTCAGAACAGTCAAAATATGATATAAACCCAAGAAATTTAACCCGAGCCGAATGATATATATTATATTTCTTTATAATATAAATATATTATAGGAATGGCTTTTGACAAGCTATCTCGAATAAGACCACCATTTCCTAAGAGAATAGAGCAAGAACACAAAAACGTGGCATTTCCAAACTACTTACATGAGAAGACAACCCCCATGATCAGTCGTAGGACATCTTTGCCAGAAATCATACTTACACTTGGAAGAAAATCCCTAGGAACCATATCCCTGGAAACTCGTCTGTAGATTATTTCAAGACCCCTTTTAATGGATACAGCCCGGGGCAAGGATTCTAAATAAAAAGTGGTTGACAAGTGAAGTTTCTGCCCCTAGCCCTTGAGGGCTGGTAAACAACAAGGGTCATTAAAAAAGGAAATAAAAAGTAAAACTGTTTGGAAAAATTAGCATAGCCCTGCTATGCCCTTGTTGAAGTACTATCGTCTTTTTTTATAATCTAGCTAGATATTACAGCCAATGTAAAAAAAATTCATTAGAACATACGCACTTTAACGTAAAAAGATATTACGTAATATTAATAATTACAACGGTAGGATGATTATCATAAACTGCAAGAGAAAGCGAAGAGGGTTAACGTCTGACCCTTTTCTTCCAAAAATTTAGGGATTCCTGCTTCAAATCAAAGGTGCATTTGTATTTTCGCAGAGAAAAAAAAACTATGACAAGAACATTGACATAAACTAAAAACTTTAAAGGCAAAACAGTCAAATATATAAATGTAAAACCAAAGAAAGCTAGCCCAAACCGAATAAAGTATACAATCCAATAAAAAGAAAGAGACGAGTGAAAGATAAATTCTAAGATAGAACAGCTTACAAGAATGGTGGGTCCAGCCATTTGGTTGCTTTGCTTCATTCTCCGCTTATCTTATTAGGCATAGAATCAGTTTCAGTTTCTTTTTTTAAGAACTTTCCAGTTTTCTAGCTTCTCACAGTTTCCTTGCGTTGATTTTGCTTTAGTTTCTTCTCCTATTTCTCCTGCTCCAAAGACAACCTGATGGAAGCCCTTGACAGGAATCAAAGCATCTCTTCCTTCTTTTTTCCCCAGCTCTGAACTTTAATTGTTTTCCTTTCTTATTGTTTTTATAGTAACTACTAGGAAGGCCAGTGTTAGAACTAATTTCTAGGCTAACAGTGCAACAGTGCATCGCAACAATGCATCAGTAAAACATATTAAGAAATTCGACATGATATGATGGCAATACAACAAAAGGAAACGTGAAATGAACAATGTAAAAAAAGAGACATAAGGAAAAATACCAAAAACCAAATAAAAAATTGGAGATAATTTATACTTGAAGAGCAAAACTGAGAAAATATATACAAATAAACACGTATCTAATCTAGAAGAGATGAAAAAAAAATACCAGCAGATAAAAAACGAGACATAAAAAACCGAAAATTAAACAATGAACAAAAAAAGACGGATAAAAGAGACTCTCACTTCAAAGAGACATCGATTAACATGAAAAGAAAATTAAGTGACTGTCCCTTAGCTTTCTATATTCATCATTTAGTCAGTTTGAAGTTCAACTTATTTTATTCTTTGTTGTGTTTTTCAAGTCGTTCTATTTCTCACAGTTTTCACTTTTAGATTAACCCTTTTCTCTTTGTTTTTTCTGGCCCGAAGATAAAAAGGACCTACGCTTTGCCTAGGTTCTTGTTAAAGCATCGGCGTTTTCCCTTTTTTTCTTTTTATAATTATCCTTCTTTATGCTCTCTTGTCTTTTTATTGTTATAACTGCGTGATATAGTATTACTTGTAGCCTAATGGCCAGTAACAATATACCATTAATTTAAAGAAAGAAAATGACACAACATGGAGCCGATAGAGGCGGTGTAGTTCGTCTCTAAACATATATAAAATCAGGATTACCACCACAGACAAACTGCTCAACTGAACATACTGAAATACGTTCAACTGGAATAGTTTTGATGATACCAATCAATTTGGTGCTTGTGCTCGTGCTCGTTTATTCCCAGTTTCTCACGCTTCTAACATCTATGATCGAGGTCATGTATAGCCTAAAGACCCCATGATATCCAACCTTTTTTTTTAACTTGTAAGACAGGGATTATAGACATATGTATCGTATACTTTTTGTCTGTAATTACCACCCAGGCATATATTTGTTAACCATGGAAGAATCTTAACTTTAAATTTTCGCCCAAAAGGGTATCATAAACTGAATATAAGCTACATCCGCAAACTGCAACAAGAACGTACTTTCAACGCTAATTAATAGCTCAATTCATAAGTAATGAAAGATAGATACATTCTGATGTTTTAGAAGGACTATTTCCCGTTTGTAACCAAATCTGCATGGCAAACTGAGCCTCATTATTTTTTATTTCATTCTAGGTATCATTACAAAACCAATTTTATATATTTATTCCTGCTAAAACAGGCAAAATACGATGAACGAATACACAGTGAATATTTCGAGAACGAATGAATTAATGAAAACAACGCAGAAGAACGAATACAATTTAACAAAAGAGGTCAAGAGACGTACCGACAGACTTTAGACAGCTGAGGTGACAATTCTTTTAAAGATGGGTCTTCATCAATAAGTTTCACCATTTCCTTAATAAGGTTGTAATCTTCAATTGACTCTTCAAAGTGATAATAGGAAGAAAGTTCATGCTTCAAGCACGATAGAATAACTGGAACGTGATTTAAAAGTTCTTCCTCCAATCCGTACTTTGTACAAGCAACAAACAGCTGATCAACCACTGCTAAATATCTTAGTCTAATAGCTGATGGTTTTTTCGCAGTAATCTAAAATACAAAAAAGATTAAGCATTAGGAAAAGTCTTATTCAGAAGAAAGAATTTCCCTTAGCCGTTAGGTTATTCCAATTTTATTAACTGGAAAAACAGACGAGCATAAATAAAAATCCATATAGCTGGGTGTCACCACAATGGATGCTATTTTAATTTTGAATGGGAAGGATATAGGTCGCCGAGAATTTCCGAGCGAGGTAAAGATTGAAAAGAAACCTAATTTTACCCGATTTTTTGGGAAATTTTTCACGGTTTTGGCACGTGTTGGATACATTTTTTAGTCCTACTCCAAAAGATATATCCTTGGACCACGAACTTTTGAGAAGCATCAAGCACCATTGGATAAAACTGTAGGGTCCAATTTCTGGAAACAGGAGGAAATTCAAGGACTGGAACCAAAATACAATTTTTCCGAATTTCCAGTCCCTCCTTTCTAAAAAAACAGTCCCCCTGGTGACCTCCAAAAGCTCCTTTGCCAATACCACCCGGCTCCAAACTCAGGTCAGTGTTAAATTAAAGGATGCATAGAGAAATTCAACAAAAAAAATGAAAAGACGCTCATTTTTAAGGATCTTTTGTCCAGGGGTCGTTAAACTTTTAAGGTTTTTATATATCCTCTTTAAATTTTAAGCGAAGTCAAACCATAGCTTAAAGAGCAGAAGGCTTATATGTACATATGTCATTGAGTCAAACTTGGGAATTCTGTGGGTCAACCTGTCGATCACCTTGTCTATCTTGGTCTCCCTATAGGCTCATCCAAACGTCACACCCGGTACCTCCTTATTGAACATCTAACCCGCCGAATTTCCGCATCTTATACGTCAATAATTTCCTGCAAGTTCAGATTCAACCGGTATTTGCTAGCTAGCCTTTTCAATGCAATAGCTCACCTTTACGTTCTGTATATTTCACCCTTTTAGAAACTGTTAACTATTACTGACCAAACAAAAATACGCTCAATCTTCTTCCGTTTTGCAAAATATCTATTCCGCATTCCACCCTGGCAAAGCAACTCAAAAATGGACCGTCAGTTTAAAATTGCTGACCCGAATATTGGAGTAGCTAGAGCAATAGCTAAACTCAATAAAAAGTGAATATGACTGCCCATGAATGGTATTCTGTACTATTTTAGCAGTCTGTGCCTTTTTTTTATGCTGTTGTGTTTGTTTTCCTTTTTTCTCTATCTCTTTTGCACCGTCTTGTTCAAAACTTTGTATTTTTGTATTTCTGTGTCATGACCTAATATCGTGCAGTAATTTTTAAATTTTGTTAGTAATTTATGGTTTATTTTCGTGCTTATAATTCCTGTTTGCCGAAGTTGGACCATCTCTAGTCATTGGTATCGGCTAAGGGTTTGTCTTTGCGCTCAGTGTGTATTTCTTCTTGTTTGTTTTTTTTTCTTTCGTTTATATGACAGATTTTCCAATAAATAATAATAATAATAATAATAATAATAATAATAATAATAATAATATACAGGATAGGACATGGGTCCTAACCAAAACTTTCGGCTTTACTTTATATTGGCTTAACTATTTATATATATATATATATATATGTTTATACTAATGTTTAACTAATGTTAACTAATGTTTATGAAAAGGTAAATATAGAGGATGAGAATTTAATTGAAAAGACTGAAGAAATACTTTTTAAAAATTTTAATATTAAAATAAATGACAATGATAAAAAGTTCCCTTTCCTATATTGGACTGTAAAATTTCATAAGAATCCCCCTAAACCACGGTTTATTGCTGGAGCAGCTAAATGTCCAACCCGCATTGCTGCTACTGACCTCTCTTTAATTTTAAAGGAAATTGTAAATAAACTTAAAACCTATTGTTCTGGTATTAAAAAATTTTCGAATTTTAATCCATATTGGAGTGTTAATAATTCACTGCAGGTGATAGATTCTTTAACAATGGTTTCAGCTAAAAGAATTGAGTCTTTCGATTTTGCGACAATGTATACTAATTTATCACTCAATTCAGTGTTAGATAATTTAAAAACTGTTATAAAGAAATCTTTCCTCTTATCTAGTAAAAGGTTCTTAAAAATAGACAGTTATAATAAAAAAGCCATATGGACAAACTGCTTTAATACTACAGTTAACTTGAGATGTTACAGCTTGGATATGATTTTTGAGTTATTGGAATTTGTTTTATACAATACTTATATAAGATTTGGGGGTGATTTGTACAAGCAAATTATGGTAATTCCCATGGGGGGGAATGCCAGCCCATTTATAGCTGACTTGTTTTTAAGTCAACTAGAATATAAATATATGATGGATAAGAATAATCCAATTAATTTAAAACATGCTTTGTCAAATAATAAAAGATATTTAGATGCTATTTTGGTCTTAAATTGTAAGGATTTCATTGATATTTCTAAAAATATATATCCATCAGAGCTTATTCTTGAGCCTAGTCATGGCGCTGGTCATGAAGATCATTTCTTAGATTTAAATATTAATATTTGTGATAATAATAAATTAAGTTTTAAAATGTATAATAAAACGGATGATTTTGATTTTGAAGTGATTAGTTTCCCATTCCCTGAAAGTAATATACACTCAAATATCACATATTCAGCGTTTTTCTCACAGTTACTTCGTTATGCAAGGATTTGTAGTAATTATATTGATTTTAAAAATAGATGTAAAATCTTAAGCCAAAAATTGATATCAAGAGGTTTTTCTGCAAATAAATTAACTTGGCAATTTAAAAAATTTAGTTTTCATTATAACGAACTTTTAAATAAATATCAAAAGAATTATCTAGAAATACTTAAAGAAATTTTTGACTAATTTCGGAGGTTCGAGAAATGTTGTCACAGCGCCATTTATTTTGAATTGTGTTTCTATTTGAGCGGAATTTTTTAAAAAATTAGCCACATGGTAAAGATGAATTATATAATTGTTTAGTTCATTCAGGTTTTTTGCAATGTGTTAATATTTGTGATTTGGTAAAATTTATAATATTTAGTTTACCTATTGTTGCTAAAGGGAGGGATATATTAACAGGATAAGCTTGTTTTGGTTTTACTTGGTTGTTTTACATTTGCTGTTTTTTTCATAGACATGTATTTTGGGGGTGATACCTGACGCGGGGATGCCATGGATATTCTGTGGTAGCCACAACACTGTGCTGGGTAGAGAATTTAGAGTGGCGAAACCCTATATAGGCCAGTGTATTCTCCTGATGAGCCCTTATGTTGGGTGTTGCCTCTGAATTATTTGTCTATATTATTTTTTCTATGGTTTGGTAAATGACGACTTATACTTATTGACGACATGACTGCCTGTCCATGGATTATTCTTTATGGTTGATTGTGTGTGGCTATGCTGTTTGACCTATGTGATTGTATGGATGAGTAGGGTTAAGGCCTCATTCAAGTGCTGGTCTATATTAATCACTAATTTAGGAAAACAGTCTTCCTTTTCTCCTTCTGTCTCCTTTTTTTTTTTTTTTTTTTTTTTTTTTTTTTTTTTTTTTTTTTTTTTTTTTTTTTTTTTTTTTTTTTTTTTTGTGTGTTTGTGCTGTAGCATTGGTGATTTCTCTTTTCATGATATTATTCCAGGTTGGATCCAGTGCTGGTGGAGAAAATTTTTTTAGTTTTCTCCCCGACAGACCTTTACCCTGGTCCAGGTTTTTAACCTGATATTGTTAATTATTGGTGAGATGGCACTTATGCAAATTTCATGTTCTTTCATCTCTTTGCTTATGTATTTATTGACCTATTGACCTATTGACCTTGGCATGTTTTCTGGACTTTGATTGTTGGATTTTGATTTGGATGTTGGTTTGTTTTGGATTCATTTTCAATAACTTTTTATGCAACAAAACACAAATATTAGCCTCGGAACTCGGAACGATTTTTTGAAAGTTAGTAAGTGTAAAAGTCGTTGTTTTCTTTGCCAAGATCATTTTGTCCCACGGACTTCTGTTAAAAGTACATTGTATAATAAAAATTTTGCATGCAAGTTACGTGGTAATGTTAATTGTAGAACAACCAATGTAATTTACCTATTAGAATGTAATAAATGCTGCCTACAATATGTGGGGGAAACAACTAATAATATATATAAAAGATTTTCTGGACACAAGACAACAGTTAATAATGAAAAAACTAATAACTATCTAGTTCAACATTGTAGTAATGGTAAATGTTCCATATCAGATATAACTGTCACAATTTTAGAAAATTTAGAATTAGAAAATTTAAATAAAGAAGAGAAGAATAATAGACTACGTAAACAGGAGGATTTCTGGATCCATACTCTTGGTACAGCTTATCCTTTTGGGTTAAATGATCGTGTAGCAAAATATGGTGACATGTCTCATGTTGTTGTTAAATGTATTGATGGTTTTATGGACCATCCTTCTTTTACTTGTCCTACCAAACGTAAAAAACGATCGAGAGGACATAGGAAAAATAATAGAAAAAATGAATTAGATGTACATATGCTTTCTATAGATCTATGCCAGCTACTTGAATCTAGGGGTATGATTTCTGTAATAAAGTGTCTAAATAATTTATCCAAGAGGAATTTAATCAAACTTTTCTGGATTGTGAAGAATAATACAGCTCTTGATTATAATTTTAAAGTAATATGTGATACAATTTGCATTCTATCTAAAATGAAATTTATTTCAAAAAAGAAAAAGTTCGATAAGATTAGTAATAAGGATAACAGATTATATTTACCTATTAATTTTACTTGTAAGCAGATTGAAGATATTAATTTACCAGAAATTTTAAATCAGCGGCATGTGAAACAGGCCCTTCCTAGTAATTTAAATTATAATGATAGTCCAGTTTTAACTTATAAATTTTCAAAAACTATTGGGCAAATTATTTTTAATTATAATTTAATACTAAAAAAACTAGATAGCGATATAAATTGGAAACCGGTTTGTAATTGTAAGCAACTTGGCCCATTTGTAAATCCTACTTACAAACATGTTATAACAGGGGACTTGTCAATAATAAAGCAAGATGATCTTCAAATTATAATGAATAAAGGGGCAAATTTCCGTCTTTCTCATCATCTGAAACCATCGAGTGTTCTTGATGGCTTGGAAAATGATTTTGATTTATTTATTGATAAGTGGTGTAAGAAAGAGAATAAAAATAAAGAGAGTTTTCAAAGTTGGAAGAATTTAATTATTAGTAGAGTAAGAAATAAAATATATTCTAACTTAAAAAATAGTAACACTAAATCATTATTTTATAATGCGAAGATTAAACAAGCAATTGCTAATCTAAAGAATGAATTTGTAATTGTGCCAGTGGATAAAGCTAATAATAATTTTGCCATAATTTGTCAGAAGCTGTATTGTGATATCTTAAAAAGGGAGTTAGGCACAACTAATGTTTATGAAAAGGTAAATATAGAGGATGAGAATTTAATTGAAAAGACTGAAGAAATACTTTTTAAAAATTTTAATATTAAAATAAATGACAATGATAAAAAGTTCCCTTTCCTATATTGGACTGTAAAATTTCATAAGAATCCCCCTAAACCACGGTTTATTGCTGGAGCAGCTAAATGTCCAACCCGCATTGCTGCTACTGACCTCTCTTTAATTTTAAAGGAAATTGTAAATAAACTTAAAACCTATTGTTCTGGTATTAAAAAATTTTCGAATTTTAATCCATATTGGAGTGTTAATAATTCACTGCAGGTGATAGATTCTTTAACAATGGTTTCAGCTAAAAGAATTGAGTCTTTCGATTTTGCGACAATGTATACTAATTTATCACTCAATTTAGTGTTAGATAATTTAAAAACTGTTATAAAGAAATCTTTCCTCTTATCTAGTAAAAGGTTCTTAAAAATAGACAGTTATAATAAAAAAGCCATATGGACAAACTGCTTTAATACTACAGTTAACTTGAGATGTTACAGCTTGGATATGATTTTTGAGTTATTGGAATTTGTTTTATACAATACTTATATAAGATTTGGGGGTGATTTGTACAAGCAAATTATGGGAATTCCCATGGGGGGGAATGCCAGCCCATTTATAGCTGACTTGTTTTTAAGTCAACTAGAATATAAATATATGATGGATAAGAATAATCCAATTAATTTAAAACATGCTTTGTCAAATAATAAAAGATATTTAGATGATATTTTGGTCTTAAATTGTAAGGATTTCATTGATATTTCTAAAAATATATATCCATCAGAGCTTATTCTTGAGCCTAGTCATGGCGCTGGTCATGAAGATCATTTCTTAGATTTAAATATTAATATTTGTGATAATAATAAATTAAGTTTTAAAATGTATAATAAAACGGATGATTTTGATTTTGAAGTGATTAGTTTCCCATTCCCTGAAAGTAATATACACTCAAATATCACATATTCAGCGTTTTTCTCACAGTTACTTCGTTATGCAAGGATTTGTAGTAATTATATTGATTTTAAAAATAGATGTAAAATCTTAAGCCAAAAATTGATATCAAGAGGTTTTTCTGCAAATAAATTAACTTGGCAATTTAAAAAATTTAGTTTTCATTATAACGAACTTTTAAATAAATATCAAAAGAATTATCTAGAAATACTTAAAGAAATTTTTGACTAATTTCGGAGGTTCGAGAAATGTTGTCACAGCGCCATTTATTTTGAATTGTGTTTCTATTTGAGCGGAATTTTTTAAAAAATTAGCCACATGGTAAAGATGAATTATATAATTGTTTAGTTCATTCAGGTTTTTTGCAATGTGTTAATATTTGTGATTTGGTAAAATTTATAATATTTAGTTTACCTATTGTTGCTAAAGGGAGGGATATATTAACAGGATAAGCTTGTTTTGGTTTTACTTGGTTGTTTTACATTTGCTGTTTTTTTCATAGACATGTATTTTGGGGGTGATACCTGACGCGGGGATGCCATGGATATTCTGTGGTAGCCACAACACTGTGCTGGGTAGAGAATTTAGAGTGGCGAAACCCTATATAGGCCAGTGTATTCTCCTGATGAGCCCTTATGTTGGGTGTTGCCTCTGAATTATTTGTCTATATTATTTTTTCTATGGTTTGGTAAATGACGACTTATACTTATTGACGACATGACTGCCTGTCCATGGATTATTCTTTATGGTTGATTGTGTGTGGCTATGCTGTTTGACCTATGTGATTGTATGGATGAGTAGGGTTAAGGCCTCATTCAAGTGCTGGTCTATATTAATCACTAATTTAGGAAAACAGTCTTCCTTTTCTCCTTCTGTCTCCTTTTTTTTTTTTTTTTTTTTTTTGTGTTTGTGCTGTAGCATTGGTGATTTCTCTTTTCATGATATATATATATATATATATATATATATATATATATATATATATATATATATATATATATATATATATATATATATATATATATACATATGCTTAAAAAATGAAAAATGCTTATTTAGATGCATCTGCCCTACTCAATAAAATGGCTAGTTCAATATAGGCTATATACTTTACGAAAAGCAAAAATGAAATGTGCTTAAAGCTTTGAGACATTTTCTTGTTTAGAAAATAAATCAGCAACGTATAACATAGGAACTGACGACGCGCAAAACGGGAATGAATTTACACTAACACTAAGCAAATGTTAGTCTTTAAATGAATGTTTATACTTCGTTACAAACAAACTTAAATGTTTAAACCCAGTTGACTTAAAGATAGTTAAAAACGAACTCTTATTTGCAATTCCCAAAAACAATTTTTCTAAGCCTCTCTTCCTTAGTTCAATTATTGAGGGTCTGGTTAGTTTTTAGACAGCCTAGAATAATCTAGAAATATAGGTTCTCATACAGGTAAGCTTTTATTTTAATATAAAATAAAATTAAACTTTTAATATAAAATAAAACTTTTTCTGGCCTGCTAAACTGTTTCGGAAAGCTAAACTGAATGATCCCACAAAACAGGCAATACCAAAGGATTGGGAAGCTGTTTTTTGTAAACGATTTGTTTTTTGTAAATCTGAAAGCATGAATCATCTGTATGTAAGTCGAAAGACACACTCATCTTTCTTTCAAAGAAAGCTGATTTATATATATATATATATATATATATATATATATATATATATATATATATATATATATATATATATATATATATATATATATATATATCAAAATCTGATGAGCCGAAAAAACTTAAATTCGTAAAAAAAAACACGTGAAGTCACTGAAAAGTTTGACAGATATAACAGAAGCACAAAAAACAATAAATAAAAGAATTAAATCTTACCTCGAGACTCCGTGGCAAGACCCGTAAATATTCCTTAATCAGTTGCATTTGCGTTATTTCATCTTTAACTTTTAAAACGATTTGCAACAGTTTAAGAAGATAATCACCCTCAGGAGAAGACAATTCGAGCAGCCTTTTCCCCCACTTGATAATAACGTTTGATGATACACTGTTGACAAGATTTTTCAACAAGTTCAAAGACGGCTGGAAATCCTCAACAGCACGTTCTAACTTTTCTTTCTGAACGAAGCTTGGAGTTGGGGTAAAACCAAGCATTACCACTGCATCTTCAATAGTCTCAATTGTTCGGCGTGATGTATTTAGAGGTAATATCTCGTCTGATTGAAGAAACCTTTAACAAAACATTTAAAATTAAAACAATAAGTTTTAGTGGCATAACTTTCGGACCTTTGTAGGAGATATCTATGAACATGTCCCTTTTCCCCATCCCTTTCTGTGCAGGCAAGAATATGTATATAATATTTATGTTAACCCAGTTTTTCCCCAATGAGGGAGGAGTTATCAACCCAGAAAAAAAACCTGTGTAGCAGGGTTTGATTATTCTAACTTGATAGGGCTGTTGTATTCAAAGGCGATATCTGGTCTGACTGGAGAAATCTTCAGCAAACCAGTAACGATGACGAAAAGGAAGATTAGGGCTATAATATTCAGAGGTTTCATGGGAACATCTTTGAAAATATCTTATTCCTTGCGGGTTCCCCAGCCATCCAATTTCTGTGCTGGCAAGCATATGAATGTAATTTTTATATTATAATCATGTTTTCCCAAAATGAAAGAGGAGGTGTCAATCCGAAAAATCATCACTGCAAAACACACATAAGTAAACACAGCCAAAACTTTAGTGAAAGTGAGAGGATTATTCGTCCAAATTTAGTATTCTTTTCAAAATATTCATAAGGGAGGGGTGTCTAGGAAAAACAAAACAACATTTACATCTAGTGAACAAAATTGAAAATTGTGATACTTCGGCATAGAACTTCGCAAAAGCGTCTTTAGAACAAGAAGAAGTAAAAAAAAAATGAAAAAATAGAAAAAAACAATAAAACGTTGAGCAACACTGAACGTTTTTAATCCTATCCTTGAATAAGTTTTCCTTTTCCCGTCACCCTTTTGCTTTTCACTTGAGTAGCAGGCTATTTTAATTGCTGTCTTTTTTTTTTTTTTTAGCTTCGACTTTTCAAAATTTTATTTTTATGGAAACCCGTTTTGCTTCCTATTTATCAGGTTGGTAAAATGGCAGCGCTGATAACAGTGGTAAAAAGCCGTGGTAATAATAATCACATATGATAAATATGACTGAAGCAAATTATTAGTAATGCAATTTTGTCTAGGTTTTTCCCGGTGTTTTTCTTTTAGAAAAAGAGCGAGAAAACTCACTTTTATTGGAGCAAACACTACTCATGTGATAACCTCCAACAAAAAATCTAAAAAAAAGAAAGAATTTGAAAGAAAGAAAAATGTGAGTCTTACCCTTTTATTTCCTCAGTATCAATTTTTCCAAAATCGCATTCATATAGCTTTTTCTTTAACTTGGTTTTGATGTAGCGCTGCAAACACGGATTGGCACCATCTATAATACTTCTAAGAAACCGAAGCATAGCAGCATTATGTGGTAGTTTTTGATTATTCAATATGAAACGCGTAATCTAAAATAAAAATCATTGCGTAAAAAGTAAAGACAAGTAATTAACAAGAACTACACAATGAATCAAAATGTTCAACGACTAAAAAGGGTACAGAAAACTTCCTAGGCATATTGTACGCAAAGGCAAAATTATATTTCAAAAGTATAACTTTTTAAAACATGGAATATAAAATAACGAACATTTATGGTAATTCTAAGGAAAGGGATTATAAGAAATTGACCATTTAAGAAAGCTGGAATCCTACCCTTTTGGACTTAAAAGATGGCGTTCAATTGTTTTTCTCAAGCTTTAAGGAGCTCTTTTGTCTTTTGTGTGTTGACATTAAGCTGCTGAGCATTTGCTCAGGCTTAAGTGAGCTTTAGCTAAAGAGCTTCCAGACAGCAAGGTAAAAACGACAGAATTTATTATTAACTTTGGGAAGACAGCACCGTATATGTCAGCTTTTGGCACTAGAAATGCTTTCAAGAGAAACACTTATATTGATCGTTTTTTGGAGATTTTGAAGCTGATTATTTTAGAAAAGTTTCTTTTTAAAGTTTTTTATAATTTACAGGAGAACAAAATTCATGTTTTAAAGCTTTTTGCAGAATTTTTTTTTTTCGAGAATTCGAGCCACAAGAAATCTTTGAAGATTATCTTAACGAGAATTTTATCTGAAATTTCCAGAAAACCTTTCAACACTTTTTCTTTCTCGGGGCTTCAATGTGTTCTAAAATACTACTAAAATAATCCTATGACTAATATATTATTTTAGGTAGTTTTAAGTTAATTTTTTTAGAATTTTTTTTGGCTAATTTGTTTTTAGCTAAGTTAGAAAACATAAACTAAAAGATTACCTACGTTGAAAAGATAGGAGATACTTAGTCTGGAAGCAGGTGACTTATAAATATTTTGATTAGTTTGTATTATGTTGACGTTATATTTGTCTTGTAATTAATGTGATAAGTATCTTTCTGCACTGTATATATATGCGTTTAGTGCATTGTCAAATATACGATCTTTTCTCTGCTTTTGGCAACTCTTAGCGTGCCCTACACTTATCTAAATCATAAGAGGGCAAATTCGTTCACTGACTCAATAAAAAAAAAGTCAACAGCCAATACTAAATTAGTAAATTTTACATAATCGTTTAGTAGTTTTAGTTTTTTTCTTGGAGGACGGTTGCTAGGACGATAAAGCAGAAACACGAGATTGGCATTAAATTATCGAACATAATAAAATTATAAATATTTTAAGGAGGGGTTAGACAAAGAGGCTCCTTCCCTACATAAGTGATGGATCAATTACTTGACATATTATCAGAAATACTTTCCTTTCATGTTGGCCGTCCATATAGTTTTCAAACTAAACTGTTTTAATGCCAATTTTACCAAGATAGCCAGTTTTTATGGCACTTGGTATTAACCAAGTGACATATAGCAATCGCAAATTCTGTCGGTGTGTCGGTGCCGGTTTTGCTACTTTAGGCACTTCCAGGCACTTCTAGGAAGATGAAATTTGGCAGGCGTATCGTGGACCAGATTAAATTAGAAATTTAATTTTCCCGATTTAAAGAACTGGGGGGGAGTGGGGGGCCCGTTAATTCGGAAAAAATAGAAAAAATGAAGCATTTTTAACGTACGAACGGCTGATCAGATCTTAATGAAATTTGATGTTTGGAAGGATATCGTGTCTCAGAGCTTCTATTTTAAATCCCGACCGGATCTGGTGACATTAGGGGGGGGGGAGTTGGGAGGAGGAAACCTAAAATCTGGGGGGGGGGTAATTCTGAAAAATTAGAAAAAATGAGGTATTTTTAACTTACGAACGGGTGATCAGATCTCAATGAAATTTGATATTTAGAAGCATATCGTGTCTCAAAGCTCTTATTTTAAATGGCAACCGGATCTGGTGACATTGGGGGGAGTTTGGGGGGGGCTAAAATCATGGGAAATGCTTCGATTGGAGGAATCCGGATGAAACTTGGTGCGAAAAATAAGCAGAACTCTTAGATGCATGATTTACATAATTGAAACGGATCCGCTCCATTGGGGGGGGGGGTTAATTCTGAAAAATTAGAAAAATGACGTTTTTTTAACTTACGAAGGAGTGATCGGATCTTCATGAAACTTCATATTTAGAAGGACCTCGTAACTCAGATCTCTTATTTTAAATCTAAACCGGATCCAGCGTCGTTGGGGGGGGGGGGGGCGGTTGGGGCGGGATCCGGAAATCTTAGAAAATACTTAAAGCGAAGGGATCAGGATGAAACTGGAAGGGAAGAATAAAACCTGTCTAAGATACGTGATTGACATAACCGGACCGGATCTGCTCTCTTTGGTGGAGTTGGAAGGGGGGTATTTTGGAAAAATGATGGAAAAATTTGTAACTTACAAAAGGGTGAACAGATCTTAATGAAATTTGATATTTAGAAGAATCTTGTGCTTTAAAGCTCTAATTTTAAATTCCGACCAGATCCTGTGACATTGGGGGGAGTTGGAGGGGGAAACCAGAATTCTTGGAAAACGTGAAAATTGGGATATTTTTATCTTAAGAATAGGTGATCGGATCTTAATTAAATTTGATATTTAGAAGGGATTTATGTCTCAGAGCTCTTATTTCAAGTTCCGACCAGATCTTTTGACATTTGGGGGGAGTTGGAGGGCGAGATCTTGGAAAACACTTGGAGTGGAGGAATCGGGATGAAGCTTGGTGGATAGAATAAGCAATGTCCTTGATACGTAATTGACGTAACCGTACTGGATTCGCTCTCTTTGGGGGAGTTGGGAGGAGGGGTTCAATGATTTGGCGAGTTTGGTGCTTCTGGACGTGCTAGGACGATGAAAATTGGTAGGCGTGTCAGAGAGCTGCACAAATTGACTTGATAAAGTCGTTTTCCCAGATTCGACCATCTGGGGGCTAAAGGGAGAGAAAAAATTAGAAAAAATGAGGTATTTATAACTTACGAATGGGTGATCAGATCTTAATCAATTTTGACATTTAGAAGGACATCGTGACTTAGAGCTCTTATTTTAAATCCGGACCGGCATTAAGCTTCTGATTTTCCTTTTAAATCAATCTATTGATTCTTAGAATTTTTTTTAGAGCTCATACCATATGAGCTCTTGGCTCTTAGCTCTTCTTGCCTCGTCACAAATGCCATATGAGCTCTTAGCTCTTCTTTCTCCAATCAGAAACTTCCGAAAAAACCCTGATTAGGCTAAAATCAGCGCTTCACTACAACCAAAATTTAGCTAGAGCCAACTTGAGGAAATAAGAATTTTCCATACAGCTTTTTCACCAATCAGAAACTTCCGAGAAAAACCTGATTAGCCTAAAATCAGCGCTGTATTTTACTCTGGATAACTCTGGATATTAGTAAAATATCATTGTCAATAGACCTTTACTTATTGTATAGCAAGGTACACCATATACTGATTAATAATAAACAGTCCCATCCTGTTTAATACCTTGACATCTGAAATAACAAAAAACATTGCTGAAGGACTCAGCTTCAATCTATGCAACCTCAGCCTGTTTTCGTAGCTGACAACCTGCTGATGTTAAGCGGTAACCTAGCTACTCTACAAGAAAATATCGACCACCTGATCACTGATTACAAAAGTATCAGTCTAAGAGTCAACGCACTAAAGACGGAGTTTGTTGAACTTTGTCCCTCAGCAAGCAGGCAGCAAAACCTACATATATGACATATGTGCCCTATATATGTGACGGTTGAACGAACGAAAATTTTACCAGAAAATACCATGAAATACCCGGGAATAACGTACAGTCATGATATCAGAAGTTCCCGTTTACTAATAATCGAGAAAATCACCAAGAGTATTTGTTCAAGTTACAGGAAGCTTGTCTCTTTGAAATTTATCTTAAACAGGAAGATACTTGCAAAGCTTTAATCAGCGAACGAAATCAATCAACGACCTTTCACTAGTCCTAAACAAAGTGGAGATCATCTAAAACGTTCTATCGCTAGTACTATGCAGAAAAAACAATGCTTAAGCTTCGCAAAGGATGCAATCACCGTGACCAGCCCACTGAGAGCTTTGCTGCTCCGAGTGGAGACACCCTCAGCAGTACCAAGGAGTAACACTTCGTTGGTATCCAGCCACGACATAATGCAAGGATTCACAGCCTTTGGGCATAAATATATCTTAGTAAGCGCAATTAACCGGGTCTTGGATTATGATGGAAATTCCAGGCAAATGGATCACTCTGTTCTTTGAGGTCTCGTTTATTAAAGCTGCACTGTCATATAGAACTACAGAAAGGTGAAAAAGTAATTTAATATCCTTACTAATAACCCTACGCAACAGGTAATTTATTGCCACTTTACCTGTTTAGCCAAACTAGGTTGCTTATTAATGACTTCTAGTGCCATCTCAAAATACATCTCTGGATATTCATCCATCATCTTTTTTAGATTTGCAGCAACTATTTCTATATCATACAAACCAAATAATGTCCTCTTTAATTTACAAAAGTCTTCTAAGGTGACATTTAATTTCTATAAAGGAAAGACAATAATTAATTATATAGAATTGTACACATAATAGATCTTGGCTCAGTTATGGTTGTTGAATATATAGTACTAAGCTCTGATAAAAAATTATCTTTATTGCTAAAAATTCCTCTTTTAAAATTTCGTAAAGTTACGATGGAAATAAAATCGCAGTATGTTTTAGAAACAGTCTAAGAAACGATTAAGATCTTTATTGGACCTTTTTTTAGAGATAGCATAACATTTTCTTTGACTAGTTTTGAAATATTCCTATAAACTTGGAAGTTATCGTGCAAGTGTTCTTAACAAATAAAATGCACCATCAAACAGGGACAATCTTATACAAGACACAACCGGATAAGACGCGAATACCTGAAAAAATACAAAAGAATGTGCATTGTCAGTTTAATATAGATATACTGACATATATAAATTAAAATGTTAATATCATTTGATTTATTAAAGTTATAAAAGTAAAAACATTAAATTTTTTTTTTTAGTAAAGTGCCAATTATGTTCTGACCTTGGAAAGGCACAGGGGTTCTGAACCTTACTAATCTTAATTTCTTCTCGTTTCGAGTTTGACTCAGTTATTTATTATAATTTCTGTTTGTTTTGGGTTTCATTTATTTATCGATGCTGAATTGTGGTAGTTTTACGCTTTGTAGATTATTTTTTTCTGCTCACTTTTGTTTTAATTGAGTTCTTTACTTTTCTTTGAAAAACTTATTTTGTGGAAAAAGTTTTTTAATTTAACTTCGGTTCGTTTTATATTAACATAGTCTTTTCAGGGAAAAAGAAAATAAGAGTTTAAATCTTTTCGGTTTTTCTTTAAGAATTTACAATTTGGCCTGCTATTTGTATGCTGAAGAAAATTTGTCAGCAATTTTCAACAACACACACCCTTTTAAAAATCTGGACACAAACAGTAGTATTTAATTTAGTTCCATGCCACCTCTAGTTCACTTGAAATAGAAAACTTGATAATATTCGCAAAAAAAATCTATCTATGATCTTTGGCAGCTTGGAAATACTTACACTCTTTTGATTTGGCCAAATTTTAAGAACAGAAGTAGCAAAAGAAGTAGCCTCGAAAGTTTGAACATAATGCTCTCAGTCGATCTTGGGATACTGCTGAGATGCCTTATTGGCAATTATCATTAAAACAGTGCATTTTGATTTAATCTTAAAACAACATTTAGTTTTTAAACACATTGGGCAAATTGCATAACTGTGGGGGTTTGACCTAAGCGATGGTCCTAGAGATACAGTTACAACACTGTTCAGCTATGCTGAACAAAATAGCTATCTTAAATTTTGATTGGAAGGGTCTAGAAAACTATGAGCTAAAGAGAAGGGCTGATTGCCCTCCAATCTCTTTTGACTCTTAAAAGGATAATAGAATTTTGAATTTCCATCCAAATTAGCTTGTTTAAAAATTCAATGATGTTACTTGCTCTGATAGAGCAGCGCTGCCTATGATATTGCTTATATATCCTTTTACTTGTATACTTGTAAAAGTTTAAGCTTAATGCCCTTAAGTGTCATTAATCACAGTAACCGTAGAAGTAGTATCAAAAGTATACACATAGTGCCTTCTGGCTAGTTCAAAATCTGCCACATCTTATCCTGAGAGGTCAACTTAATAATGTAAGCCGTTATCGTGATATTGCTTGGTCAACCTATTGACAATCTACATGATCATACTTCGTTTTGATTTAGTTCAGCATCCGCCTAAATATTCCTTGAAAACTTCACCTTAACACCCTTAGCTTGTGAAGTAGCAATAGTTGTAGTAGCAGTAGTAGCATTAGTGGCAATATGCGCAACATATCTTTTTTTCAACATCCCCTTCAATACATGGGGATATTTTTAATTTAATGACATCAACCGGTCCTGAAGCATTGCTGATGCATCCGCTTGACAACCTATGTGGAGACAGTGTGTTTCGATTTATTTCAATACAGTTATAACATTTCCCAAAATTTTTGCCTTAATTATCTTAGAGTAATTAGTAGCACCAGTAGTTATAGTAGTAACAGTAGAAGTAGAGTTAATAGCATTATTCTTAGTTTTAGTAGCAATAATAACAAAAGTATTAATAGTAGTAGTTGTAGGAGTAGAAGCAGTAGTATTATGATGCAAATATTTTCTTTTGTTTAGCTCAAAATCCCCCACAAGAAGCGTTGTAGGTTTTAATTTCACATATGAAACTGTTCTTAAAATATTGCTGATATGCTCTTTTGACAACCTATACACGAATGGCAGGTTGTCAATCCGTACAACATAAATTTTTAGAAATCTTCTCTGAAAATTTCACCTTCATACCCTTAGGCATAGTTGTAATAGTAGTCACAGAAGCAGTATAACCACTCAACATAATACAACGAGCCATCACTATGATATTGTCAATTTGATCTCTTTTAATCTGTATATTCGTATACTTTTTAAAATTTTCATCTTAATGCCCTTAACCTTACATGTAGTTGCAATACAAGTAGCAATAGGAGCAGATGTAATAGCAGTAGTCGAACTAGTAAATGTTGTAGTAGCAGTAGTAGTAGTAGTAGTGTGCACATATTGCCTTTTGGTCAATTGATCTTCCCCTTGACGTATTCTCTGAGAGTTCCAACTTAATACACAAACCAATTCTTAAGATAAGTCATTTTGACAATCTAAGTACACATAGTCTCTTTTGTTAGTTCCAATTTTCCATCAATATTGTCTCAAATTTTACTTTCATAGACTTAGCCATAATTGTACTATTAAATTAAAAAAAACACGTTTTTTTAACTGCAAGTAAGGAGCAACATTAAAAGTTAAAACGAATAGAAATTATTCCGTATATGAAAGGGGTTGTCCCCTCCTCAACGCCTTGCTCTTTACGCTAAAGTTTTTTATTGTTTCAAAAAGAAGAGCTGTGAGAAAGAGTCAAACCTTTTTAATTTCTGAATGTTTTTGAATTAATGCATGTTTTGATTTTGGCTCACGGCACATGAGTAATTAAAACTAATTGCATATTAATTTTTTTGGCTAAATGGCTTTCTCATAGTTTTGATCGGACGATTTTGATTAAAAAAAGGGTGGGGAGGAGGCCTAGTTACCCTCCAATTTTTGGTTACTTAAAAAGACAACTTACGAATTAACTTACGTAACGAAATTCTATATTTGTATATTTTTATTACGTATATGAGGGGGTTCACCCCCTCATCAATACCTCTCTCCTTACACGAAAGCCTGAATTTTGTCCCAATTCTTTCAGAATGACCCCAGAATCACAAAAGCCGTAGAATAAATAATTGAAATTACTAAAAATACTTTAGCGTAAAGAGCGAGGTATTTTGGAGGAGACAAACCCCCTTATATACGTAATAATTTCTGTTCCTTTTAGTTTTTAATGCTGCTCCTTACTTCCTGCTGAAAAAACTTTTTTTTTTTATTTATTTTCTCGTTTTTTTAAATAATGCTAGAAAATCCCGCTGTCCCTTCATGAAAATTCTTCTACCTCATGATAAATTCATCCATGGAAAGATCCTCCCACGTAACCAACTCCCAAGACCCCCACCCCCTCAACACGAAAAGTCCCCGTGAAAACATCTGTACACTTCCCAATAACCATTACTATACGTAAACAATTGTCAAAGTTTGTAACTTGCAGCCCTTCCCCTGGGGACTCTACGGGATTAAGTCGTCCCTAAAACGTAATTATTAGGTTTTTCAACTATTCAGAGCAAAATGGCTATCTCAACATTTGGATCAGATGACTTTGGGAAAAAATGAGCATGGGAGGGGGCAAATGTACCCTCCAATTTTTTGATCACTTAAAAAGAACACTAGAACTTTTAATTTCCGTTAGAATGAGCCCTCTTGCGACATTCTAGAACCACTGGGTTGATACGATCACCCCTGAAAAAAAAGAACAAAAAACAAACAAACAAATAGACACGCATCCGTGATCTGTCTTCTGGCAAAAAATACAGAATTCCCCATTTTGTAGATAGGAGCTTTAAACTTCTATAATAGGGTTCTCTGATACGCTGAATCTGATGATGTGTTTTTCGTTAATATTCTATGACTTTTAGGGGGTGTTTTTCCCTATTTTCTAGAATAAGGCCAATTTTCTCAGGCTCGTAACTTTTGATGGGTAAGATTTAACTTGATGAAACTTATATATTTATACAAGAATCAGCATAAAAATGCGATTTTTTTTATGTAACTATTAGCATCAAAATTCCATTTTTTAGAGTTTCGGTATTGAGTCGGGTCGCTCCGGACTACAGTTCGTTACCATGAACTGTTTGATTACCGCAGTAGTTCCGGTGGTAGTAAAGGTAGTCGCAGTGTTAGTGCTGAATTAGTAGTAGTAGCAGCAGTATTATTAGCGGTAGTAGCATGTGTTTATTGCCTTTTGGTCAGTTGAACATCACTTCCATGATGCCCCGGAAGTTTCATCTTGACACGTTAAGCCGTTCCAAAAATATTGTTGGAACAATATGTGCACTTTTCATACCCTTTCCACCTTAATACTCTAAGCTTTACAAGTTGTTGCAATTGAAGCAGTAGTTTTAGTAGTTTAGTAGCAGTAGTAGCATAAGGAAAAGTAGCAGTGGCATTAGTGGTAGTAGTGACATGCATATATTACCTTTTTGTCGATTTATCTTCCCCCATAGTTATTCTCGGAAATATTTAACTTAATGTCTAAATCGATTCTTGAGATATGCCCTTTCGGCAATCTCTATGCGCATAGTGTGTTTTGATTTAGTTCAATTTCCCCTCAATATTCTGTCAAATTTCCACCTTCATACGTGTAGCCTTAATTGTGCTAGCATTATAGCAGAAGTGGTAGTAGTAGGAACAGTAGTAGCAGTAGTAGTATATAATTAGAACGAGCCCTTTTTGAAGTTTCTACGACAACTCCTTCGATAAGAAGTGCCCTGGTCTAAGACCAGAAAATAAAACATTGTGTCAACATCATTCTTCACTTAGGCAGCGATATTGCGCTGCCTCTGACTAACATTTCTGTCGAGTAGAAAGAACCTCTAAAGATATATTAAAAAGGTAAAAGATATATTAAAAGATATATGACCTCCAAAGATACACCAGTATGCTTTCTGTATGGTATTATTCGTTAATTATATCATTTAATGAGAAGACAAAGAATTATATTACAAATATTTTGTTTTCCAGTCATTGCAGCATTAAAAATGAAAATAAAATTAATGTGAAATAAAATTGACAAAAAGAGTTTGGGTTTTGCCACCTTCTTTCACTGTAAAAGTCTAAAACCTACTGCGTCATTGGTTCTTTACTGAAAACTATATGTGTCTTGAACAGTCTTGAAAAGTATAAATAAAATCGAACTGAATGTTTGATATATAACAATACTGATTGTTGAAGGATCATCAATTCAACATTTTATTTCACAGTAATTTTACTCTCATTTTCAATGCTGCAATAACTGGAAAACAAAATATTTGTAATATAATCCTTTTCCAGAGAAGCACCAATTACGTAGTAGGCTTTAGACTTTTACAGTTAGGGAAGGGGGCAGTATCCAACCTCTTGTTTGTAGTGACGCTATATTTGTCTTTAACAATCTTGGAAAGAACTAATAAAACATAATTAAATATTTGATATAAAATCATATTAATTGCTGAAAGCTCATCAGTTCAAAATTTAATTTCACTGTAGTTTTTATATTTATTTTCAGTGTTGTAATAAGTACAAAAGAAAATACTTGTAATATAATTCGTTTTCAGTAAAGCACCAATGATGCAGTAGGTTTTAGACTTTTACAATGAAAGAAGGAGGCAAAATCTAAACTCTTCTTTGCAGAGATTTTTGTTCGTTTCAAGCTGGATTTGCATATTCAATTTATGTTTCACTCGTTTTAAGATTTATTTACTCTTTTATATTGGTAACTATTGTTTGCTTGTTTGCTACGGTCGTTTATTTGATTTCTGTTCGTTTTGAATTTCATTTATGCCACAATAGCAAAATATTTTTGTTCGTTTTAAGCTTGACTTGCATATTCAATTTAAGCTTTACTCGTTTTAAGATTTATTTATTCATTTATATTGTACCCGTTATACGTTTTTTTGCTATGATTGTTTATTTGATTTCTGTTCGTTTTGGGTATTCATGGATGTTATTGTGAATGTATTGAATGTTATTTTTATATGAGTTATTGTAGGTTTCTATTTCATCTGATATTAATTTTAATATGGCATTTACTGTCTTTAAAAAACTTCTTTTTCAGATAGTTTTTTTTAAATCAATTTCTGTCCGTTTTTGATTGCCAAAGTTTCAAGTTTTTCAGAATTCCCTGTTTCAAATATTTTTCTATTTCCAAAATAAATTAACAGCTTTCGTAAGAACTAATAAATTAAACTGAGTTTTGGATATATAATGACATTAATTGGTGAAAGCTCATCAGCTCAAGATTTTGTTTCCCCCAGGTCGGATTTAAAGTGTGACGCCTCTAGGCCTAAGCAGTTTTGCCGCTCTGGTTTTGCAAGATTTTCGGAGAAATCCCCAAAATTTCGGGAATAGTGAAAGCCGCAGGGTCTAGTGGGTCTATTAGTAAATCCTGGTATGGTTTCACAGCAATTTTCATTTCATTTTAATGTTGTAACAAGAAGAAAAGAAAATATTTATAATATAATTCCTTTTAGTAAAGGGCCAAATACACAGTAGACCTTATACTTTTACCGTTAGAGAAACGGACAGTAACCAAACTCTTGTTTGTAGTGAAGACACCATTCAATAGAAGTACATAGCCCCTACTACCTGAAAACAATCGCAGTCTAACAGTCAATCCTAAATCCAAGTCTCACTAGTGTTTAAATTCTGTTGTCCCAATTATTATAATAAAAAAAAGTAAACTAATTTTACAGAGCTTTGTAGCCACTCAAGTAAGAGAATGACAATTCTAAGTAAGAGAATTGGTTATTTAAGTACGAGAATGATACTTTTACCGTTAGGGAAACGGGCGGTAGCCATACTCTTGTTTTTAGTGAAGACACCATTCATTAGAAGTACACCCCTATAGTTTCGGAAAGAATTGGGGAAAAAATTTCGGAGATTTTTTAATTAATTTTTGCTCGTTTTTTTTTATTGCAAAAACTTTCAAGTTTTCAAAAAACTCCTCATTTCAAATTTTTTCAAAACTAGTATCAAAGTAATAATATCAAAGTAAAGAAAGGATCAAGTTAACAGGGTATCAAAGTAAACAAAGTATCAAAGTAATAATAATTAAGCTCCATAACTCAGAGCCATTTCCCCAGGGCTGAGGGAGGGATTTGACTTTGAAAAAAGAGCTAGAAGTTTCAATTTCTGATTGAAAAATCGCTCTCCAAAGTTCACGCGACCACCCTTTCCACAGAACCTTTGAATTTGAATTTTAAGCTATTTTGAACAAAACGGCTACCTCAAAATTTTTATCGGAAGTATTTGGGGAAAAAGACGTGGAGGGGGGGGAAGCCTCTGACTACTTTTCATTACTCTTAAAAGGGTAACTAGAGCTTTCAATTTCCAATCAAACAAGCCATCTTTGAAGATTATACGACCACCCCTGACATAATACCTTATATGCCCTCCAGGCATGGCTTACAACACTTGCCCCCGGGCTCTGGGGGGATGTGACGACTCCAAAGTCTTTATTATTTGATCTTTAAACAATTTTAAACAAAATAGCTATCTTAAAATTTTGAATGGATACATTTGGAGAAAAAGGCCTTGGAGGGGGGGGGGGCTAGTTGCCCTCCCATCACTTTTGACTCTTGAGACGGACACTAGAAATTCTCATTTACAAACAAATAAGCCCCCTCCAAAATTTATACGACCATCCCTTCCATAAAGACATTATATTCCCCCAGGGCACATATTACATCACTTTCCCCTGGATTCAGGGGAGGGGGGGGGGCTTTTTATCCCTGGGATTTCTGTTATACTATCTTTAGTCTATTTTGAATAGAATGGCTATTTAAAAATTCGATTGGACGCATTTGAGAAACAGAAGGTTGGGAGTCCACTCCAAAGTTTATACGACCACCTCTTCCATAAAAAGATTATACGGCCCCGCGACATAATACACAACCCTTCCCGTGGCTCTGGGGGTGGTTGTGTTGACAATGAAGTTTTTGCTATCTTATGGTTGGACTATTTCAAACAAACTGACTATCTAAAAATGTTCTTTTGATGCATTTGGGGATAAGAGGGTGTTTGTGACTCATAACTTTTGACTTATAAAAGGTGACTAGAACTTTCAATTTCCAATCAAATGAGCCACCTCTAAAGTTTATACGACCATCCCTTACATAAAAACCTTATAAACATCCGGGGCATAACTTAAAACACTCGCCCCCGGGCTCTGGGGATGTGTCGATCCCAAAATTTTCATTATCTGATGTTTGAACTATTTTTATAAAATGGCTATCTCAAAATTTGTATCGGATGGGTTTGGGGAAGGAACAGCTGGGGATGGGACTAGATGCCCTCTTTTGACTCTTAAAAAGTGAACTAGAACTTTAAATTTCTAATTAAATGAGTTCTCTCCAAATTTTATACGAGCATCCCTTCCATAAGAACCATATATGTCCCCAGTGCATAAATTACAATGCCTACCCCCGGGTCCTGGGGGTTGCTTAGACCCCTGAGTTTTTACTTATCTGACCATGAACTATTCTTAACAAAATGGCTATCTCAAAATTGTTATCGGATCGATCTGGGAAAAAAAGGGCGTGGAGAGGCTAGTTGCCCTCGGATCTCTTTTCACGATTAAATAGTGGACTAAAAATTTCAATTTACAATCAAATGAGCCCTCTCCGAAGTTTATATGAGCATCCCATCCATAAGAACCAAATATACCCCCAGAGCTTAACTTACAACGCCTACCCCCGGGCCCTGGGGGGTGTGTCGACACCGGAGTTTCTGTTATCTGACCTTTGAATTTAAAAAAAATGGCTATTTCAAAATCTTTATCGAAGAGGTTTGGGGAAAAAGGCGTGGGGGGGGGGCTAGTTGCCCTCCGATCTCTTTTGACTCTTAAAAATTCAACTACAACTTTCAATTTCAATTCATATGAGTCCTCTCCGAAGTTTATACGAGCATCTCTTCCATAAGAACCATATGTGCCCCAGGAAATAACTCACAACACCTTCCCCCCGTGCCCTGGGGGGGGGGGGGGGTAAATACCTTTGAGCTATTTATAATAAAATAGCTATCTGAAAATTTTTATCGGATGGGTTTGGGAAAAAAGGGCATGAAGAGGGGAGGGGGCTAATTGCCATCAGATCTCTTTTGACTCTTAAAAAGTGAGCTAGAACTTTCAATTTCCAATCAAATGAGCCCTCTCTGAAGTTTATACGAACATCCCTTCAATAAGAACCATAGTTGCCCCCAGAGCACAACTTACAACGCCTGCCCCCGGGCCATGGGGGTTCGCGCCGACACAGGAGTTTTCTTGTCTGACCTTTGAACTATTTTTAACCAAATGGCCATCAGAAAATTTCTATTGGAGGGGTTTGGGGAAAAAGGTGTGGGACAGGGCTAGTTGTCGGATCTCTTATGACTCTTAAAAAGTGAACTAGAACTTTCAATTTCCAATCAAATGATCCCTCTCTGAATTTTATGCGAGCACCCCTTTCATAAAAACCATATACGCCCCCAGGACATAAATTACAACGCCAGCCCCCCGGGACCTGGGGGGTTGTGTCGACGCCGGAGATTTTTAATTATCTAATTTTCTAACTATTTAAAAAAATGGCTATCTCAAAATTTGTATCGGAAACATTTGGGAAAAATGGCGTGGAGGGGGGGGGGGTGGTTACCCTCCAATATCTTTTGACTCTAAAAAGGCATGGAAGTGGGGGGATATTTGCCCTCGGATCCCTTAGCTATTAAAAATTGTACTCAAAATGTCTTTTTCCATTCAAATGAGCCCTCTCTGAAGTTTATACAAGCATCCCTTTCATAAGAACCATATATTCCCGCAGGGCGTAAAAAAACGCCTGCCTCCGGGCCCTGGGGTGGGGGGGGGGGGCTGTATCGACACCTGAGTTTTTGTTATCTGATCTTTGAACTATTTTTAACAAAATGGCTATCTAAAAATTTCTGTCAGATGCATTTGGAAAAAGGGCGTGGAGGGGGGGGGGGGCTAGTTACCCTCCAATCTCTTTTGAATCTCAAAAACTGAACTAGAACTTTCAAATTCCAATCAAATGAGCCCTCTCTGGAGTTTATACGAAGATCCCTTTCATAAGAGCCATATAAACCCCCAGGGCATAATTTACAACGCCTACCCCCAGGCCCTGGGGGGTTGTATTGACACTTGAGTTTTCTTATCTGACCTTTTAACTATTTTCAACAAGATGGCTATCCCAAATTTTTACGCATTTGGGGGAAAAGGAGTGTGGGGGTGGGGCTAGTTACCCTCCAATCTCTTTTAAACTCTAAAAAACTGAACTAGAAATTTAAATTTTCAATAAAATGAGCCCTCTGTGAAGTTTTTAAGAGCATTCCTTCCATAAGAACCATATGTGACCCCAGGGTATAACTTACAACACCTGCCCCCAGGCCCTGGGGGTGTGTTCACACCGGAGTTTTTGTTATATGATCTTTGAACTATTTAAAAAAATGGCTACCTCAAAATTTTATCGGATGCATTTGGGAAAAAGGCCGTAGGGGGGGGGGGCTGGTTACCCTCAGATCTCTTTTGACTCTTAAAAAGTGAACTCAAACTTTCAACTTTCAATCAAATGAGCCGTCTCTGAAGTTTACACGAGCATCCCTTGCATAAGAACCATATATGCCCCCAGAGCATACCTTGCAACGCCTGCCCCCGGGCCCTGGGAGGGGGATTCCAACATCGCAGTTTTTTTACATGATCTTTGAACTATTAAAAAAAAATGACTATCTCAAATTTTTCATCGCGTGCATTTGTGAAAAAATGGTTAGGGGGAGGGGGGCTGGTTACCCTCCGATCTCTTTTGACTAAAAAAAAAGTGAACTAGAACTTTCAATTTCCAATCAAATGAGCCATCTATGAAGTTTATACGAGCATCCCTTCCATAAGAACCATATATGTCCCCAGGGCACAACTTACAATGCCTGCCTGGTTGTGTCGACACAAGAGTTTTGTTTAATGATCTTTGAACTATTTTTGACAAAATAGCTATCTCAAAAATTTGTATCGGATGCATTTGGTAAAAAGGGCGGGGGGGGGGCTAGTTGCCCTCCGATCAATTTTGACTCTTAAAAAGGGCACTCTGGGAAAAATTAATAACAAAACATTGGAACCGTTTGAACTTTACTATAAGCAACGTTTTAGCGTTGCCTCTGATATAATTCTTTTTAAATGTGTTCTATTTTCTACCGCTCACAGAAAAAAAGAAAGAAAATCCTTACTTGCGAAACGGGATGTGTAGTTTTTTTTTGAAACAAGTTTTAGCGGCCTAGCAAGCTTTCCCAAAACAAATATTCAAGTTAATCTCAAAGAAAAATATTTCAGAGAAAAGAAACTACCCAACTAAAATATTACGACGTGATAGTACGATACTTATAAAAGCTCACGAAACGCTGTAATAATGATCTATCAAATATACATCCTACATCCAAAACGGCTTCTGAATGATTTTTATACAAAAAAATTATGGTTTCAAATCAAAACTATCGTATTTCCACATGTCGGGCCACGTTGAGGCAGAATATTACCGCGTGACTTGTAGAGTATCTACAAATTAAAACGTTTTTGCTTCAAAAGTTTTAATAGTATTATACTTTTTTAGATACAACTAAATACTTTGTAAAGTTCATCAGCATAGCTCGGTACTTACCAGGTGATCATCAATCACCTTGTACGAAAGTCACTAACAAATTTGTGCTATACACCAGGAATTATACTGAGCATAACTTAAGTCATCAAACATCTGCTATTGGCTCTCAAAAAAGAAAGTACTAAGATTGTCAATTTTAAAAAGGTGCTGTGGACATAATTAGCACGCTAGACTTGAAATCCTTTGTCAATGAGGATGGCAGTTTGAGCCCTAGTGTTTGCTAGTTATTTAGTTCAAAACGGGAGTCAGTGGTGTGACTCTGTAAACTCAGCCAGAGTCAACCTAGCTCTAAATGAATACGTGGATCTAGAGAAGGTAAACAGGAAGGGTGTGCGAAAGCACGGCGTGGCTGATTCAGAGATGTATATACATATATATATATATATATATATATATATATATATATATATATATATATATATATATATATATATATATATATCTATATCTATATATATATGTACAAAGAAGAAAAGAAGAAAAAATGAGATGAAAGACAAAACCTGGCAGTGAATAATCACAAGTTGAATTTTGTAAAGAGCTCCATAAAAATCTGACATATGCGGGAAGGTCTCCACATCTGGATCAGACATGAAATAAATAAATGTTGTTTCCAAAGCTAAATCTCCAAGCTTCCCGTAAAACTTAGCGATGGCCGAAAATATGAACTGGCTGTCTGGCAATACCAAATCTAAAATATATGAAAACAAATGTAAAATGCAATTGAAAATAATCTGAGGTCATCAGAACAAAGTATTTTGTTTTAGTTTGATTGTTGTGACTGAAGTACGTACGTCAATGTTTGTAAATCAGGTATTTACGACTGTATTTTAAAATAAGCTATACAGCAGGAAAGATTGTAAACAAGGCTAGGTATTGCAAAATAAGTGATAACAAAACGGAGTTTTCTTCTATTTTATCATTTTAATGGCAATCTGAGTATATGAATCTAGATAGAAAGATATAATTCCACATATATGTAGAAACAGAGGACAGTCAAAGCAAATAATTGAATTGAATTGAATTTATTTATAACCCGTTATAATACACATGAAAAACGGAGTACAATGTGAATAAAAGAAAAGAGGAAAAAGAAAATGACCGAAAAGCTAAACAACACTTCACCTTACTTAAAAACAATTAAAACATACAAAAGCGAAAGCAAAACATTCATTGAATCAAAATAGCGCTCCATGGGTGCCAACCAATTCTACCGTTATAAGCTTCTATGCTTTTTCTGATAGAAGCATTCGGGTCCATGATGCCGTATCTTTTAATGACCCAGGAGTTGCTTGACGATGGTGGAAGGGCAAGCAGGTATAGCGAAACAGATTCGCCGAAGTTCCTTCGTCTCGGTTATCGTAAACGTACGCCAAAAAGGTGCAAGGTATAGGAAATTTGGGAGTGGAGAAGCATAGTAAAGTTTCGCTAGCAGTTTGCGGTTGAGTCGAACTTTGTTTACTACCAAGCTTCCGTACGCAGTTGCTGTTCGACTTTGGAAATGAAGGATCAAGAGCCTTCTAGTTGCTTTAAGAGTATCACCGATAGGAAGCCCTCAATATTTCATTTGTGATTTTGGGGAAACTGGCACGCCGTCGAGATTAATAGTAAATCCTGCTCGAGTTTCACCCTAGTTGAACAGAATAACTTCCAATTTTTCTCTATTGAATGTAAGGTTAATCTTAGCATATTCTTTACTCAAAATAGCAAATTTTCTTTCGAACGACTATGCTGTTCGACTGGGGTTAAAAATATCATCTGCATAAGCGATAAGTGACACATCAATCCCTTTTAAAATACACGAAGGAACTGTGCTAAATCACTAAATCACTATGATATGTATTGACAGAAAGATGTAATTCCACATATATGTAGAAACAGAGGACAGTTGCAGGGATAATACCTTTGACATTCGTCTAAAGGAACCCTTTCTGCATGAAAATCAAAGTTTTGGCTTAAAATACACCCTTTTTCTTATTACGGGAAAAACTTTTGGCTTTTCGCACAAGTCAAGTATGAGACTATCTATACCTATAATGACCATAAACATTTCAGCGACGTAGTTTTTAAGCTATGGACACCAAAACAATGTTTATCCCAATAATGACCAGTCACAAGCGCCTCCTGCAAAATATGATCACCCTTATAAATGCGGAAATGATCCACTAGGGGAATCTTTTCAATTTGGAGAAAAACATCCTCATGGCGCGATGACGCGCTTTGGTACATTTAAGGAGGTACTTGGACCAATCACTTTTTTAATGGAATCTATTTGCCACTCTGCTATAAGACATTTTCACACACCTAATATAAGTTCCAAAAACCAGTATCAACAGGATAATCTACATAAGGAGGGTTAAAGTCTGATAGAACATATTTTTCCCTTCTAACCCTTCCCTTGAGAACAGCTTAACAAACAATTTTTGGATATTACCTCAGTAGCGTGAACATGTCAGATACGACCTTAAGGTGTGACAGTAACAAATTGAACAAGATGACAATCTTTAAAATTCCCCGACGAATGCCCTGACGATGATAAGCTGAGTATAGGACTAAGCAAAAAAGCAGGTCGTCATCTTTTGGGGTGGGTTAATGTTGTAAGGAAAGATTTAAGGGGAATGAGAACTTCCTGGGAGGCTTTGAATAAATTAGAATGGAGGAAAATCGTGCGTAGCCTGTGTTGGCCTCAGGCGGCTTGGTGCTGTGGTGAGTTGTCAGTAGTAGTTGTAGTATAAAACTACTTCCTCATATTCTTTTTTTTATGCTACCCTTGCTAACGCACATTATTGTTACGAATCAATAAAATATTTTGAGGCTCAAATCTTTAAAAAAAAAAAAAAAATTGGGCCTATACATAATCGAATTTCCACAAATTAAGATTGATTTTTTACTTCTAATATTTGCTTTCAGTGTGTCATGGTGTCTAGCTTAGGGATATTTCATTGGTAAATTGGTTATAGTCAACACGTTCTTAACATACTTGTATATATTGCAGGCTCACTACCGAAAACACTGGCAAAAAATTCAAATCAACTTCAAGAAATTTTGCAGCACCTGGTTTTATTTGGAAAATTAAATAAAAAAACAAGTTTTTTTAACTGAAAATAAGGAGCAACATTAAAACTTAAAACGAACAGAAATTACTCCGTATGTGAAAGGGGCTGTTCCCTCCTCAACGCCCGGCTCTTTACGCTAAAGTTTGACTGTTTCTCTCAACTCTTCTTTTTAAAACAGCAAACTTTTGAAACTAACTTTTAAAAGTTGAAACTTTTACTATAGGGTTCTCTGATACGCTGAATCTGATGGTGTGATTTTCGTTAAAATTCTATCACTTTTAAGGGGTGTTTCCCCCTATTTTCAAAAATAAGGCACATTTTCTTAGGCTGGTAACTTTTGATGGGTAAAACTAAATTTGATGGAACTTATATATTTAAAATCAGCATTAAAATGCTATTCTTTTGATCTGACTATTGGTATCGAAATTCCATTTCTTAGAGTTTCGGTTACTATTGAGCTGGGTCACTCCTTAATACAGTTCGTTACCGCGAACTGTTTGATATGTGTTAAGATTGGTAGCAAATAGCTTCCTAAAAGAGAGAAACGTTGCTTGGTCAGGTTAAAAAGAAACATTCTTTTTTAGCAAATTAGCTCAATTTCCGTTTAATTTTTCATGAAATAATTTCAAGTAACATTTAATCAAGGCACAAATTAAATTTGTTTATTCACACGCAAACTAGATCTCTTCGTATTACTTGTAGTAAAACTTAAAACGAACAGTAATCATTACTAAATATAGCCTACTCACCCTTGATATTTCGAAACTCGATCAGCACTTTATGAAGAAAATAGCGTACACCTTCTATCGAACCCTTTCTAGCAACATAGAAATAAAGAAATTTCAGTAAAACATCTCTTGCAAACCTGAAAAAGAAAACCAGCATTCAGATATAAGATATAGGCTTCGAACAGTCAATTTACGAAACAAAGTAAAAACAGCCGAAATAGATACATGAAAGGTACTATGTGACTTACCCCACGAAATGAAGAGAGGGGACAATTAAAAACGAGGATTCAATGTTGGTTTTGGGTTTTAATGTTTGATTTAATCTATTGGTAAATTGACTTTGATTTATTTCTTTTATATTCACTTGCAAAAATTATTTTCAAACGCAACTTGGAGGTTGACGGGGTCATATTTCATTTCTGAAAAGTTCGCATTCAGCTATCAGTGAATTATCCATATAGTTGCTTAAGAACAGCAATAGTTGCTCAAGGCCAACGAATTAATTCAAGAGTTTATTCATTAGAACATAAAAAACAGAGGCTACTTCTACAAACCATTATTAAAAATTTCAAATTTCAGTTTTTCTTCTCCAATCCTTGAATTCAGCTTCGGATAAACTACTCTTGAGGACCAAAGGTTTCAAATCAATTGAGCCTTGTAAACAATATTAGTTTTTACATTCCCCACAGGTATTTTGAAAAATGTACTTTTGACTTAGATAATCATTGATTCGTTGCATTTTTGGTTAGTTAGACAGATTACCGAAGATTGTCCTTTTTGGCCAACCGTCTGGGGCTACACGGAAAGCAGGTCGTCCTTGTCTGGGTTGGGAGGATGTCATAAATAAGGATTTAAAGGAAATGGGAACTTCCTGGGAGGGTGTAAAGAGGGAGGCTTTAAATAGATTAGGTTGGAGGAGGAGCGTGCGTAGCTGTGTTGGCCTCAGGCGGCTTGGTGCTGCAGTGAGTTATTAGTAGTAGTAGTAGTAGTTTTTCGTCGTGTTTTAAGCTGCATCTAATTTGAATTATCATCTTTTATCATCCATTAAAGCATAGGAAGCATAAGAACATATACTAACAACCAGGAGCGGATCCAAAGAGAGGGAGTGGTGCGGACCCTCTCCCCCCATGATTTTTCTGGCACCCCCATTCCATTTCTTTCTTTTTTGTAAATAAATTTGTTAATTTGGTCAATTATTGGCACCCTTGTCACATTCCCCCCCCAAAAAAAATTGCTCTAGATCCACTTTGCTAACAAAGACTTACTAACTAAAAGATTACAGTTGTAATTATTATAAGTGCCTAGCCCCATTTAGGCTGATCGTTTCTTCTGGCAAGAATTGATTGATAATAATTAGAATATTCATAAATTTCTATAACAATAGTTTGCCGGTTCAGACAAAAAAAAATGAGAAAAGGGTAGTAATAGAAACGAAAAAAAGAAAATAAGAGCATTTCAGCAACAAAGAATAAATAAAACTATAAATTGTTTACTCACACTTATAAATCAGGTGCAGAGGAAAAACTCGCCTTTTTTTAACAGACGGCACCGCAACGATCTACCATTTTCTGAAATATTAAAACGAATGTGTTTCTCTCGCGTAGCGGGTATCAAAGCAATAACTTGAGGTATTTGTAGTAAACAGACCACAATTTTAGTCTATCAGTCTGCGTGAACCAGCCCCATAGCGGTGAAACCTAGAGCAGGCAAGGGAAAACAAACGCTGCATAAGACTTTCATCGCCTTATCTATCTTTTTTCTGTACGTGATTAACTTTTTTTCTTCTTGTTCTTTTGCTGTTTTTCTTTTTTATTTACTCCACTTAACCTCTGTTTTGTAAAGTGGGTGGTAAATAAATTATTATTGTTATTATTTGTAACTATCTTCCTATTCCAACTAGAATTCAGAGGGCCCGCTTGCTGTAACTTCAGCGAAAACTGTAAGTAGTTTCCTCAATTACCAGTAGAAGAAATTTTTTGATATCATGGCCGTCCGTTATTCCCAGATAATTTACAGATTTTCAAAAGATAGCTTCTTTTTGTTCAACCGTAACCGTAATATCACTGCTTCACTGCCTCCTTACCGAGCAAGTAACTTCGTAGAACTCTGTCTTTTGTGCAGTGACTCATAGACCGCAAAAACGTCTGAAAAAACACACAAAAACTGTTGGATAATTTGAACCCAACCACGCACTCTCAACCTCTCGACCGAACACAGACCGAACATTGCACTCTCGACCGAACACAGAGTGTTATGAGACCTCTGCTACGCGGACCATCGATCAACATGTGAAAAGTTTTTTAAGTATAAGCGACTTACTCTCTAATTTGGTTTAGTTCAAACCAAAGTTGAACTAAGGCCTGGAAGGAACGGCTGGCGCATGGTTGTAGCTCACAAGGCTACGGCGGAAAAAATGGCACTAGCGATCAAAAATAAAAATTCAGAATCCGATGCCAAAGTAAAAACCTCTTTGTACATAGGACTGATTAAAGGGATTCATGAACCCCTTGACGCAGAAGTCATTCAAAGTCTAGTTTCCGGATGTGAGGAAGCCGAACAATGTGGAAAATCATGCGCATTCAAGCTTTATTTTCCAAGTCATGAATCCCTCGATACTGCCATAAAACTGTCAATGAAAGTAGGCTTTGAAAGTTTCAGAATTCAAGAATTCATCTTTCTTCCGAAACGTTGCTATAACTGCCATGAATCTGGCCACATAGCGGCCCAGTGTAAAAACGTATCGAAGTGTGCCCACTGTGCTCAAAATAACCATGGTGCCACGAAAGAAAATCCCTGCCAGAATGCGATGCGGTGCCTAAGCTGTACAAGCACCCGACGCACATGCTACCACGCTAGCTGCCCATCTAACAAGTCAGCGAAGTTAATGACCTCAAACGCCCAAAATAAATGAATTTTATATTGACAAGCGTTTCGTCTCCTGGAATATGAATGGTAGTCTTAGTACCAAAATTAACGTGCTTGAACAGCTCTGCCTCACCGAAGAAATTATTTGTGTCCAAGAACACTTTCTGACAATCGACAGTAGAAATATATTCGATGCGTTACCCTCACACATGGTCCATTTTGTACCAGCGAAAAAACCTAAAAAACGAGGGCGCCCCTCGGGTGGACTTGCTACGCTTATAAGTGGACATATCAACACCGAATTGTTCGCTAGTTCCGACCATTTCTTAGCAGTTAGAGTTGGCGAGACTGTTATAATAAATGCGTACCTGCCCACCGACTACAGAGACGATTGCTCCGAAATGAAGTTTGACCTAGCCTGCAAAGAACTGGGGAAATGTATGAATAAAATTAGTGCTTCTCATCTCCATTGGATTTTATTGGGGGACTTTAATTGTGATATATCCAAAAGTGAAAGCTAGCGTTCAGCTCTTCTGCTTAGTCTGATTCCAAATGAAAGTGCTCTTGTACCGAAAGCGGGTGACTTCACGTCCATTCACCCTACCGGATCAGTTTCTAACCTTGATCATGTCCTTGTATCTAGTAGTATTTTTAGTAGCTCATTAACAGTAGATGTGCTCCATGAATTTTTTGTTTCTAACCATTTACTGCTATCGTTCCGAATCAGTGCACCATTTTATCGAATGCGCGCAAATCGACCTATAAAATGGAGAACAATAATTGAATGGAGTAAAACCGATTTGACCCAATATAAGTACTGGCTTGATAATCTACTTTCGAAGATAAAAATACCTTTTGACTTGCTCTAAACATCAGCACCTATTCCCACGTCTGAAATTCGTCTAAAACTAAATATGTACTCGTCACTTATTTCGCATGCGCTACTACAAGCGGAATCGCACTTTGTCCCTCGATCCAGAGTCCGCGCTGGGTCACAAGTTAAGGGCTGGTCCGGGAACCCATCCCTTGTTGAAGCCTGCCAGAAGGCCAAATTTTGGCTTGGCATATGGATAGAATGCGGGAGACCCAAGAACAATTGCGAAATTCTGTAGCCATTACTGTTTTCTTTTCCTACACCAAATTTACCCAGGCAAGGATACCATCTATCACTATTTCTACTGACCTGGGCGTTGAAATGTTTTAGTAAAAACACAATATTTTTACCTCATAGTGAACCAAATACGGATTTCCACAAAGCGATATTTTTCCAAAGAACTGCAAAACACATAGCCGCTATTCGTTCTGATTTTTCAGAAAAGATAATGAGTAATCTGACGCTTCTGTGGAAAAGTTTGACCCGCAACCAGAGTGAAAGAAACGCTCCGTCAGCTCATATCTCTGCTGAGACCTGGCAACAGCATTTTTTGAAAGAGTTTTCAGAACCAGATTCCAAAGTAGAATATCCCCTTAAATGTGATCTCAATCGGATACTGTCAAAAAACTGTACCCACGTTTATTGTTTCACTGTCTGATATTATGAATTCTGCGCAAAAAATAAAGAAGCCTTTTTCGAGGGGTACAGATAATATTTGTGCTGGACACATTCTTCTTGGAAGTCCCCTACTATTTTGTCACCTTGATCTCATGTTCCAAATGGTTTTCACAACTGGAATAGTTCCAAGCTCGTTCTCTTCTGGTCGTCTTACTCCTGTTCAAAAAAAAAAAAAAAAAATAATCGCTGAGTGAGTGTTCTTCATATCGCCCTATTACAATGGCCACTACTTTCTGCAAGATTTTTGAAACCCTCGTAATGCCAGAACTTACAGATAAATGCTACATGCCGCCATATCAGTTTGGCTTCCAAAAAGGCTTAGGGTGTGCCCACGCGCTTACTGCACTATCGTCAATACTTATAGATGCTGATAAGTCTGGTGATTCGCTCGTCCTAGGGAGGCATAATGTAAGCCATGCTTTCGACTCTCTGATTCACGCACAAATTCTCCTTGAACTATATAAACGTGAAGTTGACACGTCTGCCATTCGTGCTTTGTATGATGTGTATAACCATCTTGCTGTTGTAATCAGGCTACCTGATGGGACCATAACACGTTTCGTTATTCCAGTCCGTCGAGGCGTCAGACAGGGTGCCCTTACCTCTCCAGTTGCCTTTAATAACTGTATCCTGAACGCTCAATCCAGAGCAGTTCCTTCGTGTATTTTAAAAGGGATTGATGTGTCACTTATCGCTTATGCAGATGATATTTTTAACCCCAGTCGAACAGTACAGTCGTTCGAAAGAAATTTGCTATTTTAAGTAAAGAATATGCTAAGATTAACCTTACATTCAATAGAGAAAAATCGGACGTGGTTCTGTTCAACTGGGTTGGAACTCGAGCAGGATTTACTATTAATCTCGACGGCGCGCCAGTTTCCCCAAAATCACAAATGAAATATTTAGGGCTTCCTATCGGTGACACTCTTAAAGCAACTAGAAGGCTCTTGATCCTTCAT
This sequence comes from Artemia franciscana, assembly GCF_032884065.1. NCBI lineage: Eukaryota > Metazoa > Arthropoda > Branchiopoda > Anostraca > Artemiidae > Artemia > Artemia franciscana. The sequence continues at coordinate 20,387,236 of NC_088867.1, read as the reverse complement.
TTCCAACGTCGAACAGCAACTGCATACGGAAGCTTGGTAGCAAACAAACTTCGACTCAACCGCAAACTGCTAGCGAAACCGTAAAATGCTTCTGCACTCCCAAATTTCCTATACCTTGCACCTTTTTGGCGTACGTTTACGATAACCGAGACGAAGGAGCTTCGGCGAACCTATTTCCGGTATGCCAAATACCTGCTTGCCCTTTCACCATCGTCAAGCAACTCTTGGGTCATTAAAAGATACGGGATCATAGACCCGAATGCTTCTATCAGAAAAAGCATAGAAGCTTATAATAGTAGAATTGGTCGACACCCATGGAGCGCTATTTTGATTCAATGAATGTTTTGCTTTTGTATGTTTTTAAGTGTTTTTAAGTAAGGTGAAGTGTTGCAAAGTTTTTGTTTAGTTTTTTAGGTCATTTTCATTTTCTTTTTCCTCTTTTCTTTTATTCACATTATACTCCGTTTTTCATGTGTATTATAACGGGTTATACATAAATTCAATTCAATAAATAAATAGCAAAGTCAGAGCGAAAAAGAAGAAGTTTTCTAAAGCTTTATTCATATATTTATGCCTTACTAGACTCAGTCCAGCGTTATATCACCTAAGCCCTATACACTGGCAACCAATTTCCCCCATCCACCCTCTTAATAGTGTATTCTGAATATACTCTTGTAAAAAATACGCTAAATACACATTATCTTCCTCATCGACATCATCAATGCCTCTGCCAATAACTTTCAATTTCCCTTCGTTACTTAGAAACTGAAGAGACTAACAGCATTTTACCCTTATTTTTTCTCACTTCTTTTGGACCAATCATTTTCCAGTTGCTTCAATTAGTAAAGCTTGTCTTATAAGTAAAAATTTGAAAAGCTCGTCTTTTGCTTTGGACATTTTGATTATTTGATTTTTTTACTCATAACTTGCGTTCCTAACATTTTATTAGGCAAACTATGCATAAAAAAAATTTCTAAAAAATAATTGGGAAAATATGGAATTAGTAGCCCCTCCTCCTCTCTAGAACTATAATTAATACAAAGGTCATACCTCCTTTGACAATCTAGAAATAAGAACAAAAGAGAGGTGCAAGAGCAACATCACATTAGGTACACTCTCACTATGGAAAAAATCAGGGGGAATTGTATAGTGAGGACTCCTCCCACCAAAAACAATGGTTGGATAATATCTCCTCCCACCACGTTGAAGTATTGGAAGTGTTGGTACCTGCGGTTACACTAGTGGTAAGGCATGATTTAAGCTTTACAATGTTTTTTAAACTGAAACGTTTTGAAAATTCACTCACGTGAGGATATCCAACAATCGAGTCGTGTCTGGTTTGTCCTCTTCATGCCTATAACAACACCAAATGAGTTTAATGACTATCACCAATATATTAAAATTTACAGCGATACTTTCACTTAAATCTTGTCTGTTTTTTAACACCGACAGTGAAAAGTCATAAAGTAAGTCACAGTTATCAACTAGACTTTCTAGAATGTCATAGGAAAGAATAGATGATGAATGTAATAACTTGTGGAAAACCAAGTCAGAGACTTCTTTATATCTTGAACTATTGTATTGTTTCCACTGTCCTAGTATAGATGTGAACATTTCAGCAACCTGGAAGAAACAAAGCGAATACAGACTGCAATTAAAAGCAATATAAATGTCTTGTTTCCCCTAATACACATGTTTGCATAAAACTTACTGTTATTCCTTTCTGCAGCAACACCCATGTATTATAAGTTTCTCCCTTTTTTTCTAAGTGAACGAATTTGTTCAAAAAAAATTCCAAAGTGAACAGTTTGTTTCAAAATATTTAGCCGAACCTAAGGACCATGCGTGGTAGAGGTGGTGGAAATGATGATACTTTTAGAGTAGGCTAAGCTTTGTATTATAAGAGAACACCAGCACAATTTACAGCTAATGGTGATAACAATTAAAGAACTGAAGTACTAACTAATTTGTATTAATCCATGAAATTATTAATAAATTAAATTAATAATTGATTATTAATTAATGTATTAATTAATAAATTGAAATCAAAATTCATTTGTTTTAATATAGATGAATAATTTATATTTGAGTCCTTGATTAGTTAAATTTATAGCTAATTAATTAATTAGAAAACAGTCAAGTAATAATTAAACTAGATTTCAATGTGTGAGCAATAAGTAATAATTAAACTAGTGTGCCCCTAGAATACTTTTTGCTGTCAATTTAAATGTAAGGATCTATATGTATATAGAGGAAGGAGGTAATACTGCTACTTTTGAGGAGTTGAATAACTGAAACTTTACATTAGAAAAGGGTAGCACAATAACGCACACCTTATAATGACTAAATAATAAAAATGACCAAACTATTCACAGAAGGTTTTGGTCTTAACGAATGGGGTTTATAACACGGGAGTTTTGGCATTGACAAAAAGGGTTTTTAACACGGCGATTTTGGCCGTTACAGGCATGTTTTGACATTTTAGGGAGATCTCCAAAATCAAGTTTTACTTTTTTTCTGATTTAATTTTTTTTTCAAATAAGCCTCAACAACAACAGTGGATTCAAATCAATTGAAAAGCTATTGTTTACTTTTTGGGACCATGTAGTTGCAAGATTCTTCTTAATGTGCTTATGGGAGAACTTGGTCCGTAAAATGATATATTTGATTTTTCTGGAGTCAATCTGCATTCGTCATCTTTATCAGCTTGAAATTCATTCAAAGTCAAGAACGAGCTCGATTTCAGACCCCTTTTTAAACTATCTTTTTTAGCGTAACATCACCATATAATTCTAGCGTAACTTTGCGTACTATAGATCTTTTTAGCGTAAGGTCAACAAAATTTCCTTGAGCCATTTGCTATCTAAGAAACCCCTCAATCAATATAAACCAACTAATATCTCTATCTATAATCTACATCTATATCTGTAATGTTTATATTTATATTAATCTATTAATATCTATATATTAATATACATCTATTAAATACCAAATTGACTAGCTAAATGCTTTAGGCAGTATTCAAGATTCGTAACTATGGTTTGTTTGATGTAGTTAAGATTTTCAGGAAATATTTTCTGTTCCAAGAAATAACTGAAGAAATAGTACGAAGAGCAGATGCTGAAGAAACGCAGTTTGTGTGATGCAAAATCAATTGAAAAGCTATCATTTGCTTTTTGAGACCTTTTAATACGTATTATTTTCCTCAACGTGATTATGCAAAACCTTCATTTCCATAGTAGGTGCCTTTTCTGATGCAATTTGTTTCTGTCCTTTTTATCAACTTTGAGTTCGTTCAGTGTTAAGAATGAGTTTGACTCACAGCTTAAATACCATTACAGTTATGAAAACTCGATTTTTTTGTGGGCCACAGTGCGCGGTAGCGATGTTAGCGGCTTGAGACAGGAAACTGGCAGCACAGATAGATACCAATATTGGCATCTAAGATGTGTATGCGACAAAACAATATTGTGCTCCCACCTATGGTGTTGTAGTACGATCTACGCGTCGGAGCGCGGGCTTGGAGGAGGCGCCAAGCTCAGAGCTCTGTACCAAAAGCTTTTCATGGGCAAGATAGGAGTTTTCATAACTTTATATTGGTATCTAACATGTGGTTTGACTATAGAAATTTTTAGAAACCACTTTTTTAGTGCACTATACCAAGGTAATGCTGATAAATTTTACTTAAACCATATGCTACTCAGGGAACCTCTCAGTTAATAGATCGTTTCTAAATAGCGACGAAAACCACACTGCCTTTCCATCATAAACATCAACAAAAAGAAGAACAACAGGGAATTCCTTTCGCAAGACAATGGAATTCGATATTTGAATTAATATTATGACCCATGCCCAAGGGCCGTCCTCAGAATAACATAAATATATAAAAGAAAGTAAACATACAATAACATACAACCATTAAAACCAAAACTAAAATTTTCAAACAGTCCCAGCACCCTTACTTCAGCGAAGTTCAACCGGGACTGACAAACAAAATGAGGTTAAACAAGGCAATTCATCGAGGCGAAAGAAAAATAACTAAAAATACGGTTTCACTGCTAATTTCACCTTTTTGGCAGCTAACCTCGAAGGTATTTTTGTTACTGGTTCTGTGCTAGTGTCTACTGGTTCTGTGCTAGTGTCTACTGGTTTTTTAGTATATTTTGTAAAATCGTTTCTAATTAAATTTATTTATAGAGCATTTATTGAGTATTCCCCCAAATCACTATTTAAGAAAAAATTATTATTTGTCTTAAGTCTGATTTCAATTGCTAATTGCTTCTCGAACAACCTGTTTTATGCCCACGCCATTGCTAAAAAGGGTGGATCCTTCAAACAGTATTTTTGTGCTGGGGTTTTCAAAAACATGGCTGCTGAAAGCAGAATCAAAAGAAGCATTAGCACTAGTAGAATTTAGAGCTTTTGTGATATCATCTTTATGGTGTTGTAGGCGTTTCTCTAAATTTTGGTGGGTTCTACCTGCATAGTATTTGCCACAGTCAAATGGTATTCGATAAGCCTCTCTACGGCGAGTAACTGGGGTTGTACCTTCAGTTACAGAAATACCTTTGAGGTTAGTTACCAAAAAGCCAAGATTAGCAGTAAAAGCATATTTTAATTATTTTTATTTCACTTCAACGAATTGCCTTGTCAGTCCTGGTTGAACTTCACTGAAGTAAGGATGATGGGACTGTTTTAAAATTTTCATTTTAGCTTTAATGGTTGTATGTTATTGTAAGTTTCTTTTATACATTTATATTTTGCTGAGGACGACCCTTGGACAAAGGGTCAAAATATTCATTCAAATACAGAATTCCACTGTCTTGCAAAAAAACTTCCCAATTTTTCTTGTTGTTGTTGTTGTTTATATAGTCTCGGTTACGCCTATTGGTTACTTCAGGCATTTTAAAACGTCTGAGGTAATTGCCAAAAACTGTTTGCTCCAACGACATTACTCCCCCCCCCCACCTCAATGTACAAGTATATATTACGATTTTGTCAAAATAATGGAAAGTTGATAAATTTAACAGTTTGTCAACATAATGGAAAATTCATTGAATGTTTACAACTCAAGGTAGCCTATATATTTGGGAATTATAGGAGAGAGGGGTATTTACAAAGTTTATTTCCAACGCAAATGCATGTTTTTTTTTATATTCAGGACGAAATTCTGATTCCATAGGTTTATGTGTTTTTAATCTATCTCATTAGTGAGCTAATTGGAAAATTTATCAAGAATTATTTTCATTAGTATTAATACTAGGCTAAAATATTATTTTGAGGAAAAAAATTACAGAAAGAGCCTAAAACCCTTGGATAAAGAAATCACAGTAAAAAACAAGAGCTAAGAGCTGATATGGCACTTTTGACGAGGCAAGTAGAGCTAAGAGCCAAGAGCTCATATGGTATGAGCTCTATCAAAATTCTAAGAATCAATAGATTGATTTAAAAGGAAAATCAGAGGCTTAATACCGGTCAGGATTTAAAATAAGAGCTCTGAGTCACGATGTCCTTCTAAATATGAAAATTCATTAAGATCCGATCACCCACTCGTAAGTTATAAATACCTAATTTTTTCTAATATTTCCTTTCCCTTTAGCCCCCCAGGTGGTTGAATCTGGGAAAACGACTTTATCAAGTCAATTTGTGCAGCTCCCTGAAACGCCTACCAATTTTCATCGTCCTAGCACGTCCAGAAGCACCAAACTCGCCAAATCACTGAACCCCTCCTTCCAACTCCCCCAAAGAGACCGAATCCAGTACGGTTACATCAGTCACGTATCAAGAACATTTGCTTATTCTATCCACCAAGCTTCATCCCGATTCCTCCACTCTAAGCATTTTCCAAGATTTCCGATTTCCCCCTCCAACTCCCCCCAATGTCCACAGATCTGGTCGGGATTTGAAATAAGAGCTCTGAGACATGAATTCCTTCTAAATATAAAATTTCATTAAGATCTGGTTACCCGTTCTTAAGTTAAAATACCTCAATTTTTCTAATTTTTCTAAATTAACACCCCCCCAGCTCCTCCAAAGAGAACAGATTCGTTCCAATTATATCAATCATGTATCTAGAGCTTGTGCTTATTCTTTCCATCAAGTTTCATCCCAATCTCTCCACTCTAAGCGTTTTCCAAGATTTATGTTTCCCTCCTCCAACCCCCTATTTCCCCGGATCCAATTCGAGTTGAAAATGGAGCATCTGAGACATAAGAGCTTTCTATATACATCAAGTTTCACTGAGATCCGATCACCTATTCGTAAGATAAAAATACCCCAATTTTCACGTTTTCCAAGAATTCCGGTTTCCCCCTCCAACTCCCCCCAATGTCACAGGATCTGGTCGGAATTTAAAATTAGAGCTTTAAAGCACAAGATCCTTCTAGATATCAAATTTTATTAAGATCTGATCACCTCTTCGTAAGTTACAAATACCTCATTTTTCCGAATTACCCCCCCCCCCCCCCCAACTCCACCAAAGAGAGTAGATCAGGTCCGGTTATGTCAGTCACGTATCTTAGACAGGTTTTTATTATTCCCATCCAGTTTCATCCTAATCTCTCCGCTTGAAGTATTTTCTAAGATCCCCCCCCCCAAATGACGCTGGATCCGGTTGAGATTTAAAATAAGAGATCTGAGTTACGAGGTCCTTCTAAATATGAAGTTTCATGAAGATCCGATCACTCCTTAGTAAGTTAAAAATACGTAATTTTTTCTATTTTTTCAGAATTAGCCCCTCCCACCCGCAATAGAGCGGATCCGTTCCAATTATGTCAATCACGTATTTAAGACTTCTGCTTATTTTTTTCACCGAATTTCATCCCGATCCCTCCAATCTAAGCGTTTTCCATGATTTTAGGCCCCTCAAACTCCCCCCAATGTCACCAGATGCGGTCGGAATTTAAAAATAAGAGCTTTGAGACACGATATCCTTCTAAATATCAAATTTCATTGAGATCCGATCATCCGTTCGTAAGTTACCTCATTTTTTCTATTTTTTCCGAATTAACCGGCCCCCACTCTCCCCTCCAGATGGTCAAATTTTTCAAATATTTTTTAGAATTACCCCCCCCCCCCCTAATTACCCCAAAGAGAGCGGATCCGTTCCAGTTATGTCAATCATGTATCTAGGAACTTTTGCTTGTTTTTCCCACCAAGTTTCATCCCGATCCCTCCACTCTAAGTGCTTTCCAAGATTTCAGTTTCCCCATCCCAATTCCCCACCAATGTCACCAGATCCGGTCGGGATTTAAAATAACAGCTCTGAGACACGATATACTTCCAAACATCCAATTTCATTAAGATCTGATCAACCGTTCGCAAGTTAAAAATACTTCATTTTTTCTATTTTTTCCGAATTAACCGCCCCCCCCCCCGATGGTCAAATCGGGAAAACGACTATTTCTAATTTAATCTGGTCCAGTCCCTGATATGCCTGCCAAATTTCATCGTCCTAGCTTACCTAGAACTCCTAAAGTAGCAAACCCGGGACCGGCAGACCGACAGAATTTGCGATTGCTATATTATGTCACTTAGTTAATACCAAGTGGCATAAAAATCAACAGGATAATTTAGATATGGAGGAAGACACTATGATTGAACATAATTCACCCATCTAACTTCCCTCTGAATCCTGCTCAGCAAACAGTTTTTGGAAGTCATTTAAGAAGTCTGAAAAATCAAAAGCGAGCTTTAGATGTTACAACAACGATATCTTGAAGACCACCCTGATTAGCCAGATGCTCTAGGCTGCATTCTGATTACGTTACTTAGGTTTGTTTGATTCTATTCAGACTTTCAGGTAAGATCTTCTGTTAAGACGAAGAAAACTGAAAGAGTAGCAGGAAAGAAAGAGCATTTTGTGTGACTAAAGAATGAGATTTTGATGTGAAAAAAACACTAATCAGTTCAATCAGATTTAATTTTCTTGCAGTATCCTACCAATCCCAACTTAAAGTAGAATCAGAAAAATCTGAACCCACATACGTTCATAGGAACTCGAAGGAAAAACGGTATAATGACAAGGTGAGTATTGCTAGAAACAAAATGTTAAGGTAGACTTAATTTGGTAAAAGAAAATGTATAAAAGAAACAAAATGGGACGAATTAAGACTATAAAACATAATTTTCTAGAGACGTGAAAATTTGTGAGGTGTCCTGGGAGTACAGAACATTGAAGATTTTGAAGAACATTGAAGAAACACCAGATAGGTAACTTATGTTTTCCTGAAGATTTATATTTCGTATACATATTTCGAAAATTATTTTCTCCAGTCCTATGGCATTAACATTTCATGGAAAGACAATTCTAATATCACCCAATAGCTGAGATTAAACTTCATTCATATGTCAGATAAGATTTTTAAAGTTTCATTGTTTCTCGTTTTTTTTTTTTGTTATATATAGATAGTTAAATACGTTGGAAACATCCAAAATTTGACAAAATGTTTAAGCAAGTTTAAACCCTTCTCTAAGAAAAAAACTACCCAATATCGTAATTCTGACTGTGAATGGAAAGAACTCAAAGTAATGAATTCAAAAATATAAATATTTTGTCCTCTCGGTACAAAATACGGCTGTAGGCTTGTCATAAAATAGCCTACTTCATAAGGTTTTATAACCTTAATATTGCTCGTCTTGTGATTGCAAATCTTGACATTAAATGAAAATCCAAATAAAAAATAATCACGGAAAAACGGAGGCATTTTTCTGTAAATCTAAATATTAATTAGCTTATAAAGAAACATCTTATTTTATTGAGGTTCTTTGATTTAGAAAGTATATGTAATAATCCGCAAAAAAATCTCCTTTATTGACATAACAAAAGCATTCACTCGAGTTAGGCTGTACTGCTACACGATTGCGAACATCAAAGAAAATGGTCAAAAATCAGCAGATATGCCTTTTCAAAAAGTATCACAATTTGTTTTTTTTGTTTTCGCAAAAAATTATTCATTTATTCGTAAATATCTACTTTGCTCCACACAAAGTAATCCCTACCAGATATTACATGCTTATGCCAATGCTTTGTTTTGTTTCATCCTTGAAGCACTTAAAAAATCTCTTCTATGAACTTGTTCAGCTTCGATGCCGTCTTCTTTCATGTGTATCTTCAGTTTGGAGAACAAAGAGAAGTCCCCAGATCTGGGAATACGGTGACTGCGGCATTATTAGTGCGTCGCTTTTCACCAAAAATTCGTTAACAAGCAATGATGTGGTAATGAGGGGCGTTATCAAGGTGTAAATACCAATTTTTGTTGTTTCCACTATTGCGGGCGTTTCTTGCAGATTGCTTCGCGTAGATTGCGTATAACTTGCAAGTAATATTCCTTAAATATCGTTTAATCCTCTGGTAAGAGCTAAAGCTGCACCATGTTCCTGCAATTAAAGAAAACTTAAACCGAAATTTCAACGTATTTGAGCAAACTTGGCAGGGTTTTCGGTCTTGGCGTGTGTGGCAGCTTCCATTGTGATGGTTCAACTTTGATTTCCACGTCATAATCATAAACTCATTTTTTTTTCACAAGTTATGGCTCTCTAGAGCCAATTTGTGCTGTTTTGGACAGAGCCAAACAGCTCCTTAGCGATTTTTATGTGAGGCTGTTGTTTCAGGCAAAATTGAGCAATCTGGGTACACATTTCATGTTGACCTGTCTCATGCCCTAAAAATTCGTGAAAATCAGATGGCAAGAGTCAATCATTATGTTGAAATTATCAGTAACTTCTCTAATAGGGATCCGACGATTAACCTATACGATTTCCTTCATTTCACCAGTGATTTCGTCTGTTACTGACGCGCTCGGGTCGACTCTCTTCGTCGTTCACACCTTTTCAGCACTCTGAGAATATTTTTACCAGCGATAAATGTTGCTTCGGTCTGACGTAGCATCACCATGTTTGCCAAAGTCAACATTCATTATGCATCCCCGTACTTATTGTTGTTTTTAAAACAAAATTTGATACAGTTTTTTTTATCCGAGTTTTGAAATCGGCAAAATCGCCAATAAGCCAAAACACCAGCAAGAAAAGCAGCTCTCAAAATCGACAGAACTTTCACAATAGCCAAAATTGTCACCATGAATAAAATGCACAGGTAACATGATGCCGCAAAAATAAATCTTAAACTCAATAAACGCAACCGGCGGAATTATAAAATTCGCAATACTTTTTGAACAGATCTTGTTTTATTGTATTGACTGAAAACTCAATAGAAACCGTATAAGAAGGAGGGGAATAAGAACAACTTCGTCTTGAAGAACGAAGAGTACTTAGCACAAGCACATATCTTCATTCCTATTCTGGTCGATACTAATTGTTTTAAAAATGAAGGCGAAAGAAAGGATAACACTAGGACGAAAAGAAACAAAGAAGAGAAATAAAAACATGTAACGGGAATCAGATAAAAAGAGACATACATTTTCATCAAGTTCTAGATTTTTCAGCACTTCAATTATGACATTACGACAGCTTTCTACTTCAGCATTGATCCGTGATCCAGTTTCAAACACTTCTTTGACAACGAGGACCCCAACTTCGAGTGCTAATAATAAAATCTTTATTAAATACCTAATAAAGAATCAAAAGTAATTAGTAATTAAATTCCAGAAGCAAAGAACGTTACTAACAAAAACCTGCTTAACATAGGCTACTAATCTATCAAGGTCCCCCCAATATCCTCTAATCCAATATACCCTTACTCTCAGTGAGCATATGGCTCATCAACGAATTAACTACAGCCTATTGGCTAAGAAGCTTAAAAAATCACATATTCTTTTGTGAGGGTCAGAGAAATTTGCTTTGCCCCTTCTCGAAAACATAAAATTCTAACTCCCTTTCACCTACTTCCCCCTCCACAGAAAAAGCCTGAAAGTTTCAACACTATCCCCTAGCAATGAGACAAAACAGGGAATACTTAGCAAACGACGTATACAATGTGTCACCTTTTAAAGAAACCTACGGAAGACGCATCAGTTCCAATACTTGTCTCTTTGGAACCATTTCAAGGACTAGTTGTATAGCATCAAGTGATTCTTCTTAAGATTAGTGACTGGCTGGTAGTTACATATCAAAAGATATGAGCGCTATGGAGCTAATTAACCATTATGAAATTACATCCCATAAGATAACCAAAGTACTTGAGAAGCAAAGTTAGTCATGACGAAAAACTGAATTTACAATCACTTAGGCAGTCATCCAATTAACTATTACTAAGTATCAGATAGAGAAATCAAATAGTCAAACATTATTTTAAATCAGGGTTAAAAGAGCACAGGAGAGGTGAAAGGAGATTTAAAATGGCAGAACAAAAAAAAGGCAGAACAACAGTGAGCTAGACTCTATTTCTGCTAGAAAAAAAGATCATCCATGCAAATAGGCCTTTTTTTCCGCGTATCTCAGCTTGCTATAGCATATTTTTACACTATTTTTATATTTATACTATATGCTTTTTACTATAGCATATTTTAATTCTCATTTATTCCATTCTATTAGCCAATCACAAGGAAACATTCACAAGGGAAACATTTTCACATCCTGTAAAAAATAACAACACAGTAATCAAATATGAATGACGGAGTCTTCTAAACCAGAATGGAGTGATCCAAAATGCAACCTTTTCTGTTTTTAAGTTATCGTAAAAAAATATCGTTTAGGCATAAAATCAGAACGGGAAAATGGTCAGCTAGACTTTTATTCTATTTTAGGTACTTGTATGATATAGTTAAGACCACTCCAGCTGCTCTTCCATTGACGCATCGTAGAACCGTTTTTTTGTTAGTTTTTTTTTTCAGCTTAGCGTGAGATAAGAATAGATGGAAGTGGGGGGTGGGGGTAAATTATTTGGACAGTGTGAAGTTAGAAAACAAGTCTTACTTCATAATATGCAGAACAATTGTGCCTAAGACATTAGGCATACAGACCCACTATGCTTCACCCCTACCCTTCCTAATGCATAAAAACATAGCACAAATTTGTTTCTAAAGTATTATATTTTTATCATGCTTAGATATATTCCATTAGGATTGAGAGTTAGAGAAACAGTTGTTATTTAGGTGAAGAATATTAGGTCCGCGCTAAATAGTACAAGTACCCTATTTTAAAATAACAAGATGAACATTAATGGGTTTCAAGAGGCTATACAACTATTTTTACATGCTAAGACTATTCTACCAGTGTATTTAAACTTACCACTATTTTATTTTTGTAAAAGAGCTTCGTTCTTTTACTGACCCATGCATCTACAACTGTATATGCAATTCTCGGATGACACAGGCATAGCAAGGATTTATGTTCTCTGTGCATTTTTTTTTTTGTATTATTTCTTTTTTTTTCATTCCTACGGATTAGGTTTTGAATGTGAGGCAATAGTTTCGGTTGTCCTTTGATATCTGATATTTAGCTTTAATTATCTACCAGACCAAATTTTTTAAAGTTGCATTTTTTATTTTACTTTTTTTTTTTAGGAGGAAATATTCGTTGGAAAGTGGTTGAAAAAAGAACAACGATCAAAATTTCCAATCAAGTTTAGATCTCTCGCCCATAAAACTATATGTAACACCATGATTATAGTTTGGTCAACAGATAGATCCGAGATAAATGGGTTAAAATGATATAAGTATCATGCTTCTTCGCTAGAAGTCATAGCTGTAGACTTGTTGCGAAACTGCATGTTTCCCAAACGTTCAATCAATTCACTCTAAGTTTCATAAAATCTCCCTAAAAGGGTTAATCGTATTTTTGTAGACTGAAAAATACGTCAAAAATACGTACAAAACGTGTAAAAATACGAAAATGCTTCTATTTTAAAGCAAATTTACATAATTTTCTAGGAAAAGGTCTAAGTAAATACGTAGCTCTGGCTCTTGGAATGGATGGATCTGAAACTAATGACCCCAATTACACATTACATATTTTATAGCCTTGTCACAAAATCCCTTGCTCCAAAGGATACATATACCAAAATAAATTGATTTTTGTTCAAACAGCATAAAGAGCATAAATTAAGAAATAAACGTAGTCGGCATTGAGATGAGCGCAGCTAAAATTACAAGGAATTTATTCAACAAAACAGAAAAATCCCTGAGATCTGAGACGATCTTTCAACTTTTTTTTTCAAGAATATAGACGCAACTGGACAATTTTCAACCAGATACAACTGAGTTCCAAAAACTAGAACCTTTGTGTCTAACACCAATTATTTGTATAATTACAAATAATTACACCAATTATAATTACATTACACCATATATATAAAATAATTATATAATTGTAATTATTTAATATATGATATATAATTATAATAATTACACCAATTATAAATAAAATAAATATGAGAGAAACTGAGGCTGTTTTTAGGAAGACTGTTATCAAAGAAACAAATCCAATCTAATACAAAAGAAGTTTGCCAAAACAGTTCAGTAAAGAAAATCTGGCAGAATTTTCAAGCTTTTACAGGAAAAGAAAAAGCAGGGAAAAGACCACTCTGCTCATGTGGGGAATCCTAGCTGTTAAAACAACCCAAGAGATGAGCCTTCAACTAAAACAATACATAGCTTAGATTACAATATTCTAATCAAAACACGGGTAGTTGCTCTTCCTAAAAGTGTTTCCAGATTTTTTTTTGCCTTATCAGATTTTAATTTTTATTTACAATGTTTGGTAATTTAAATTATAAGTTCTTGGAACTTTAATTAATTTCTGAAAATGTATTTGATTAGATTATATTTAATTTATAAATTCTTTTAAAGTGTCTCAGATTTTGTTGCTACATTCAGATTAATAGCTTAGATTAGTCAATGCTTACCTTTATGCATATTTTTCTGTTTTTCAATTAATGTCCTCCATAATTGAACAACACGGGTGATTGATAGAATTGGTTTTGGAGAAAAATCCGGCTTTGCTTTGGACACAGAAAACAAAAAAGCAAACAGAGCAGGCAAAAGGACGTCAGAAGACCTGTAAAATTTTCCGTACAAAAAACAATGAAACATGACTAAAGCTATAATACTGAAGAACGTAGAAGCAAACGAAAATTTCATTTCTAATGTCTTTTTATAATTGGTAAAATGAAAAAAGAAAAAGATGACCAAAAGTGATATAAATTTCCGACGAATGTTTTTCCAACAGTCTTATCAATAAAATAATATGAAAAAAACTTCGTTTTCTTAAAGAGTTAAAGAGGCTGCGTCCCAAAGTCGAACCTTAAAACGTACAGGAATTAGAAGAGGCAGTTGGGGGGCTGCCGCCCCCCAAACCCCCCGCTTTTAAAGACTCTTCTGTACAGGTTTTTTGTTTTTTTGCTAACCCCCCGCTCTTGGCTTGGGAAAGGCCCTCTTTTAATTAACAAAACATTGAAATGAATGAATAATGGAATAACTTCGAAAAATGTTAAACACAAGAGGACAGGAGAACCATTGCGCCGAAACTAGTAATTAGTAACAATGAAGTCCCCCCACAAAAAAAACCTGTACAAAAGAGTCTTTAAAAGCTGGGGGTTTGGGGGGCGGCAGCCCCCCAACTGCCTCTTCTAATTCCTGTACGTTTTAAGGTTCGACTTTGGGACGCAGCCTCTTTAACTCTTTAAGAAAACGAAGTTTTTTTCATATTATTTCTGTACGTTTTTCTACAATCCATGGTGGATGTAATTTAATAATTCCTGTACTGCTCGTACAGGAATTAGGAGAGGAAACCCCCCCCCCCCGCTTTTAAATCATTGTATAAAATAGAAAAAAAATAGATAGAATGACCGAAATGTTTCTTTTGCTCATAAGAAGCTAATATTCTGTTATCTCTCAAATGATAAGCTGTCCAGGTGTTATCAAAATTTTTTTGATGTTGTGAAAAAAAACCCCCCGTAAGGGACTTGAACCCTTGACCCGAGGATTAAAAGTCTCACGCTCTACTAACTGAGCTAATAACTTGCATGTGTGTAAATATAACTTCTCAATAGCTTTTAAAAATTTCAAATTAACATGGGCTCTTATGGAAAGAAATCCGTTAATTAAATAGCTAATGGGTGGTTTCTGGAAAACAGGGAAGGAGTTATCGGATCAAGCTGAAATTTCGCGGATAAGCTCCTGGGCCGTAGGGGACCTTAACTTGTGAATTTCAGCCCGATCGGACAACGTTAAAAGGGGGGGGGGGTTGGAGGGTCGAAACTTTCGGGGGGTTAAGATTTTCCTACGAAACTTTCATGGGCACTTACTCGGAGAATTCCGCATCGAATGAGTCTTCGTACACCCAGATCCGATGTCGGATGTGACCTGTAGGCGTCTAGAAAAAAAAAGTAAATGAATTTTAAGTGGCTATGCGTGGTTTCTGGAAAACAGGGAAGGAGTTATCAGATCAAGCTGAAATTTCGCGGATAAGCTCCTGGGCTCTAGGGGACCTTAACTTGTGAATTTCAGCCCGATCGGACAACGTTAAAGGGGGGCTTGGGTTGACAGGTCGAAACTTTCGGCCAGATTTTCCCCATGAAGAAAAAGTTGGAGGGGGATGAAATTTTGCAGGTTTCTTAGTTGGAGCTCGGGCTACGAAATGCATCCCTCCCCATCCGTCTGCGACCACTGGAACCGAAGATCGCTTAACATTGTCGTGTGTCGCCTCTTTATAGAGGCACGAGTGTGCCTCCTTGAAAAAAAAAACGATAGGAAGTTAATCTTTAAATATACGAATGAAGTTAATACAATATACGTAATATATTACAATTTTTCCACTATGGCATCACAGTTGGGAATTCCCTTCATTTGCTATCTACATCGTCCTATTTCCGAGGAAACTTGTAATCTAGATCTCACATATTCTTTTTATGTTCATATAAACCCATATTTACAGAAGATGAGCTTTTCTCGGGGAAGAGGGGGGAGGGGGCTTCATCCTACTGTCAAAAGTGTTGGTACGTCTAGGAATGGATTAAACTCTTTAGATAGCATAGGATCCATAGAAGTCACAATAAATGTTATCGAACCAACAAAGTGGTGTGTAATCACGTAGCTTAAGCCACAACAAGTCTTATAACAAAGATGACCTTTTCTAACAACTTTTAGCAGCAGATACGTTTTATAGATTGAAAAATTAAGAAATAATACTGTATGAATTGCATAATTTGTAGATACACAAAACATACCCTTTGAAGAGGGATATGCGGTCAAAGGGCCTTTTCTAAGGGGCAGTGGGGGAAAACACGATAAATATATATTTCTAGGCCACCTTTGTCAAATTTTCTGGATGGAAGGGGATGGGCCTTTTAAAAAAATATCAGAAAGAATCCGCCTCCCCCTCAGCCTGTCCAAGTAGGTGGTTTTGACAGCTTCTTAGAAAATTGAATCTATCTAACCACGCTCAAAACGTATGTTTATCTAAATTTGAGTTTGCCCAGGGTAGCCACCTCCATATACTTCACCTCTAGTTCCAAAAAATGAAAAAATATGTAGTAATAAAAAATCTCACGGAATGGTCCATTTTTCCAAGAATTCCAGCTGCTGAATGACGTGTTTCAGAAAAACTTGATCCGGGCCAAGAAGAGAAGAACTAACCCCAATATTGACTAAATGCTGCACTAGATAAAGAATCTCAACTTGCACCAAGGTGTTACTGGTCGTTGTATACAGCTAGAAAATGGAAATGGATATTAGTTAGAGTTGCAGTGAAAAGACAGAAGGTTCCAATCAAATTCAACAGAAAAAATTGCTAAATATGATTTTATATATCCATAAAATAGTTATGTTTTAATCACATATCTCAAATCATCGTTTCACAACATGGGAGTTGCGACCTCAAAGACAAGGAGTTGCATCAATAATAAAAAATAGACGCTTATGTACGACGTGGATATTTGATTTGTCAATTAATAAATTTAAGTCAAATTTGCACACACACACTCAAAAATGTATACATACAATGTAAATATGAGCGTACAAACATATGATTAGATAATTTAAAATGAAAAACTAAAAATCAATGCATATATATATCAACACTAACGATATTACCACGCTATGCTAATAAAAGAAAGAGTTGCGGAAAATGCAAAAAAGAACTTTTTTATTGGTATTAGGTCATGACTCGCTATACCTCTAATCGACTCTGGGGTTATTACGAATGAGGTCTCGAATAAAAAAGAAATTATTTTAATCAATCAAACTATGCAGTTGTTAAATGTTTGCACCTTCCAGCCAATCTCCAATCTTCATTCCTAAAAACAATCACGTAACGTTACACAATGGATAGTTGAAGCTTGAAGACGAGTGAATATATCTCTTTATACATTCAGTTATTAGCTTATTTTTTTTTAATGGTGACGAATTTTATGTATGGTTTCGGTAAATCTACCCTAATTTTTCCCAGAAGGAGGGAGATGGCTAAGGCGGCTTCAAGTTTTATGTGGGGGAATTTTATTGATGCAAATCTAGAAATGGTTAGGTGGCGCTCAACGAATGTTGAGGTAGGGACGGAGGGGGAATCCTTCTGACTATTCGCAAGGGGAAACCCCTCTTCTCCTTGTGTATGCAGGTATGGTAAGACCAATCAACATGCAGTATCAGAGCGTTAACCTAATCGAGTCTATCACACTTAAAAAAACTCCTCCTACATCTCACCCTCTTTTAAGTTTCCTCTCTTATCAATGTCTATGAGATCTCAACAATTATAGAATATAAATTTTATTACGTAACTGGAAATAGTTTGCTATGTCGTTTATTGGATTGTTAAACCAAAGATAACCAAAAACTCAGGTCTTAAAAAGCAACTACAGCAAAATGACAAAAATGATGATTATGATGAAGTTACGACTTAATTTTTTTTTTTTTTTAATGATAGAAAAGTGAGAGGCAAACAAATTACAAATTCATTTTACTGATACCTTTTTAACGCTTGTCCTTTTTAATGTTAAAGGAGAAAAGAGGAGAATCTTACCTCAAGGACTTTTTTAACAAATGGTTCAAACTTGACTATGGTCGTAGCAAGCATTAACTTTTCAGGGGGTCTGGAGCAGCTGATTAAAGAAACAATCCTAAAATTAAAACCTTAATAAGAATATGATTTAAAGCTGCTTTAACACTTGAAAATACATCAATGTAACGTTCATTTTGAATCACCAGATGGTGTAGCACTTAAAAAGGCGTCAAAATTCTCTAACTAAAACATCCATCAACATAGATTTTGTCGTACTTGCGTACAGAAAGGGTCCTTTATTCACGCATGACAGAAGTGAATAAAACATGATTATGGACAGTAATTATCAGTCAAACAATACTATAAACAATGACGTTTCACAAACTTACCGAGATTGATAAAAAAAGTTCAGTTATGGTGGTCTGAATGACTTCATGTTGACTGACAAAGATATTACAGATGTTGATATTTTTACAGGGTAATTTGAGATTTTACGTAGATTATTAAGGGAAAAGCGGACACACCTAATGTGTGTTTTTACTTTTTATAATGACTAGTTGTTTGTAAAGAGAAAGCTTTCAAAGACAGCAAAGATGCCACCAATATGAATTTGGTATCAAAAGCTCCGTTTTCAAACCAATTATACAGTGGGAAAACGGGAGGTAGCTCTTAATAGAATCAACAAAATTTTGAAATAAAAGTAATTAGAAACAAAAGAGTGAATCAAGCACGAAAGATAATTCATTTCTTGATTTTTCTTTTTATTTGGATTACAAACAAAATCAAATATACATCATTTATTTATCTAATCATTCCGATTAGGAAAGCATTTACTACAGAAGATCGGTAGCTTTTTGATGTCACCATCGTAAAAACATGTTAGCATTTTCGGTAGCACTATTCCTTCCACTCAACCGTATTTCCTGGTGGCCTCCCCGAGCCCGTTTAAGTAGCCGAAAGTGATAAAAATAGCAAGATGATACATAATGGGCTCAAGGGAACAAGCTCAAGAACTGTCCATGCATTTGCCCAAAAATGTCATGTAAAACAGCTGCAATGAGACAGAAGGATCTTTTATTACAATGGAGAAAAGATTTCTTGCGTCCACTTGTCACATCAATCGTAGCGAAAAGAATGTCTACCTCAAAGTAGTGAAACATACTGATGATCAAAGCTGATACATGAAACACTGCGCAGGTCACAACTAACAGTCGTTAGCACCTTACCAGCCGACACCTAAGCTTTTACGGGCGCTGTATTGCTCTTTCTATCAGGAGGTCCTGACAC
The DNA here is from genome assembly GCF_032884065.1 of Artemia franciscana. NCBI lineage: Eukaryota > Metazoa > Arthropoda > Branchiopoda > Anostraca > Artemiidae > Artemia > Artemia franciscana. The sequence goes on along the minus strand of NC_088867.1, from coordinate 20,368,060 downwards.
AGGTGACTCAGACGTAGGGTGGTGGACCCACTTTTCAGTCCATACAACAATATGATCAACAGAATCCCACACTAAGTGCTGCCCATAGAGACTTAAAAAACAGTTCACTCAAACTATCATAACTCGCTCTGATACCTTTTTTGCAAACTGTCAAACATCTAAAACAAGCGTAAATGTTCGGTTTCATAGCGCTCGTCCCTGGACAAAAATCTTTGGTTTTTCTCTTTTCACGAATCAGAAACTCGGTAAAATCCTTAGCACAATCAAGAAGTGAACTTCTATCTCAGCAATCGTATGCATTACATTCTGATCAGACTTAAGATGGGCAACTGACGCTCAATCCTAATGAAATTTACCTAAGTATGGTAAAATATATTACTTTAGAAACAAATTTGGGCTATATACTTGCACATTCGGGGAAAGAACGGAGGTGGGGGTAAAGTATAGCGGGTCTGCATGCCCAGTGTGTTAGGTGCATTTATTCTACATATTATTCAGTAAGAATTATTTTCTAACTTCACACTGTCCAAATACTTTACCAGCACCCCTCCTCCTAATGTGCAAATATAAAACTCAAATCATATATTTCCCATCTATTCTGTCATTTCTCTTTGTCTTATCTCACGCTAAGCTGAAAGAAACTAACGAAAAAGCCTGTTCAATAATGCGTCAATGGATGAACAACTTGAGTAGTCGAGGCTATATCATAAAAGTACCGACAGCTCTCGCACAAAGACAACCAAATGTTCACTTTGGTATTATGAGCTACGACAAGAAAAAACATTAAGATGGTGTGCGAGGGTTAACTTGATGGTGCCAAATTTCGAAGTCCGAAAAAGATTTTATGTTCTACTCTCAATTGAATGTTTGGCTTCTGGAGCGATTGATACTTTTTCTGTACAAGCACCAACAACACTAAGTAAAAATTTCGGTTTCCAAGTTTAGTGTTCCCTTATCGCACGCACCTCGTGCAAACCGAGTATTTCCAGATTTGACAATGCCATGATATGTTGTAATTTACCAAAATAACTTTTTCACGCATCCAAGACAATTTTCATACCATATGCTTTAATTTTGACAAAAAAAACAAAAAAAAAAAAAAACAAACAATTCATTGCCAATGTTTCTACCTCCAAAGGATTAAAGCATACCTCATATATATCCAAGAAAGCACACCAGCAAGCCAGATTTTATTACACCTTGAAATGTTTGATTTTCTCGTCATATCCAGTGCGCAGAAGCAACAACACACTGTTTTTTAAGCTAAATTGTTCAGTATAACTACATTAGAAGAAAAAGTTGCCTTGTTTGAAAAAAGAAAATCAGGTATTTTTCTTCAAGTCTTTGATATAGTTGCATCTACAGTGTATAATTCAATTTTTCAAATTGGATTTACATAAGCTAAAAATAGCGTGTATTGTTTTATTTACTATAAGCATTCATGATTTATCCCAGAAGAGCTAAAATTAGCGTTATTAGTCTATAAAATTAACCATATTCATGTCACTTACCTCCATAAGAATTGTGTTCTATTAGATCATTTTAACCTCAACCTTGGCACTGGTTCCTTAACTTTTATAGTTAATTCATGGGAACAAAAATACCTTTCTCACCTAAAACACATAAATCAATCTATGTTTATAGAAACTTTTTTCTTACTTTCCGAAAGGTGTAAGATTTGGCAAAAAAGAAAAAATTGCAATTACTTAAGACAGCTACGGAATAGGAATCTAATTCAAAAATAAAACTGAATTTGTCTCGGGCAAATTTAATTTCCTGAAAAGGACGTGTTGATGACCACTATATGCTCACTTCTAAGCTTTTAGACATGTGTTTGAAAAAATTACACAATCTAAAATACTTATAGATATTTTTGTCATATCTCAGCTAGAGCTCTTTTAATTCGAGTGAAATCTTTATTTGAGCGTCGAACTATTTCTTTTGAATAGCGTGCAAAAAGAGTAAATGTAGCTCGCAAAAAAAACGTCAGAATTTGAGATATTTAGGCACAATCTCATCGATATACAAACCTCATCTTTCCAGCAGGTCTATAATATGGTTTCTGAGCTAATAAGCTATCTTCGATAGCGTCATCTCCCAAAGTATTTGGTTTTGACTCGGAAAATCTTCCTTCTTTTATGCAAGTAAAGAATGAATAACCAAATAAAGACTTGAGAACCTACAATAAAAGACACAATTAACGAAAAAATACTAAATTTGGTAATAGCCCTACAGGATCGACATTTTGGCCTTTCATTTAACAAGTATTATTTTCACTTTTCTTTAAACTAGTTAGGTTTAAGGAGGCTTCAATTAGTCGATGATATGCCTTTAATTTTAACATTATGATAATTATAACTCTTATTATAGCAAATGCAATATTACTTCTTAATATAATGGAAGGCCAATGGCTGTGCATTAATCCTAAAAGGTCTCAGAAGTGCCTACAGAGACACTTAAGGCATTCAAGGACAGTCACCAGTCATCTCTCATTGCCGCGAGAGGCCACAACTCGTCCCATTCGAGTTGGAGCAAGGTATCGAGATTTGAGAGTTCCACTCGGTGGCTGCGTTGCAGAGTCTTTTCAGGGCATCCTCTTCAAATATTTGTTGAAAACAAGATACATTTTATAGGCGCGGTCAAAACATGGCAGCTTTTAGTTAAAATTAAGAAATATTATAACAATTGAAATATGGTTAACACAAGAATCAACAAGCACAAACGATATCAAAACGCGCAAGCTATGAATTATTACAAGCATGAACAAGACACGGTACAAAGCTTCGTAAATAACGCTGTCATCTGGAGTAAACCGATGTGAGTTTTAGGACTTTCACAGCCACTTTTGTGGGGAGTCGGGATAAAAGAGGGACAAAAGGAGGTGGAATCAAGTATTTGTATGTGGGATGGAGAAGGAGGATTGACCAGGATTCCGTGCACAATTTCTCACAAGAAAGGTGGGTCAAGCTCCAATACTTTTAGACAAAAAGAGTAAGGAAACGGGGAACTTTCGTGGAAGATTTGTAGTCATTTCTTATGAATCCGTTAAATTTTATAACTTTCTTCCTTTGTGAGTTCAAAATGCCAAACAGGACATTAATATTTCAATAGTGGGCACATAAATATAAGGATGACCTTTGGTTGCGAGTTTCCGGCATCCAAATCACTGCGCCCAAGTTATTTCTGCTTTTGGTATTTAATGACTTTGATTATAATTGGTTGAGATGTCTTCAGCCACAAAGTAGCATTAGCTACTTTTTCGATCCAATGGATATTCAGAATGCACTCGAAACACATGTTTTCGAACATGGTGAGTTTCTTTTCAAGTTTTTGGGCTAAATGACAGGTTTCGAAAAGTAAGTACAGCGTCGAGAGGACGCTGCTGTTGAACAACCTCAGCTTGGCTAGGAGACAGTACAGCTGGTTGGGCCATATTTGAGATGGTTTCCTCAGAAATACATTTTCCTGGCCGATTCTGGGCTTGAGTTCTCACTGGCACGATAGACATAGACATAGACATCGACATAGAGATCTAGTCCTTGTCATATCTTCTTTTGTTGGCAGTTATGTCCTAAAAAAGCTGGCAGCAATTAACAGAATATTTTAGAGCTTGTGTCACGCATTACCTATGTGATTGAAGCTCTTCGATGAGTAATACTAGGTTTATGACGTGAGACAAAGCCAACTAGAGCGGCACCTAGATATCCTTTTGTCAGTTGTCCGGCCGTCAAAAAACAAAATACACAATACTTTACTTTTGTGGTTTCAAGCACATAGTTTTTTTTTTAGAAAAAAAATAGTGGTAAAATGTGAGAAACCTCCATACTCTTCCTTTTCGATTTTTCTTGATTAAAGACCCACCAACGCCATCCCATATAACCTAGACATTACATACGTCAACTTGTCTAAATCTCAACGGTACAAACATCATTAATCTGGATTAAAGTTTAGACACGCTTCCCTTACTCTTAGTGATCACCTTAAGCTGCTGAGGAATTGTGCTACCAAGCTTAGTGTAAAAGTCGCCTCTCCTTCTTTTTTCTCATTTCTCGGGTGTTTGCATATTCAATGCATAGAAGAAGCAGTCAAACTTTTATTACAGCATAAAAGCCTTGCCTGAATTAGAAACAACTTACAAGTACAAAGAAAAACCAGTTCTAGAAAAGTTAAATGTTTCACAAAATACGTGCACATTACATAAATTATACTATCGTTATAAATCCTAACTGGCGAAATAGACGTAATTTACTCAAATTGAGCCACAGCAATGAATATAGATTATTAAAAAACCGATTTCAGTAAATTTTACTAAACTATTTTAGTTACTTGTGTATACAGTGTAAAGCAAGACTATTGGTTGCTCATTTGATGTGTACGATTAACTAACAGGACTTGAAATATTTATATTACACTAAGCACGGTAGTCCATACTGAAGAGGATTTCAAAGACAAATACCTACCCAAACTAGTCTGTAAGGGCCTCTATCCTTCTTTTAAGCTCAAATGGAGGACATTATAGACTCAACTTTTTAATTCAAGTAAGCTCAGATTTTTGTTGTTTCGAAAGCTTCTCCTTTTTAGTCCTAATTAAGGGCTATTTGAATTGGTACGGTTCAGAATTGGTTCAGTTTCTCAAACCCTTTTGCAGTAGCCAAATTCAATATAGCCTGTCTGACTATAAACTAACACTATTTCCCTCCCTCACTTTTTGTTCTATCCCCCCACCCCCAGAACAAAACTGTTTGATTTCATTTCCTCCCTGGAAGGGTCCTAGAGAATAAGGTAATGCACCAGACACAAGTACCCAAGATCATGGTTTTGACTTTCATTACTGGTGGTTAGGATCATAAGAGATTAAATCATTACAGGAAGTTAGGGCTTTGTCTAAGAGCGATTTTCGCTTTACCTTCCTTTGACAGTTAACAATAAATTGTGACATCAGGGCCGTTCTAAGTCCGATACTTTTTCCGCAATAATCAGGTTTTTAGTTACAAAGAACAATATTGACTATACGTCTAGGATACGTATCATACATCCTGGACAAATATCGACATTTCCTTATAGGCCCTGATTTCCGATAAGTAATGTCTACAAATACCTGTTCTTCTTTTTTATTCGGAATAGGATATTTGAATTCAGGTTCCAAGTAACTTAGCAACTTCAAACTGCATTTGATAAAAACTTCATTTTTTTTACAGGGAATGGTTTTTTTTTTATAACTGGCCTAGTAGCGCAGTTTTTGAAAAAAAATAAAATCAATTCCATAAATCCTGAAATTTTCTCGGAAATACCATCAATTTACGACGTTTTTTGTACAATCTCGGTTGATATGAGTTTCAATTTAAGGCTTTTTATTAGTGATCATCTATTTTTAATTTAAGTACATTAAGGGCGTTAAACTTACTGCCTATGAAGCAGATGCACCTGTATCTATCAACCAAACCAAATTTTCTTAGCAAAACCGTAAAATATTTGTAGTTTTGGGGAAGGGTTTGGGCTTGCAATCTTGGTTGATTTGAGTTTCAATTTAGGGCTTTTTGTTAGTGATCATCCATTTTCTAATTTAAGTACATAAGGGCGGTAAGCTAACTGCTTATCCGAATCAAATTTTCTCAGCAAAATATTTACATTTTGGGGGAAGGGAGGTTCCTGTAGATAGTTCACTGATTATATCTACTTTGCTGCGCTTAAAAATAAGACGGCAATATTTTTACAAGGAAGTAGTAAGTTTTCAAAATCTTCAGTATACCCAATTTACAATTGCTTGCACTTAAAAGTTTAGCTTACTGTGAGTCCAACTATATTTATTGATATTGGAGATCATGCTTGCGTAGCAGCAGTAGGTACATTACCCGGACAAAAGAAAGTAATAAAGACATCGTCGAGACTGCAATCCTATTCTGGAAACCTCTAGGAGAAAACTCCTTAAAATTCTGATGTTTCTTTTTTCCAAACTGGATTGACATGAGTTTCCCATCATGTTTTTCTTTTGAATCGTCATAGAGAGAACCCTGACCCAGGTATACCGATCAAGATGAGTGGGAACCTTAAATCGAGCTAAGGAGTAAGACAAACAAAAATACATCACATCCCTTTATGTTCTTACCTGATTAGCAGTGTGAGTTGACTTCGCAGGCAAGAAATGTAAGCAGCTCTTCAAATAGAGAAGAATTTCTTCATAGTGCTTTGTACTCTGACTGACAGGTGATATTTCTAGTATGATTGATGTTACATCCAACGTGGACATTAGGAGCCTTAAAAACTTTTCTTCTGAAGTATTTTCAAATGAAAGCTATAAAGAAGCAAAGAAACCATGAACAAAAAAAATGGTAAAATTCTAGATCATGAACTATTTTCTATCTGGGAAAGTTGTTGAATTATGAGAAATAAACTTTTTCAAATAAATATAGAGCCGAGGACGAGGAGGGATAGGACGAGGAGGCGATTTCAAGCTTTTACTCATACTCCTTCCCTATTCCAAAGCCTAAGAAGATTGTATAGAAGGCAGGTTTATACCTATTTTAACATAAGATACTTTCAAAGAGCTTTTTGGTCAATAATTTAGACTCTGGATTTATTCCCAGAAGTTACAATTCAATTCTAATTCTAAATAAGTAAAGGGCCCGTCATCTAGAATTTTAGCCAATAAAATACCTTAAATAGTTAAAATAAAAAAATATAGGCCAAGCATCTGTCAGCCAAAATCATGCTGAAATAACTTCATTAACAGTTATAACCTTAACGGTAACTGTAATTTGTCATATCCAAACATAACTGTAAATCTTACCGCAACAAAACCGTTTTCGGTGTAAAATGCTGCTACTACTACTACTAACAACTCACCGCAGGACCAGCCCGCCCGAGTCCAACACAGCTACGCAAGCTCCTAATCCTCCTCCTTCATCCCAATCTACTCAAAGCCTCCTTATTTATATTCCCCCAGGAAGTTCCCATTTCCTTTAAATCTTTCTTTATGACATCCTCCCACCCCAACCGCGGAAGACCTACTTTCCGTTTAGCCCTAGACGGTTGGCCAAATAGGAAAATCTTCGGCAACCTGTATTGTCTGTGCATTGTTTTGCGTACGGGTCTGAATGAAGTATTTCAAACAGTAAACTTGACCAAAAATGTGGTTCTATCCAGCTTCCTAGGGCTATAATGAGAGAAAGGTTGAGATGGCTAGGACGCGTTCTGCGGATGAAAGATGACAGACAGCCAAAGATTTTCCTTTTTGGCCAACCACCTGTAGTCAAGCGAAAAGCAGGCTCTCCCCGAACCGGTAGGGAAGAAGTTTTAAAAAAGGATATAAGGGAAATTGGACGGTGTAAATTCATACTGAGATAGACGAGGAGCGTGCGTAGGTTCATCAAAAATTACCCGTGGGGTAGGCATACTTCTACGTCCGCAGCACTTTCTCCCTCGAAGAATACTTCTAACTATATATTATTCGTTGGCTTATCTATTAATCTCCTATGGTTGCCTTCTATGGAGCAGTAGCTTCTTATGCAACTATAGAAGATTGCAAGTTCTACAAAATAAAGCTGTTAGAACAAACAGTGGGTATGTCCAGGATGTACATGACACCTATGCTTGTTTTAGGTCCCTGAATCTCCTTGACAAAGGTCAGATAAGGGATTATCAAGCCACAGTAGTTGTGTTTCAGTGTAAGAATGGTTTAACCCCAGATGTTTTTAAGAGTTTTTACCAAATTAATAGTGACCTGCATAATTATGGAGCTAGGCAAAGTGATAATATAGTTGTTGATTTGTGTCATGGTACCAGGTCTTCATTTTCAATGAAACACCTGGATCCATCTGTATGGAATGAGTTACCATTGAGAATTAGGGCGGCAGAACACGTACCTCAGATAAAAAGAATTTAAAAGATTATTTTTGGGGGAGAATTTGTTGAATTTTATTATGACTGGTAGGTTGGGTAGGGTCGGAAGAGGAGCTGGAGAGGTAAGGGTGGGCTGGAGGCGGGAGTGGGAGTGCAGAGTGGGAGAGGGGAGGTCGGAAGTCGGAGTTTAAGAGTGATGGAGACTAGATTTGCTATTATTAATTTTCTTTTATATTTTTATTTATATATTATTTTTAATTGATTTATTTATTTATTTGTCTATTTCTTTCATATATAGAATTTATACTTTATTTATTTTTGGTTTATTTATAATAGTTTTAATCACTTACATGAGGTTTAAGTAAGTAGTCGAGTTAATAGGTAAGTGGTTACGTAGACTTTTGCGCAACCGCAAACCTTCATGGATTTTCTCCACCGCGAAAGTGTTATTTAATTTATTTATTTGTTTGTGAATGTGGATTAATAAACTTATAATTTCCTTATAACTTACATACTTATATATATATATATATATATATATATATATATATATATATATATATATATATATATATATATATATATATATATATAATGCCTCATTCATTCATTATTTTAGCCACCCCCCCCTCCCCACATAAGTGCTGGTATAATTGAGCACAAAAATAGATATGATATTTAGACGCAGCATACTTAAACTAAGAATTACCTTAGAATTTCTCCATAGGCTACGGACACTCTCATATAAGCGTACATAATAGCTTTGACTCCACATATATCCAGATCCATTTAATGTTAATAGCTTTCTCTCAGTTGAGCCTGTAAGTAGAGGTTAAAGCACCAAACAGCTTTTCTGTAGAATATAATACTTTAGGCATTTAGCATAGTATATTTAAATCAGGAAAGATATTTTCTGTGGCTGTAATAAATGAAAATGCACGAAAATACGTTATCAGAAAAGAAGCACAAGTTAACCTTTTAATTACGAAGCTTTCTATTTCTAACTGATTTACCACAATTATATACCGATTCACCCATGCCTACTGACCTTTTTCATATCAATAATGATAATTGCTACTCGAGATTTCGGTCATTAGATGTCACCCCAGTGGCAGTTCTGGCCTCTCTTGTGGCAAAATATTGATCGGTTTCCCCCATCCCCTGTCTCCCAAAAAATTTTCAGGTCAAATTTTCACAAAATTTTCATTTATTAACAAAATTATTTTCAATTCATTAATTAATTAATAATTTGTTGTTTGATTATTTTTTTAATTTATTATTTAAATTATCTAATTATTACAAGTTTCTAATATAATTATCTTCACTATTGCTATTTAATTATTTTTGATTTTATTTTTAATTTATCAATTAATCAATTTATCGATTACTTTATTTTAATAAGTAAAAATTAAAAAATTAAAAAAATGATTATAACCGTTAGAGAATTTATTTGATATGTTGCACCCCTAAACCACCTCTGTCCTACTCTATCCTAAATAGTCCCTTCTTGAAGTCCTGCAAACCAACCCAAAGACAAGAAAAATTCCCCAGGACTTCTAATGGACAGAAATATGGGCCATTCTGCACAAAATGCATAATATCGCCAGAAGTTGAAGACGACTCACCTTAAATTTTCCTTACTTAGACCTACGTGGAGTAAGTAGTTCTCTTCCTGCATCTCTTTTATTTCAGTATAATTCTCAAGTTATTCTGGCACCCTCCGTCCCAGGTGCCATAGTTTTACCTATAGGCTCAAATACTGAAATTCAAGCAGAATATCCAACTATATCAAAACTTAGCCGTCTAAAGACAAAAGTAAATGTCTCTATTGTAGATTCAATATTATTAACGTTCTTAAATTCTATTTTCATGACCATCTGTATTTAAATTCAAACTTAATTTTAAAGACAATTTTTTGTTCCAGAAAGCAAATCCTGTCTCATACAAGAATATAATCATAACTAACTCAATTGGGGGAGAATGGCAAGACTAGTGAAGAAATAAAAACAATGCAAATTTTCCAATAAAAGGCTTATTCAAGTTTCTGAATGTCAAAATATGGATCCAAGACTTAGCATGACTCCAAAACGCTGGTTTCTATGTTTGACAGTGAAGAAATTCTATATTTGTCACTTGGATAGAAAATCAAAGAGTAAGCTGTTACGTACTACAATATAAGTATGAATTAAAACAGAACCATTTCTCTTCAAATTTTCAACAGTATTGACCGTGTGAATTGAATTTCACCTCGAATCCTTGGTACCTGAAAATTACATTGGTAAAGACCCTAAGAAAAATTTAATAGTGGCCCTGTGCGGAGACAGAACCCTGTTATTCGCCCCCAGAAAGCTCAAGAGTTAGCCATATAATTCCAAAGCGTAATCACAAGCTCTAATAGTGCTATATTTGCTTTATATGTCAAGCAAATAAAACAGAAAAAATCAAAACTGCAAGACAAATGTAAAAAAAAGATCAGTTGATCAGAACTTTTGGCAGCCATTATTCTCTCTCTATGCAGATTACATTAGTGAAGTATCCTTTATAGAATTTATTGATCTTTCTGTAATATTTCGTTAGGGAAAATGAGGTGACTCCATTGAAGACTTTAGTAAGGAGAAAGGAAGCTTCATTTACGTGGTTTCATCAATTAGGCTTGTAAGTTAAAACATACATCCTTTTAAAGCTGGTAGGCAAAAAGGGCAGGTTTACATTTCTTTTAGCTTAAATCTCTGCTCCACCAACAGCTTATGAAATTTAGTAGAAAGAGAAGCTTAAAAGAAATTGCAAGTTGCATACTGGCGAATTTTCCTTGTTACAGAAATTTCTTCAATAGGAACTAAGGATAAGGCAATCCAGGGAAAAAAGAGAAAACTTCTAAAGCTTTAAAGAAAACTTAGAAAACTTCTAAGCTTTAACAATTCACTGAGGCATTCAGATATTAGGTTTACCGGCAGATAGGTAAATGGGAAAAATGTAAAGATCGGGCAGCAAAGCAAAAATGAAAGAAGAGTGGATGAATCGACTCAAAGGGGTTTCAAAGGGGTTGCGATACTATTCACTCTTTTCCTCAAACCTAGGAAATGAATTCTTTTTTTACAAAGGTTATCTTTTCTGACTATTGATTGTCATTCTGGTTCAAGCTAAATAAAAATACCTTTCATCAAATGAAAATCAAGAAACGAAACTGCAATAGTTTAGAGTTGTTTGTGAACAACAAAAGGCTTTAGCGTGGAGCTAAATCAACGCTTTAGCTCAAAAGTAGTCAATTGACATTTTGACAGTTTTATTTATGTAATAGTTTTCTATATCGTTGAATGAAAAAGAATTAAAAGAAAAAAGTGGTTAAAATTCGCCTCTCTTCAAGATAAACTAAATTGACTGTCACAACAGTATTAGTTCAAAAAAAAAAAAAAAATCAGGACAGCTGATCAGCATTAAAATTCAATAGAAAAAATTAAATATTTACAATTTTCAGTAGAAATGCAATGACATTGTAGCCTTCCGGGTGGTCTGAGGTGTGGGCAGCCCAACTTTTACTTTGAGAAGCTTCTGTTTGTTAACAGAAGCTTGGAAACTTATGTTTTAATGTGGATATCTACCTTCACTGCTCATAAAATTCGATCAATGTCACGTTTGATGTTATAGTCAAAGTTATATTTCAAGTGCGAAGAAACCTGCAACGAATTTTCAATTCCAATAGCCAGTATTAAAATGAGATTATTTTCACGTGTATACTAGCATCACAGTTTCACGCTCAACGATTTGCTCAGGCGTTGACTAAGTAAAGAGCCATATACTTCCGTTATACTATGTTTTTCCAGCCATTTCGCACGGACCAGATGGGCGCAGCAGTTTCGGAGAGTAGTCTTTCGGTTGCAATTAAAAATTCACATTCTTTTCTAAGATTCTTGGATGATTAGAGGGCAACCAGGCCACCTCACATGCATTTTCTATTCCTGCCTCCATGACCCGCCTAGGTATTTGATCAAAATTTAAATCACAATTTTCAACTGTGGAAAAAAAACAGTTCCTACTAAAAGGGTTGCTCTTTACTCACTGTCCATCATCCTGAACAGTTTATAATTTGTAACAATAGAAATTTTGCAGTCTGTTTAGTTAATATTAACTAAGGTCTCAAAGTCATTTTTCAGTTTCTTTGCTCAACTATAATGTTCATTTCTTATAACCTTATAATTTTTTACGTAGTTTAATCGTTTGGTTTTTTCTAATGGTTTTGGTACACGAGTGCCAAGGAAATTTCTTTGTCTATGGTTCCACTTGTTTCTTAACAATAAAGCCATCTGTTTACATTGTGATAAATCTTCAATTGGTTCTGTGAGACTGCACTACAGAGAGCTAAAAATTTCACCGGCTGCTGGCTTACGAGATCCTTATAGCCTACTATTTCTTTTTAAATATAATAAAAACTTACTTTTATGCTTCTCAGGCATGTTTCAGGATAAGCCTAATTACCAAACTCACAGTACCCGCCCAAGGTACCAGCTGTGCACTCCGATTATAATCACTAGCAGGTTAAAATTCTTGTTCATTTACCAAGGAATAAAATTATGGAATAATGTGGGTAGTTGAAACTGAAGAAATAAAAAAGTTTGAAGAATTGAGAAATAAAGTCAATTATGGGCTTTAATTATTTGAATAAAATTTTTTGGTAGTTGTATGAGTGGAGGATTGTGGAAATATAGGATTGCAGGATTTTTGTTATTAAAGATGACTCCAGTAGCAGCTCGACGAGGGAAAATACATCCTGAATTGCAATATTTTATGTATTGATCAGTATTGGTCGTGTAGTTCGTTCATGCGAATAACCAGAACATTTTTCATTAAGAGTAACAGAACAATGTCAAGAACATTTTTATTTTCCTGCTATGCCCGGATAATTTGTCTTTTGCATTTGTTTGTTCATGGGAGGTCAGAAGATTGACTTGAAGAGAAGTTTTTTTTAATGTATATATATATATATTAGATTAAAAATCTAGACGCTCTAGAGCATACTGGTTTGTACTGTTCAATCTTAAATTTGCACTCTATATTTTAGGGCCTTAGATACACATTCAAAAACTCAGAAAATCCAAGTCCTCTGAAAAATTTCGTGAGCTTCCTGAGTAGAAATTTAGATTAAGATTTATTTTCCAAAAGAATATTAAAACTACAAATTACATTCAATATTTAAAATCCAGGATTAAAAGTATATCTTTAATCTTTTAATTAAATCTTTAAATTAAAGATTTAAGATTGCCGATGCGTGGCAACTCAAAATTATTTCACGAGTCATCGTTGACACACGTGCATTATATTGAACGTGGCTGATCCTTTTGACATGTGTGAGATGCTTGAAACTCCGTTTGTTCGACACATTGTCGATGGGAGATGCACTAAATGAGTTCGTACGTCACCATTGACATGTGTCTATAGGTTTGTCATTGCTGACTTAGGTCCTTTTATATGAATTTAGATAACTCTGAAAATTGGGTTTTCTGATAAACTTTATAGCTAGGTTTTATGAGAAGCCGAACGTAGGAGACCATGCAGAGAGGCATCCAGCATGTCCACGTTTATATAGACGACAAAAGCTAGGGGAGAGCATGGAATATGATGGGAAAGTAAAACTCTTTTATACTCTGATTAAGTAGAGGAATTGAGTGTCCTAAATAAAATGTTAGCAAAAGGAATGACTTTTTGGAGGCTTTGAGAATTCAATGTGCAAGAATAGGTTTTAAAATTAATGTTAAGAAGACTAGGTCTCTTAGACTAGGTCTCTTAGACTAGGAATAAATTAAGGTAAAGATGCAACGTTAAACAGCGAGAAGATCAATCAAGAGGATAGCTCCAAGTTAATTTAGTCCCTTTCATATTCATTTAAAACCCTCAAGAAGTTGAATCCTCTAAAAACTATACCTTTAGGCCACAAGGAAAAGAAAACTTCTGGGACATCTAGAATCTTGACCTTAATCTATTACGTCCTCATTCTTAAATTAAAATGCAGATGCTCAAAAACACGCAGGATAATGTTATTTGATTTCAACTTAATGTTCAAAAATTTTAATTAAACATAATAAGGCTTCAAGTCCAAAAGAATAGTACTCTAATTTCGTTGACAAAGCGACAACCGTGAACATTCTCACTTTTACGCAGAACATCCTGGATAGAACTAAACATATTGACTATATTAATATAGAAATACAATCACGATACCTCTATCAGAGCCCACTTTCCTCGTAGGCGACAAAAAATGACGAGGAAACGTTGAAGCTTTCTGAGGCGCAAGTGAAGCAAAATGATCGTCGTAAACAGCATGAAAAACAGACAGAATCCTAATAGCCGTGTCAAGTAATCCATTTCTATGAGCCTCGAAAACTGGCTCACTTCTGGATATTCCACTTACTGATTCCACTGCAAAGCAAATGTCAAAAATGAGTTAAACATATAACAAGTTAAACAGATCCAACGTTCATCATACCGTAGTTCACTTTTTCTTGCTGAAAATTCATGACGTTCTATACAGGCCTATCTTTCTGGGGTGCCCGGTTGAGAAACGGAGGTAAAGACTATTTAATACCCAGAAATTTAGTTGAAAATCTAACTAGACAGTGATGAAAGAAGCTCGTGCACAAATTACTTGAAATCATCAAAGGAAAGAATGTCACTTACGAGGTCTTGGAGTGAGTTTCACTATTTCTTCTCATAATTAGTTATTAACTAAGAAATTCGTCTTCCTATTCTTAGAATTCCGCCTCATTTTCTCCTGTTCCTCTATTTCCTTTGTTTTGCTCTCCGTTTCATCAGGTCCTCTCTCTTTCCCCTCTCCTTCTCACTATCTCTCTCCCAGTTTTTAATCAACAGCATTTTGGCCCTAGTCAGGTAAAGATTTGGTTTTGGGGCACAAAAAGACCCAACCCCAAATACCGCATATTACACTAAATACCCTATATAAACCAAAACCCTATTACCAAATACCCTATATTTCTAAGCTCCAATTGACATGAAATCGCATTAAAAAACACAAGTTAAATTAAAGTTCTCACCTACGGGAAATAAAATAAAAAATATTGAAATTTTTCTTGAAAAAAGGCACATAAATTTTCTAAGAACAGCGTCTTTAGGAGGTCTGGAAATATAAGAACTTTAGAACAACGTTTTAAATGGGTCTTATACAGATTAAAAGAGGCATTTACGACCTCAGAACAAATTTTTGAACATACTTACAATACAATTATGTGTTTTTTATGCTTTGTCTTGGCTATTGATAACAAAATAAAATTTAAGAAACATTTAACAGAAAAAAATGCACTTTTCTTCTTTAAAGTAGTTTAAGGGTTCAAGGTCTAAAATAGGAGATTTGTAAGGGACTGGCACTTTTAACACCTCAAAACACTTCCTCGTAAGGCTACGATTTCACGAAAAACCTATAATTGCAACTTGCTTCGAAATGACAAATACTTTAAGACTCACGAGTTTTGAATTACGACATCACTTCGATTATTTCTTAGAAAATCATCTAAACTCACTTAAAAATAGGATAATTTCCTTTTTTTCAATAGTTTCAACCCAATTCTAAACCCATTTTTTCAATCTAAAAGAGAAAATGTAAAGTAAATTTCAAAAATTTAGTTCGGAGATGGAGAAAGCTGAATTTCAACAATTAAATAATACCAAACTTGTCATCTTATGATGAATCACTAAAATTGCAGGATTGTAGAAAAGCATGCAAAAACATAACATACAAGAAATTTGAAAGGGAACCTAAACCTCAATCGCACCTCTAAAATACAGAAAAATTTCTGTTAAAATCAGAGGTTTTACTTTAGTTTACTTGATGCAAAGTTGCCTGATATACATAAATATATAGCCAGTACTTCAATAAACCTTTGTATTATAATATTATATTATAAATAACAGTGGCAAAATTCATTAGAGCCAAATAATCAAATATTCAATGTGCATAATCTTAGCTTCTAGTAGTAGCCCGAATAAGAATCTGACATAAACAACAATAATTTTTCTTTTGCCAAAATCCGATTGTGTCTAGTTATTTATGGCACTACTGGGCAAGCTTTTTGATTTCACAATCTTTTTAATAATTGGCATTGCCGTTGTCGGTAAGAAAGCCTGTTAGTAGGAGCTCCTTTAATCACGCCTATGAATGCACCAGAGATGTTGCAGAACTAAATTCTCGGCAAAGTCAAATGTTAAAGCATGGGATTTCCAGTCTCAAGATCTTAGTTTCAAGCGCAATATTAACATTTTTCTTTTTTTTAGAATTCACATTTTGGCGAAAAGTTGCATTTGTGGAGAGAATTCACATGGAAATAACTTAGAGCGGCAAAGAATTCAATTGAAGAGGAGGAAGATTTTTTATATGTAAATGAGCATTGCCAGAGTTATAATTTGGTAATTCTACCCTACTCTGTCTCATGACTAGATTGTCAAGTTGGATCTTTCCCAGGCCATTCTTTTTTTTTTTTTTGGGGGGGGGGGGGTTACTTTTCTCGGATACTTTTAAAAGAGTACACGGTATGGTATTTTTTGCCTCTGGCCCGACAGGCTTCGGGGATAGTTCTGGAACAGAACTTCTGGTATAAATAAAAGATAACTAAAAAAAGATAAATAAAAAATAATGATCAAGGAAGGGGTAAACTGAAAGGACATAATTTTGACCAATTCTGTTGTGACTCAGTCCCATTTAATCAGCCCAACCCAGCTGCATCTCAAACCCTCCATAACTAAAATCAGATTCAACTTATTCAAATCAATAGAACTCAACCCCGTTGAAGTTAACCCCACTAAACTCGACCCGGTCAAATTTAACCCTGCTGAAACTCAACCCTATTTCACTCAGCTCTATATAATTCGGCCCCTTACAGCTGAACCTCCACAATTCAACTCAACTCCTCCTGATATAATTCATCGTCCATTTATGTTAACCCTAATTAGTTCAAGAATGCGTCTTTTGTTGCAGGTAATAAGAACTACGTTTGGATGAAATTGAATTTCAGTATGATATTGTACCTTTAAGTATTTCTTGTTTTTCATGTATTTCATGTAATAGCATAGTAATAACAATATTTTAGTTAAAATTAGGAAAAGCTTTTCAGCTTAAAAGAAATAGCCTGGAAATATTAAATATCTTTACGGTTTAAACAGTCCCGACATTTTCAAATTAATGGATCCAACAAACTTTCTTTATCTTCTGAAAATATCTGTTCCGTCCCTTAAATTTCTATAATTGATTTATGTTAAGGGCTACATTGATATTGGCATACTGATAGTAGTTTCACGGCAACTGCCACAACAATCTGAAAATACCTTGTTTCTTTTCAGAGCAAAAGTCAGCATGGTCCATTTAGACTTCTTTTCGTTTTGTTCCCATTTTTTCCAAAGTTATTTCATTTGACATTGTTAATTGGCATAAAATTGTTCATTGGTCTTAGAAATGATTACTAAAAGTAATCTGCTCAGTTTATTTAGTTACATTCAGGAAATTACAACTTAAAAATCACCCCTTCCCTAAACTTGAAGGATGCTGTGCCTCGGACACTAATTTTCTGGGCTTTATTCTTGGTTTGCTTGATATACCAGAATATAAATAATTCTGTTTGAAAATAAAGATATATATATATATATATATATATATATATATATATATATATATATATATATATATATATATATATATATATATATATATATATATATATATATATATATATATATATCCCGGTGTACCCAATTCTTCAGTTTGGGACGGGGGTCAGTGGCGTGACTCTGTAAGCTTAGCCAGAGTCGACCCAGCTCTAAATGGGTACCTGGAGAAATCTGGGGAGGGTAAACAGGAAGGGTGCGCGAAAGCACAGGATGACTGGCCCCCAACCCCCCATTGCACTTCCTGGCTGAAGGGCCAAGAAACGGAGATCAGCACCGCCGTTACGGACTGTAAAGTCTAATGCCTTATCCTTTACCTTTATATATATATATATATATATATATATATATACTAGCTGTTGGGGTGGCGCTTCGCGCCACCCCAACACCTAGTTGGTGGGGGCGCTTCGCGCCCCCCCCAAGCCCCCCCGCGCGCGTAAGTCGTTACGCGCCATAATAGTTACGCGCCATTGTAGTTGTGTCCCTATGTCCCACCTGTGAATATAGATATATATATATATATATGGTTTTAACTACGTAAAACTTGCGAATATACAACATTCTTTGCTGTCCCATTGTCTTTGCATATAAATAGATTGTCAGGTTATCCCCCTGTTTCCCCCGGTGTCCCCGTTGTAGTTGTGTCCCTGTGTCCCGGTCGTCATTTATATTCCCTGTGTCCCGCGTCCCGGTCATCATTTGTATCCCGGTGTCCCGGTCTGTATATACATTCGTTTTTTAGTTTTGTTTTTCTCCTTTATTTTTTTCCTTTTTTTTTCTTTTTTAGCTTATTTAGATTTTTAGATTTTTTAGTTTTTTTTATTAGTTTTTAGTTTTTATTTCTTTTTAGTTTTTTTGTCCCGGTCGTCATTTATATCCCCCTGTTTCCCCCGGTGTCCCCGTTGTAGTTGTGTCCCTGTGTCCCGGTCGTTATTTATATTCCCTGTGTCCCGGTCGTCATTTGTATCCCGGTGTACCGGTCTGTATATACATTCGTTTTTTAGTTTTGTTTTTCTCCTTTATTTTTTTCCTTTTTTTTTCTTTTTTAGTTTATTTAGATTTTTAGATTTTTTAGTTTTTTTATTAGTTTTTAGTTTTTTTTTCTTTTTAGTTTTTTTGTAGTTTTTACCTTCTTTTTAGTTTTGTTAATTTTTTTTTTTACTTGTGTCCTGGTCGTCATTTATACTCCCTGTGTCCCGGTGCTTTGTTGATTGCTAATCGAACATTCCTTTTGTCCTGGTCGCTTTCTCTTTGAGTGTCGTCATTTATTTTTTTCTTTTTTAGTTCTTTTAGTTTTTACCTTTTTTAGTTTTTTTTTTGTTTTTAGTTTTTTTAGTTTTTTACCTTTTTTTAGTTTTTTTAGTTTTTTAGCTTTTTTATTTTTTTTATTAGTTTTTAGTTTTTTTGTAGTTTTTGCCTTTTTTTTTAGTTTTTTGTCCTGGTCGCTTTCTCTTTGAGTGTCGTCATTTATTAGTTTTTTCCTTTTTTTTTTTAGTTTTTTATTGGTTTTTACCTTTATTTTAGCTTATTTTTCAGTTTTTTCCTTTTTTTTAGTTTTTTTTTATTTTTTATTTTTTTTAGTTTTTTACCTTTTTTTAGTTTTTTTAGTTTTTTTAGTTTTTTAGCTTTTTTACTTTTTTTATTAGTTTTTAGTTTTTTTTTGTAGTTTTTGCCTTTTTTTAGTTTTTTCAGTTTTTTTTTTAGTTTTTTATTGGTTTTTACCTTTATAGTTTTTTTAGTTTTTTAGCTTTTTTATTTTTTTTATTAGTTTTTAGTTTTTTTTTGTAGTTTTTGCCTTTTTTTAGTTTTTTCAGTTTTGACGTCACCTAATCCAGTTTTTTCAGGTGACGTCACCTGACACATCCATCCACACATCCATCCACACATCCACAGACAGACAACTTATTTTTATATATATAGAAGATATATATATATATATATATATATATATATATATATATATATAATGGTTAGAGAAGCATTTTTATACGAAGTGAAAAAAAGTTTTATTATAGTATGAAGGGAGAAGCCAACTGAAATCTCAGTAAATGAAACCTAAAAAAGAATAGGGCAAATGGGTATATAGAAAAAATTTATTTTAAAGTGAGAATTTTAACATAGAAGGATACCTCAAAATTTCGGGACACTATTCCAAAAACCCTTTCCCTCCTGCATACACGCGTGTTTCCTACTATCCACAATCAAGTTGAAATATTCGAGACGTCTCCTTTTCTGGAAGTATAACGGATGGTAGGATTCAAACTTTAAAACCTTTTGTTGATGTTGAAGGAATTAAATGGTTGTAGAAATGGAATGTAAGAATTTGAATCTGGCAAGTCATTTAATACGATGATTTATGTTGAAATTCGCTCCAGAAGGAAGTTCTTGTGGAGAAGTATAATTTTCTGTATCTCTAGAAATTAACATGGTATCTTATATTTACTGCTTTCTGGTTCATTAGTGTTGAAGTTTGCCATTTACTTTTTAGTTTTTGACATGTCTTTTTAAGGAGCAATACATTGGTGGTTTAAATGTGAAGAGCAGTATATTTAAATAAACAATTGACCCACCAGCTAAAAGTTTTCCGGAGAGACTAAGAAGCTGACTCAAACAGTTGATATTCTCAGCAACCGCATGACCATGAAGCAAGTCTAAGACAGGACGGCTTCCTCCCACATTCATCCAGCAAGAAACATATGAGCATGGCGTAAAAGTGCTTGCTAACACTTCAAGAGCTTGGATATACCCCTCCTAAAACAGAATGAGGCATTAGTGATAAGTTGCATACAGATACACACGGGGCGACACCACTTCCACACCCCAGACAATCTAAATCGGTATTAGAGCCCCACCCTGAGAGAACTTGAAGATGGACGTATAGCTACGTTTGTTTTTCAATCCTTTTCACAAACAAATCCTCTTATTTAACTCCTTCTGAGGGTAAGACATCTGTGAACCAATTAAGAGCGTACCTATTGCTAATATACATACCTGAAAACCTTTTTTGTTCATTACTAAAAATTGGCAGCTGATTATACACTGATGCTTTTTCTTAACCCCAGAAAACATAGCTAAAACACTGCAAGCATTAAAAGATTCATTTCTAGCTATTCCTAGAAGCAGCACAAGAAGAAAGAATGCATTTATGCAACGTACAGAGTCACCCTCAGGCAAGCAATTTTTCAAACAGAAATGAAAGTCCAGCTGGTCATTTTTTTTCTCCACTCTTTACATTCACACAAATAGTTCTACTCGTCTGATATAAATAAACTAAAGTAGCGTATAATATCGAGTTAGGTACGTTTCATTGAGCAAACGTTTTATTCTTAATACAGTTCAGCCCTAGGGTGCTATATTATAGTTTTCTTTCTTTTTTTTGCTCAACTTTGTCATCATACATTTGCCAAGTCTATCTGACAGTTTACACCCGTCTGGATGCTGAGTTAAACCTAAACCATAGTGTTTGGGCCCCTGGCCGGGAAGATCTTTTCTTCGTAAATTCTCGTAGTCCCACTAATTAACTTGACTTAAAATATACGGTCTGGGGATGAATCATCGGATGATCAAAAACCAGTGATTCGCGATTACAATGGCGGAGATCGTGAGCTACTGATTTGAGTAGCGGGCAGACGCGGATTTGTCCCTTGAGGTTTGTGATTGGCTTGAACTCATTAACTCCACGTCACGCACTTCTCGCCAGAGAGAGAAGACACATATCATTTTTTTTTTTTAACAGTACGTTTTGTGAGTTGTTCTTTAAATAGTAAGATTTTTTTTATTTTCAACATAAATTTTCTTTTTATCATTTATTCGACTAGGTAAAGAGCTATCCAGGAGGAGAGAGTAAAGAGCTTTTCGGGGTATATCTTGAGACATCGTTCCTGAGCGAAGATAAAATTTTAGAAAGGAGGATTATGGGCCTGTGACATCGTGGGTCAAATATTGTGACACTTACTCTTTACAGATAGTAAGCTTGTAATAACTGTACCGGTTATAACTGTAGTCATCCTGCAGCCAAAATACCGGTGAGGGCAAAACTAGAAGAAGTCTACGTCACTAATAGTTCACGAGAGACCATAGGCCGCCATGCCTACACTAGTGGCATCAGTGCCAGCACTGGTGGCGCTAGAGTACAAATACTAGCAGCAGCAGGTGTTCATTCTACAAATTCTGGCAGCAGCGGTAGTCAGAATGCAAATGCATAGTCTATCAACAAAAACTTACAGGACTATTATATCAAGCAGCTGCTCTGAAAGAAACTTACAATTGGCAACAAGCAGCCCTCAGCTTGATTCAAATTTAATTCTACTAAAATTTTATTCTAAAATTTTAGTCAAAATTTTATTCTACTAAAATTCCTACTTTCATTTTTCAGGTGAGGCGGCCGAAAGTTTTACATGCGATTTTGTTTTCAGCTAAGATTTCTACTCCTGCAACAGAGGGGTCCAATTTCAAGACCCTGTTCCTGTTTTCACGTTTTATGAAATACTCTTTACCCATAAAAGACGGTTTAATAGACAACAATATAAGAAGGGTCAGAATAGAGAAAATCTCAAGCTACTTTTTATGTCAACATAGTTTAAAAGGAAAGAAGGCGAAGAAAGCCAAAGAAGATTAAAATAAGGGCGAGATAAACCGCTGACCATTAGGACACAAATGCTTTAGGTCTTCCAACTGATACTATTTTATATAAAATATGTCATAATGAAGCCAACATATTCAGCTACACACCGTAATTTATATGGATTTTCTTTTGCTCCCAAATTAAAACAAAAACTGATCTGCAAAAAAAAAACGCCTAGATTTTATCTTGCTTTGCCTACGTCAAAAAAAAAATGAAAAAAACAAAACAAAAACAAAGCAATCAAAAAGATTGAAACACAGCATCATTCTTCCCACAACCAATAAATTTTTATTCCTAATCTAGTTAGGCTATACTCAACTTTAGAAAAAGAGAATCTTAGAAGAGAAGAATTTTAGAGTGAAGACAAAATACATCAGTATTTCCAACTGACACTATTTTATACGAAAAATGCCATTAAGAAGACAACATATTCAGCTACACAGAGTAATTTATATGAATTGTCAGTTGTCCCCAGCTTTCAATAAAAGTCCTGACCAGCAAAAAACGCATAGCTTTTACTTTGCTTTGCTTGTAGGTGATTTCAGAAAAAAAAAGAAAAAAAATAACTAGTAAGTTTGAAGGAATTCATGGCTGTTCTCACAACCAATACATTTTTATTCCTAAGCTAGTTAAACTATAATAATCTTTAGAAACAGGGAATCTTACCAACGAGTCCTTGTTTTCAGTTCGGGATATCTCAACCCAGATCCTCTTCAAAACTACATTTAAATTTCTTGCTGAAGCAATATTTACTTCAGTAGGAATAAAAGACGAGGGAAGACGCGACACTTCTTCAGTTATTTTAGGAAAAGCAGGGTCTATCACGTCACCTCTGATAGTCGATAACATTACTAATGAATTATTTACAGTATCTGATGGAACGAAAAACTTCGGGACAGTCCTGGGAAATGGAAGAAGTGTCAAATTAACATAAACACTAAACAGTAAATAAAATAAATATTTGCATGGTTATAAAATGGAATAGTTGTGGGCATCAAGTCTTGGCTAATTGTAGAAAAAGTCAAGACAGATAGTCCAATTGAGTGAGAGGCGATTCTGGCATTAGCATCCTTATTAGGATTGTATAAAAATTATGTTAGTTCATTTGTTAATAGATAGATGTCTATCTATCATCCGTTCATGGGTCATTCCTAGGGCCAATAGAAATAAGGTAGATTGTCATAGAGCTAAGACAGTCATAGAACTTGCAGTCTTCCAAGTGTTTGTTTAAGTTTTGAATTTGCATAAAAGCACACTAAACCAACCATCAGAAGCAATTATAATTGAAAAACAACTTTATGTCACAATAGTAATGGAAATCTGCTATGAAAAAGATGTGACTAGTCAAATTCGAATCCATAATCTATCAAAGAGGTCGGCAGCTTTTTTTTGGCTGCGGGTCGAAATCAGCTAAAATGTGAATACTAAAGGGGCGTTTGAATCAGTGATACTTTCATTACAAAAGTTTTTTTTTAGTGAATGAACGTTCATTAATTGCAATGGTAATTACGTAAAACCACAAATTATTTTAAATGTTCGTCAATAATTTTGGTTACCTCCAATGTGAAGATGAATTGCACTAGTTGAATTAATGACCGAGTCTTTCAAAAAATTGTCGTCTTGAAATGATTTTCCGCTAGTACCAAGCACTGCAACAAACTTGGCAGAGGGAACGTGATTGTAGCTGCCAACAAAACTTACATAATATCCAGATTTGCCCTCATTTTACTCAAATCTTTATATTTTCAAGGGAAGTGACGCTCAATATTGGAAATCATGGCGGTAATTAAGCAAATAATGGCGTGTAAATAAGTAAAAATTAATTTGCCACCATTTGTCGATGTATATCCATACTCTTCTTTCAACACATTTTGAAATAACCTTTTTTTTGGCGTTTGTTTGTTCATGGCAATATTTCCCATTTACAACAAGGTTTATTTCACTTAGACATATATTGGGTAAGTAACGGCGTCACACGCCTTTTAATGGCAAAATGTCATCGAACTAAACTGTTATTCCTAACATCAATTGTTGACTTTTTTTTTAATCACAAAATATTCGTTTCATGTTCATGTTTTAAATTGATTTTTATAAATGATATTTTATTTCGGAACTAAAGTGTGTCACCTGAAATTAGCAGATGGGTCACTCTGTGAATCTTCGGTAACAGGTTGCCGACCCCACTGATCTATTATATACTAGGCACGCATCTAAGGAATGTAATGGATTCGCATGACATATATAAAGAACACCATACCGGAAGAACTGGCCAGGACAAATACCCCTCTGATGCCAATACATATATTGCAGATTTCCTAGCCAGTAATTTCATTGCTGACTCACAAACTAAAATAAAAATTTCGCCAAAAGTTTAAGGCGAAAAAAGGTTCCCTTAGTAAAAAAAAGAGACTTGGCATGTTCAGTTCTTTTCATTCGAAAAAAATCAATGCTAACAAGAACATAGCCATTGCAATTAATTCTAATTCACATTCTAACTGCAAACTTCCAATTCTAACATCTAATTCAAACATTCTAACTTCTAATCCTCACCAAAAAATCCATTCAGACAACTAATTTTTGAGGAAACTAATTTTGGGACAAAATCTAATTAGGATGACCAGAAAGTCTCTTAGAAAATTCTGTCCAGAATAATAATACGTCTCCTGTGTTACTTTGTCCCTAATAACGTGATTCAGTATTTTAGGTGTTACTGTCACACGAAATATAAATTAATGCCAAGCATTAAAGTATGAATTGGTATTTAAATACACACTCTTCTTACCGTCTTCAAAAAGCCTTATTTTGTATTGAATTTGTTATATTCTTGCTGGAAAGGTAATTTCTTGAATGAAAGGCAATACGGTCTTTGTAGTCACAAAAAAGCCACAGTAATTAAAGAACGTTGCACCCATATATATATATATATATCTTCTATATATATAAAAATAAGTTGTCTGTCTGTGGATGGGTCAGGTGACGTCACCTGAAAAAACTGGATCAGGTGACGTCAAAACTGAAAAAACTAAAAAACTAAAAAAACTAAAAAAAAGGCAAAAACTACAAAAAAAACTAAAAACTAATAAAAAAAATAAAAAAGCTAAAAAACTAAAAAAACTAAAAAAAGGTAAAAAACTAAAAAAACTAAAAACTAAAAAAAACTAAAAAAAAGGAAAAAACTGAAAAATAAGCTAAAATAAAGGTAAAAACCAATAAAAAACTAAAAAAAAAACTGAAAAAACTAAAAAAAAGGCAAAAACTACAAAAAAACTAAAAACTAATAAAAAAAGTAAAAAAGCTAAAAAACTAAAAAAACTAAAAAAACTAAAAAAACTAAAAAAAGGTAAAAAACTAAAAAAAATAAAAAATAAAAAAAAAACTAAAAAAAAAAGGAAAAAACTGAAAAATAAGCTAACATAAAGGTAAAAACCAATAAAAAACTAAAAAGAAAAAAAGGAAAAAACTAAAAAAAATTTTCATCTAAAAAACTAAAAAAAACTAAAAAAGGTAAAAACTAAAAGAACTAAAAAAGAAAAAAATAAATGACGACACTCAAAGAGAAAGTGACCAGGACAAAAGGAATGTTCGATTAGCAATCAACAAAGCACCGGGACACAGGGAGTATAAATGACGACCAGGACATAAGTAAAAAAAAAAATTAACAAAACTAAAAAGAAGGTAAAAACTACAAAAAAACTAAAAAGAAAAAAAAACTAAAAACTAATAAAAAAAACTAAAAAATCTAAAAATCTGAATGAACTAAAAAAGAAAAAAAAGGAAAAAAATAAAGGAGAAAAACAAAACTAAAAAACGAATGTATATACAGACCGGTACACCGGGATACAAATGACGACCGGGACACAGGGAATATAAATGACGACCGGGACACAGGGACACAACTACAACGGGGACACCGGGGGAAACAGGGGGATATAAATGACGACCGGGACAAAAAAACTAGAAAGAAAAAAAAACTAAAAACTAATAAAAAAACTAAAAAATCTAAAAATCTAAATAAGCTAAAAAAGAAAAAAAAAGGAAAAAAATAAAGGAGAAAAATAAAACTAAAAAACGAATGTATATACAGACCGGGACACCGGGATACAAATGACGACCGGGACACAGGGAATATAAATGACGACCGGGACACAGGGACACAACTACAACGGGGACACCGGGGGAAACAGGGGGATGTAAATGACGACCGGGACACCGGGACAGGGAATGGTCGATTAGCAATCACCATCAACAAAGCTCAAGGGCAATCATTAGAATCATGAGGTATAGATCTGAATACAGATTGTTTTCCCATGGACCATTATATGTTGCATGTTCAAGAGTCGGTAAACCTGACAATCTATTTATATGCAAAGACAATGGGACAGCAAAGAATGTTGTATATTCGCAAGTTTTACGTAGTTAAAACCATATATATATATATATATATATATATATATATATATATATATATATATATATATATATATATATATATATATTCACAGGTGGGACATAGGGACACAACTACAATGGCGCGTAACTATTATGGCGCGTAACGACTTACGCGCGCGGGGGGGCTTGGGGGGGGCGCGAAGCGCCCCCACCAACTAGGTGTTGGGGTGGCGCGAAGCGCCACCCCAACAGCTAGTATATATATATATATATATACATATATATATATATATATATATATATATATATATATATATATATATATATATATATATATATATATATATATATATATATGTATATATATATATATATATATATATATATATATATATATATATATATATATATGAATATATATATATATATAAATATAAATATATATATATATATTTATATATATATATATATAAATATATATAAATATATATATATATATATATATATATATATATATATATATATATATATATATATATATATATATATATATATGTATATATATATATATATATATATATTTATATATATTTATATATATATATATATATATATATATATATATATATATATATATATATATATATATATATATATATATATATATATATGTATATATATATATATGTATATATATATATATGTATATATGTAGGACTAGTCAGAGCCGGAGATGAGCTTCTGAAGCAACTCCAGGACTTGTACCTTTCCTCAAATCTCTATATTAGAAGGAATAAAACATAATAGCATAAATAAATTTGAACCAAAAGAAAAGCTAAAAATTTAAGATTTATGTACTAAGCAATTTAAATGCTCTTGAATATTAAAGAAAAACAGACTACATCATTTTTTTAATCAGTAAATTGTAAATTTAAGGAAGTACGGTAAAATAGGTATTGACACTTGTATATTTCATGACTGCTGTCAGGGTCAGTGAGGTCAACTAGGCATATTTCGATAGTAAAAACATTTTATAAAACATTTGGCAAACTTTTTTTTGCCAAATTTTGGCGTTGACCAAACTCATCCCAACCCTTCAGAAGATTTAATTAGGTTGAAAAACAAAGATTTGGATATAACCTGCGGTACAAGAGCTACAAAACGTATGTACACAAGAGCTTAGGGCCTACATTTCCCTAAAATCTAAATCTTCTTATATATATACAGAAATTGGACCTTTTTGTTTTTTTATTTTCTTTTTTGCTCAGAAATTTGGCCTTTTTAACTTTTTGAATCTACATCGTGTTAAAATTAAAATTAAAACAAAAAACCTTGGATCTTAACATAATTGTCGGTTTTGGAGTTATTTTATCAATGAAAACATGGTCTTAGTTAAATATACAATAACGAAAACAGGGTCTCAGTTAAAATACAAAAGCGAAAACAGGGTCTCAGTTAAAATACAAAAGCGAAAACAGGGTCTCAGTTAAAATACAAAAACGAAAACAGGGTCTCAGTTAAAATACAAAAGCAAAACAGGGTCTCAGTTAAAATATAGAAGTGAATACAGGGTCTTAGTTAAATTTACAAAAGCGAAAACATGGTCTGACTTAAATATCACTTAACAACATGAAGAAAGTCGTAGAAGGTACTCAATAGACACCTATGCTGGCGACTTTTAGATTCTGGTTTATTTCATTAGTATTTGATCTCTCATAAACATATTAGCGCATAATGCAAAAATCCAAGGCGTACACTTTTACAAAAATCCAAGACCAAGACACTTTTCTATTTAACTTGTGCCAGATAGATATAAAGTTAAATAATTTCTTAGACCACACAGCTTTTCCATTTTCAAAAATTGAAAAAGAAAAAAAAACGGGGTTGTTTTAAATAAAAAAAAGTGGGAAAAACAACAACAAAACTTATATAAAAAAATCTGAATATTTTGACTCCACGTCCGGAAGCCTTTTTCAACGGAAAAATATAACTGAAGGAAAAGAAACAATTTTTGAAATTAACTCATCTAAGAAAAAGACAACCATACCCAAAAAAACAAAAAAAAGAAAATTTACTCATTTAAAGAAAACGACTACGAAACACAAAGAACAAAAACAGAACAACAGCAAAAAGTCCTACAAGATGATTCAGGCTAGCAAAATTGATCTTTTTCAAAAGTTTTAGATTCTCTTTGGTTTTAAAAAATGGCAATTTATGAAAAAGTAAGTATAAGAGCTGAATAAGCAAAACTAAGAAACTTTTTTCCCTTTTAGGCTCCCCAAATTAAGTAGCCAAATTTCAATCATTTACTTTGGATTACACTTTCGACAAGAAATTGAAAAAAAAGAATCAAGACAAGTTCCAAGAAAAAAAAAATGCGGATACCGATTTGCCATGATATGCATAAAAAGTATCACACGAAAGCTGAAAGCAATAAACACAACAACAACAGGTGTATTTGGTCTACTTGTCTATGCAAAGAAGACCTGATTTTTAAGCACTTAGACAACTGCTAAAATATTTCGGTCAATGCACTAATTATAACATAGCCTGTTAATAAGCTAAAAAAAACACCAATGTTCATGCTTGTTGGAAACCAGTGAATTCATAAATTGAAAATACTTTTATTATGTCAATTAACAGACTTGGTTTCCGTTAAAAGATGGTTGATTTTAACAATGAACAAATTGCCTTGATCCTTTTTGTTATTAAATAAAAAAAACAAGTTTTTTCAACTGAAAGTAAGGAGTGACATCAAAACTTAAAACGCACAGAAATTACTTCGTATATGAAAGAGGCTGCTTCCTCATCAAAGCCCCGCTCTTTACGCTAAAGTTTGACTCTTTCTCTCAATTCTTCTTTCTAAAACAGTAAAAAACTTTAGCGTAAAGAGCGGGGCGTTGATGAGGAAGCAGCCTCTTTCATATACGAAGTAATTTCTGTGCGTTTTAAGTTTTGATGTCACTCCTTACTTTCAGTTGAAAAAACTTGTTTTTTTTATTTAATTTCTGAACGTTTTTGAATCACTGCATGTTTTGATTTTGGCTCTCCGCAGAGGAATGATCAAAACGAAATTTGCATATTTTTTTTTTGGCTCAATAGCTTTCTCATAATTTTGATCGAATGATTTTGAGAAAAAAAGAGCGGGGGACGAAGCCTAGTTGCCCCCCGATTTTTTGGTTAATTAAAAAGGCAACTAGAACTTTTAATTTTTTACGAATCTTTTTATTGGTAAAAGATTTACGTAACTTATAAATTAGCTTACGTAAAGAACTTTTGTATTCTCATGTTTTTATTACATACATGAGGGGATTCGCCCCATCGTCAGTACCTCGCTCTTTACACTAAAGCTTAAATTTTATCCCAATTCATTAAGAATGACCCCCTGAATCACAAAAGCCGTGGAATAAGTAGTTGAAACTACCGAAAATACTTTAGCGTAAAGAGCGAGGTATTAAAAGGAGGTGAGCCCCTCATATGGGTAATAATTTCTGTTTGTTTTAAGTTTTATTGCTGTTCCTTACTTCCAGCTGAAAAAGCTTTTTCACTTTTATTTTTTAATTGTTTTTTTTTTAATAATGCTAGTAAATCCTGCTCTCCCTTCATGGAAATTTTCTTCTCCCATTACAAATTCTCGAAGGAAAGTTCCCCCAGCATATCCCACTCTTCTCAACCCCTCCCCCAAACCAAAAAAATCCTCCTGAAAACGCCTGTATACTTCCCAATAACCATTACTATATGTAAGCACAGGTCAAAGTTTGTAACTTGTTGCCCCTCCCACGGGGACTGTGGGGGAGTAAGTCGTCCCCAAAGACATAGTTATAAGGTTTTTCGACTACGCTGAATAAAATGGCTATCTCAGAATTTTGATCCGTTGACTTTGGGAAAATAATTAGCGTGGGAGGGGGCCTAGGTGCCCTCCAATTTTTTTGGTCACTTAAAAAGGGCACTAGAACTTTTCATTTCCGTTAGAATGAGCCCTCTTGCAACATTCTAGGACAACTGGGTCGATACGATCACCCCTGGGGAAAAAAAAAAACAAAAAAACAAAAAAACAAAAAAACAAATAAACACGCATCCGTGATCTGCCTTCTGGCAAAAAATGCAAAATTCCACATTTTTGTAGATAGGAGCTCGAAACTTCTACAGTAGGGTTATCTGATACGCTGAATCTGATGGTGTGATTTTCGTTAAGATTCTATGACTTTTAGGGGGCGTTTCCCCCTATTTTCTAAAATAACGCAAATTTTCTCAGGCTCGTAACTTTTGATGGGTAAGACTAAACTTGATGAAACTTATATATTTAAAACCAGCATTAAAATGCGATTCTTTTGATGTAGCTATTGGTATCAAAATTCCATTTTTTTAGAGTTTTGGTTACTATTGAGCCGGGTCGCTCCTTACTACAGTTCGTTACCACGAACTGTTTGATTCAGGAATTTTTGACGCATGGAAAGGCATTGATTGTGTAATATAAGGTATATAACAAACTAATAATAACTAAATCAGAAATAGTAGCCTTCAGAGTAATAAAATTAGTATATCAGGCGCATTTAATAATCTTATGATGAAGCAGCTTCATTGCTGAAGAGTTTGAGTATTTTAACCCATCACATGAAAAAAGGTAAGAAAACTTGAACCTACTGTACAAGGGCCTTCGATGCTTCTGTTCTAAGCCGAACATCTTCAGAAGAGAGATAGTCAACAAAAATGGACAGCACATTTTCTTGAATACCACAACTGTTTGTTCGGAAGAAAATCTTTGTGAAATTACAGTTCTTAATAACTTCAAGGACTGAACACTGAAACATTAAAAAAGAAAACAGGATGTTAACAATAAATAATAAATTACCGCTAAAAGATTCTCTTCTTATTCCAAGAATTTAAGCAAAATTTCTACCCTCAAGTATGCGTACTATGCATGTTAATTCATAAGCAGTGATTGTTCAAACTAAATTTGAGTATTTACCAAAATTTTACACATTTCTGAAACATTTGCCAATCCCTCAAGTTCATCACATGTTTCAATTCATAAGCTTTACAAATATTTTACATGTCTTTCTGACATAGTCCTACCTTACGGTCCTTTGTTTGTACCATACAAAAAAAAAACACCCAGTAAGGTGTCAAAAACTACTTTAAAACAAGATAAATTACAGTTTTAGCTACACTCCAAGACACTACACATAGCAGGGTGAAAGAAGTTGGTTACTTTGAAAGGACAGTTCCGTAGTGAAATATTTTGCATGTGACTGTTATGTTGACAAGTATTGGTGTCCTTTTCAGCAGCATAAGTAATGGATGAAAAAGGGGATATCATCTCCCCTGAAATTGACCAAATTCCAGCAGGATCGAGATATCATAAATAATTCTAGGGGCCAATTATTTTAGTATGCTTTTGTCTTCGTATCGTCGCGCTTGTGGTATAGTTTTTTCTCAAACGTTTAAAATAAGAAAAAAAACTACCCATCAAAATGCACCTCAGGCTAATTCTTATAATTGTGTCAAGGAGATATACCCGAATACTTCAACCAAAATTACAAATTAAGGGCTTCATTACATAAGATTAAAGTTATAACAGGCCAGATATAATTATATCACTGAATAATCAGAAGATTGGCATATTCACCACAAAATTCGCTTTTATTCATAAAAAGAAAAAAATTAACCAAAAGTCGGAAAAATCTGATACCATAGGTATGGTATCAAATTATATGGTATCGGAACGACCCGTTCACAAACAATGGAAAAAGTAACGTTTTCAGAAATGGGCAATATTTTACATGTTTTGGGAAACATAAGCCATGAATACTATTACTAAATTTGTAGTATTTGTTAAATTTGTTCTTTTTTAAAAGAGAAGCCGAAGAAAACAAAACGAGGCAAATCTAGAGTTATGTCCCAATTATTAAGTAAACAAAAAAGAACAACAGAACTAGCTGTTTCAAAATAATATTTCCCCGAAAAATACGTCTTCCATTTTAAACACAACTTTGTTGCCATGATTTCAATTTGTCATCCAGTAAATAATTCCTATTTCTATATACTACACTCTTTAGTTAGCTGAAAAGCTTTTCCTAACCAATTCATGACCTTATTACATTTTGAAAATAACAAACCTTAATAAGCCAGTAGGAATTTCCAGATACAACAAAAATACATTCAAATATGTTTTTAAAATCCACATCGTTCTTGTCCATGAGTACAGGAATACAAGCAGATAAGGCTTGCAACGATGACCTAATATGACTTGTTTCACCACTTTTCAAGCCCTGAAAAAAAAGGAAGAAAATACTGTATGAGAATAAAGGGGGGAAAAAAACTAATGACACGCATTTGCAGTCGACGCCTATTGACTCATCACTACATTCAGCAATCCAAGACCACCCCGATTCCATCCCCCCTCCC